>NC_079193.1:189963902-190282363 GCF_029499605.1 Hyla sarda | reverse complement strand
GATGCATGCTCAGTTGCTTGTGTAGTGACTGCCGAATTGTTACCATTCGGCGGTGGGATGACTTCTGGCTCTCCACCTTATTGGACCCTTGCTTCCGGCACACAATGTGGGCCTTTTTAACACACACTGAGGGGGAGGACAAACTGACCTACTACAGAGACATCCTACGTAGTCAGTTGGCCGATGCCTATCGGCGCCATCATCCATCCTCTCGCAGGTCTGACTCGTGGGGCCCTCTGCGCTCACTTTCCACTGCCATGACTGCTGGGGAGGGGTGGGGTAGCAGGAGCAGTACCAGCTCCATCAGCAGCAGCCTGAGTCTACAGTTGCTGATGAGGACCTGGACCAGCATGTGGTGGTGTGGTGTCCCGGTATAGTACCTTGTACCGTACCTTGTGTGCTAAGTCCCCAAAGTCAGAGTTTCTGCATACCGGTAGGATCCTCCTAGTGGGATAACCCTTGTCCCCTCTTCCTTCTTTAATTTTATGTTATTTGATGTATATAAATTGTATATGTTTTATTATGTGTATAGTACTTCCAGGACCTTAGGTCACATGACTAATAAGTCTAATCTTAGGTTAAGCTTAAGGACCTTCCAGGTCACGTGATGTGGTCATATGATGTACCATAATGCTTTGTGAAAGGACTGACAGCTGGTGGGAACCAATAAGCTTTATGCCTGCCCCTCTACATATAAGGGGCCTGTTAACCAATCCTCGTTCTCTTGGGTTCCGGACTAGCAGAGAGAGAGGAGATCCGTGCAAACCTACAAGACAAAACTAGGCCGGTGGCCTACCAATTCAGCAGCTTATTAAACATGAGTCTATCAACTCTAAATCCCATTAATCCTGCGTGACTGCTGGACCTAAATAATTACCCTAAATCCAGCATAACCGCATAATTCCAGACTCAGATCTTATATATTACAAGGCCGAAACCAACTGTGAGGAACTTACAGACTACTCTTCTGTATAGACTGTTTGCCGTTATCAACCTGCATAAAAGCTGCAGTAAAGTACAGTTTACTAAACCTCCGGTTGTGGACAATCCTTTATTCCTCCCTATCGTTCCTTGGACGGGTGGCGGTAGGATATATATATATATATACTGAGGAAGAACCCGCACTCTGGCGTCACGACAGTTAAGGGTTAATTCAACACCCTTTCATCACTGCACAGCTACACCACCTACACCCTACACCCCCAAGCTACCACAGTGGCATACGTTGACATGCCTATGCCAACACACCTTGAAGATCCGCTGGACTTCTGGGCAGCCAAACGTGTTTTGTGGCCGCATCTATCAGAGTTTGCCCTGGAAAAGCTGTCCTGCCCGGCCAGTAGTGTGCCATCAGAGCTGGTGTTTAGTGTGGCAGGGGCCATACTCACCCCAAGGAGAACTCGTCTGTCTACAAAAAATGTGGAGTGACTTACCTTTGTGAAGATGAATCAGGCATGGATCAGCCAGAATTTCCATCCACCAATGCCTGATGCATCAGAGTAGATTGACCATGGTGCCACACCAACACTTCACCAATATGGATAGTGCCAAACAGATTTAAGGCGCTGCTCTCCAGTTACAAACAATCCTCCACATCAGACCTTTTTTCACCCACCTTCGTCACCGGGCACTGGTATTGCCACTCTGTCACCGGGTCACTTTCAGGACTATTGATGCTGCTGCTGCCACCTCCAGGCTGTCTCATTCTTCCACCATATGTTCTGCTCATGCTGCCGCCACCTCCACGCTGTGTCATTCAGCCACTAGAGATGTCGCGAATTGTTCGCCCGCGAACAGTTCCCGGCGAACTTAGCATGATCCCGTTAGCATCGCCGGGCGAACATATGTGAAGTTCAATCCGCCCCCTATATTTTAACATTGCGGTAAACTTTGACCCTGTGAGTCAGAGTCAGCAGACACATTAAAGCCAATCAACAGCAGTCCCTCCCTTCCAGACCCTCCTACCTCCTGCACGGACGCCATTTTACCTTCATTCGGCATGCTGCAAGCTTAGAAAGTGGAGGGACAGAGAAGCTGCTTCTGCTGTAATAGGGAAAGCGATAGCTAGGTTGCTGCTAGGTGGTGTATTCAGGGTCCACTCTACTCCTAAAGCACTAGTCTAACATCTGCTTTAAGGACAGCAAGCAAAAAAGCCCTTTTTAGGGCTCAGATATCAGTCCGTGTGTCTTGCAACAGCTGGAGGCACCCTGGTTGGGAGGGGACCGCTGGATAAAAGGGGTACTCCAGTGCAAAACTTAAGTTCCTTCAAGCAACTACCTACAGTATTAAAAGGGCTATAAGTTCAGTCTGTGTGTCTTGCAACTGCTGGAGGCACCCTGGTTGTGGACCTCTGCTAAAAAGGGGAACTCCGCTGGCAACCTTTTTTGCTCATTGTCACCCTAGTGAAAATCACATTTGGTGTGACACTTGTGCAAATAATAAAAAATAAAAAAAATACCTTTTTTGGCTGTGAAATAAAACCAGTAAGTTCACGTCACAGTTGTGAGTTTTTTTTGCCTGCAGGGCTAATTGTGTCACCCTAGTGCAAATCACATTTGGTGTGACACTTGTGCAAATAAAAAAAAAATATATACCTTTTTTGTCTGTGAAATAAAACCAGTCAGTTCATGTCACAGTTGGGATTTTTGCTTGCCTGCAGGGCTAATTGTGTCACTAACCATTACACCAAGGAACGCTTGTTACGTGTGATTTTTTAACTTAAATTTTCAAAAATAAAATACAGAGAGGGATGAACTCTGTTTCTTTATTTGATGAAAAATTTTATTTAGAAAATAATTTCTTTGTCTGTTTCTCTGTCCTGCATTATAGAGTCTTCTGGACTCTTGGATATGCGCTTGTTCTTATTTTTCAACCATGTGTATATGCCTAATTTTTCTGGTACTCTCTGCTGACATCTCTGTCCATTTTAGCAACCGTGCATATTAGATGTTTGGTAAGGGTAGCATGGTGGCTCAGAGGTTAGCACTACTGACTTGCAGCGCTGGGGCCTTGGGTTCAAATCCCACTATGTGCTGCCTAAAGGGGGGTTCTAACTATGTGGTGCCTAAAGGGGGGCTCTAATTATGTGCTGCCTAATATGGGGGAATCTATGTGCTGCCTAAAGGGGGGATCTAAATATGTGCTGCCTAAAGGGGGCTCTATGTGGTGCCCAAAGGGAGGCTCTAACTATGTGCTGCCTAATATGGGGGAATCTATGTGCTGCCTAAAGGGGGGGCTCTAACTATGTGATGCCTAAAGGGGGCATCTAACTATGTGCTGCCTAAAGGGAGGCGCTACCTATGTGCTGCCTAAAGGGGGCTCTAACTATGTGCTGCCTAATATGGGGGAATCTATGTGCTGCCTAAAGGGGGCTAAAGCACATTATTCCAAAGAATTTAGGAATAATAGGTGATTTATGCCCTTTATGGATTAAAACCAGACTCTGCATCAACTATGTAATTTTCCATGGGAGTTTTGCCATGTATCCCCCTCCAGCACACCACAGTCCAGTTATTAGTCCCCTTGAAACAACTTTTAAATCACTATTGTGGCCAGAAAGAGTCCCTGTGGGTTTTAAAATTCGCTTGCCCATTGAAGTCAATGGCTGTTTGCCCCGTTCACGAACATTTGCGGAAGTTCGCGTTCGTCGTTCACGAACCGAAAATTTTATATTCGCGACATCACTATCAGCCACTATACGTCATCCTCATGCTGCTGCCAACTCCGGGCTATGCCATTCACCCACTATATGGTCTCCTCATGCTTCTGCCACCTCCAGGCTGCATCATTCAGCCGCTATATGGTGTTCTCTTGCTGCCACAAACTCCAGGCTGTCATTCAGCCACTATATGTTCTGCTCATGCTGCTGCAAACTCCAGGCTGTGCCATTCAGACACAATATGGTCTCCTCATGCTGCCACCAACTCCAGGCTATGCCATTTAGCCACTATATGGTCTCCTCATGCTTTCGCCACCTCCAGGCTGTGTCATTCAGCCACTATATGGTCTCCTCTTGCTGCCGCAAACACCAGGCTGTGTCATTCAGCCACTATATGGTTTACTGATGCTGCTGGACCTGGGACATTACCTAAGCATTTTTATGGTAGCATTAGCTACCATTAATCTTCAATTTAAATTTGAAAATTCATCTTTTAATCTTAGGGATTGTGAAGCCCTATCGTGTCCTCATGCTGTCGCCAACTCCAGGCTGTGTCATTCAGCCACTATAGGGTTTACTCTTGCTGCCGCCAATGCAAGGCTGTGTCATTCTGCAGATTATGGTCTCCTCATGCTGCTGCCACCTCTAATCTCTGTCATTGTGCCGCCATGTGACTCCTTGTTAGATTGGGTTTTGTGGTCATAAAGTATTAGTTCAAAGTAAATGCAAGGACATTAAACTTGGGAATCTCATATAAATCTTAAATTTAAAAAAATCATAATCTTTTCAAGACTGAGGCCCTTTGGTCATTGACGTCATGTTACCTGTGAAATTATGGCAAGAATGCAATGAAACAGCTTGTAGCGATAACAATGGACCTTAACTGATTAAATGAAACATTCACACTTTCACAGTCAGACAGGGGCTGAGAGGCAGGGGCTGGAACAGGTGCTATCTCGTCTGGCATCTGAATGCTCACCAGTATGGGTAATCAAAAAATTAAAATAAATTAAAATTAAATAAAATAAAAATTATGTAAAATATCTGCCACATCCAGACGCTCTGTGGCAGTGATTCTAATAGCGATGCCTGTAATGTGCATGTCATAGTGAATAACAGTATTATTTCACTAACATGGCACACTCCCTATGCATGTTAGGACAAGGCAAAAAGTGTTCCACACCACTATTGAGCCTCTTTTTAGGCCAGAAAGTAGACATTTTTTATAGCGATTCGCCGTAAATAAATTTGGGGGGAATCGTCCGAATTGAATTTTTAAGAAATCTCCTACCTGTGTTTGTGGCCGCTTTTACATAGGGAAGACGATCCGGAGCCTGAGCGTTAGGATAAGAGAACGCCTAAAATCTATTACTACAGGAGTAGGATGCCCTAGACTTATTCAGCATGTGAGGGAGGTTCATAATAGCGAGACATCGGTCCTCAAATTTGCAGATTTGGAACTTGTCAATTGCGCACTAAATGGGGGTGATAGGGATAAACTCCTCCTGCAGCGCAAAACTAGATGGATCCTGAGCACGGGTGCCATGGGCACGGCAGGTCTGAATAATAAGACAGACATGAGTATGTTTCTGCAATGTACTTTCCTTTTGTTTTTAACTTTGTTTTTAAGTCACAAGTTTCAGTGTACTTTTTCACTCTTTTTTGCCCCTTCTTTTTAGTGCTGAGATGGTCATGTGATGCCGGGTTGCTGTGGAGACGAGGGGAAGCCACGACGGGTCAGCTAACAAGGTTTGCCGTTTTGCGCCGGTGTCGCATCCAGCCCGTATCCACTGCAACAGAGCACTTGATTCATGCCGTTGTAATGAAGATGTCACCTGAAGAATATGGGCAGAGAAGCCTGCGGAGTAGTTGGCGCCCTCCTTCAGCTGATGTCATTTGTTGGTTGCATGTAAGAGACTGTTTGTACATCATTTGTTTGAGCTAGAAGTGCTAAACGGACGTTGCTCATTTGTGTTCATCTGCCTCCTGCATCACTTTGTGTCCCATGTGTGTTGTAACAAACCAGCTTGTTTGATACTATTTCGGTGAGCTGCCACTTGTTTCTTCCATCTCAAGTTGTATTGCTTTTAATATATGTGTATATTTTTATTTGATGTAAATAAATAACTTGTTAAATTGAAGCACGTTCTGTTTTCAATCTATTCTTGCCATTATGTATCATATTTTATGGTGGGGTCTTTGAGGTGTGGTTATTAGCTTTTACCATTAGATTTGTAAATTCATTCTATTAAAAAAAAAATCGTAATCCTTTCAGTACTTATCAGCTGCTGTATGATCCACAGGAAGGATTAAGATTTTTAAGAGAAGTAATTTACTAATCTGTTTAACTTTGTGGCACCAGTTGATTTAGTTATTTTTTTTTCCATTGGAGTACCCCTTTAAACAGAGTAGCCAACCTGATGACAGAAGCCATTTAGTTTCAGATTTTTTGCCATTTTTCCCATTGATGTCAAAGAAGAAAAAAAAGAAAAGAATGATAATATAATGACATGCTGTACTTTAGATTGTTCCTTACTAAAAGCATGTTTCTTTAAGTAACATATGCCATTGCCACCATACTGATGATGCATTTTGGCTAACTATACAGACTTCAGACTATTCCCCCCTGCCTTGCACCTGACTCAGAGATCATTTGAATTATGCATGGAGCAGGGTTCCTAACTAACAATGGGATGTCTAACTTCCCTACATGGGCCATTTCTAATAGAATACCAAACCAAATCAAAGAAGATTTGGATTGTGGAGGATAGTATTGTGAAGCCAACTCTCCAGTGAAGATATAAAGTGATAAACATAATAATGTAGTGAGGTATTAGTTACTGGAGAAATATTTTATGTTACTCTTCAAATTGCAAAAATCCTGGCAAATCTGTCAATGGTAAATGAGTTTGTTAGTGACTGGAGGTCTCATTGAATGCAGCCTTTAATATTATCCATTCTATTATCTCAGTGTTTGTGCATTTGTAGTTAGGATGTCAGCTCTCATCGGATCAAGCAGAGCTGCAGGCAGTCAGTGGACACGCATCGATTCTGCTCCCCCACCCATTTAAACTCTAAATGACCGAACTACAGTTTTTTTTATTGCTGTCTTAGGTCTTGTGCTGTGTTCTTGCTGTCCTCTTTTACTACCTGTTCTTACCTTTGGATGTTATACCTAGTTTTTAAAATCACAGATGCAGTAGAGCTGAATTTTTTTTTTTATCTAGCTCGTGTTTAGAATATTATGCTATAGGATCTATGGTAACTCCTGTTAAACATCGGGACCAGTCTTATCCCACAGTCTTACCCCACAATGATGGCTTATCTAAAAGGCCCCAGGCTCCCCCACTACCAAACCTGGTACAAACAGTGTTGATACTGGCACTTAGAGTGCATTCACATATGTAAGTAAAATCCGACTAGTTTACCTCTAGTGTCACATACTCTGCATTCTTAATAATCATAATTGTTACATTATTGCCCAGCAAGACAGACATTTGCTTTTATCATTCATTGGCAAAGGTTACAAAAGTATGTCAGACAGATTGGTTATATATGATCTTCCCATGGCTGACCCTGACAGTGTTGTACTATTTGCCCCCAGCTCTATACTGAATTGTACTGCAGCTGTATGCTGACCTAGATTTTTTACCCTAGACTGATAACCACTAGCACTTATTTCCAGCGTAGTCTCAATCTGCACACCCAAGTTCAGTGAAAGCCAAAACCAATGACTCCATTCAATACACATTTAACTTGAGATTTATGGAAACTGTTATGCATACTATAAAAAAGGCAGAACACCATATTTCAATGAGCATCTTTCCATTAAATTGTATCAATAATCAGTGTTCAGGGCAGTAAAAAGTACTGTTGTCAGGGGCCTAGTCTAATTAAAGGCTTTACTGCCAGATCACCATCCACTCAAGCAGTCACCCTCTAAAATCCTAAAAAACTAATAAAGTTCTACCTGCCAGCACATACCACTAAGGGGAGCTCACTACATTTTCTGTTGTGTTTAAAGGGGTACTCCGGCCCTAATATATCTTATCCCCTATCCAAAGGAAAGGATAGGGGATAAAATGTATGATCACGGGAGTCCTGCCACTGGGGACCCCCACAATCTGTCATTCAGTACCCACCTTTGTGAGCTCTCCGCAGCGCTGGAGGCTCCGAGTGTGAAGCGTGATGACCACGGAGCCGGAGTATCGTGACATCATGGCTCCACCCCCGTGTAAGGTCATGCCCCCTCAATGCAAGTTTATGGGAGGGGGCGTGATGGGGCGTGATGTCACACGGGGGCAGAGTCGGACGTCACGATACTCCGGCCCCATGGTCGACATGCTTGACACTCCAGTGCTGCGGAGAGCTCACAAAGGTATGTGCGGAATGACAGATTGCGGGGGTCCCCAGCGGGGGGCCCCCGCGATCATACATCTTATCCCCTATACTTTGGATAGGGGATAAGATGTATTAGGGCCGGAGTACCCCTTTAATAGCTGTAATGTGTCCAGCTAAAAAGTCGCTAGCAATTGAGGGGGCTTAGAGTTCTACCGAGATAAAGGACCTGACCATATATTTATGTAGTCTTAATATTACAACCTAAAAGACATTTAAAATTGAATCAACACAAATGCCCCTGTAATTATATATATACTACTTTATGCCCATTGCATTTTATAATGTTTTATACTGTTCATAATACTATGGCTGCATTATACCAGATATGGTTGTGAGCAGAAGGGATTAATATACACACAGCTAGGAATTTTTCAGGGAAGGAAGGAGTTGCTCTGGTCCAGCATCTCTACTGCAGGGGAGGAAAATGATGAGTTTGTCTAATGTGTATAAGCGCGGCATGCACTAACCTCTTTTCCTGTCAGAGTTTGTTAGGAGTCCAGGACAGCTCCTGCTATGATCACAATCCACAGGACACCACTTCAGCCTCGTTCCCCATTTGAGGGCAGAAAGTAGAATGAAAGGAAAATACAGATAAGTTGCGCAAGGGCCCTATAGCAAGTCACATTGTTTTAGGACCTGCACTCCATCAGTAGGAACTGCAGCACCGGCAGGAGACAAGTGGATATAGCTTGCCACCTCTTAGCTTAGCCAAAATAAGGTACTTTCTGTGAAAGGTGCAAGCCAAACAACGTTAACCTGTTCCAGGGAGAAAGACACATGGACTAGCAAAATCATCAAAGGCTAGAGTGAAGTGGACCAGCTCTAAGTACCCTAGGAACCAAGCATTGTGGGTCACCCTATATGTTAAAATGTTCTCCAGTAAAGAAATTGTAAGTCTGTTTTAGTTTATTACTGTGTCTTGTCTAATCTTTGCACACTGTAAAGAAAAAACCTTGTGACCATTTAGAACTATACTGTAACCACTAAGGGCTACTACTTCAATCATCTCAGTAATACCCACTGAGCCTTTAGTCATGAAACATTTAACTCCTAAGCTGCTGCAGAAGGAAAGGGTAATGTGGTGAACTAGCATACTGTAACTGTACCCTCTACTTTGCCAAACTTGGCTAGGGTGGCTGTAGTTTTATAGGGTTTGCTGGACAGTTTTGTGTCTGAAGTGCTGATGGCCTATATGGCCTATTATTGTATTGCATGTGCTTATTTTTGTGTTCCTGTGGCAAAACATGCATGCACTGAGTATTCTACAGAATGTAAGGGGTGTGCATGCATTGACTTTGCAAAATGTATTTTTTGTACAGAGAAAAAGAAAAAGCTGTATTTGTCCCATGTCTAACTCTTGTCCAATAGTTGTCCGCTCTAATCCCTTTGCCTAGGATAGGATGTAGAACCAACTCTTTATTTAGTCAGTGCTAGCTGTTGCTCAAGTACAGTAAGATTTAAATGTATAAGAATGTATTGCAGCTCACAAACGTTTCTAGTAAGTGTTCAGGTTAACTGAAAGATTGTATGTATATATACCAAATATGCAGAATAAATGAAAATAGACTAAAGACAAAAGGGCAGTCCTCAAATCAGCCCCAGAAAAATAGACTGTATAACAATGAATGTAACAAGCACATAATGTTGATTTTACTAAGCAATAACTTAGATATCTTTAATGTTTATAATACAATGATTTGTTTTGCCACAGGGCCCTTGTGGCTAGAGATGAGCAAATTTTAGAAAATTCTATTCAGCCGATTCGGTCCGAATTTATTCACAGTGAATCTCTATTAAAAACATCTAATTCTGGGAAACAGAGAGCCTCAATAGGGGTGTTGAACACTTTGCCTTGTCGTAACACGCATATGGAGTGTGCTGTGTTAGTAAAACAATAATGTTATTCAGTATGACATGCAGATTACAGGAGTCGCTATTAGAATCACTGTCACAGAGCGGTACAATCCCAGAGCCTGGAGTTGGCACCAGTATGAGGAGACCATATTGGGGCAGAATGACACAGCCTGGAGGTGGCGGCACCATAAGGAGACCATATAGTGGCTGAATGACACAGCGTGGAGGTGGCGGCAGCATGAGGAGAATATATATAAAGTTAGCTGAATGACACAGCGTGGAGGTGGCGGCAGCTTGGAGACCATATAGTGGCTGAATGACCCGGCCTGGAGGTGGAAACAGCCTAATGAGATCACAGGGCCTCACAAATGAAAAGATTAAAGATTTTTTTTTAACATTTGAATTGAAGATTTCCAAGAGATGAACTTAAAAAGTTTTATTTAATGTGCCAGAAGCATGAGGAGACCACATGGCAGCACAGTGACATAGCCTGGAGGTGGCAGCAGCATAAGGAGACCGTAATCTGGCAGAATGACACAGCCTGAATTTGGCGGCAGCAAAAGGGGACAAAATAATGGCTGACTGGCACAGCTTGGAGTTGGCAACAACCTGATGAGACCATAGGGCCTCACAATTGAAAAGATTAAAGATTTTTTTTTAACATTTAAATTGAAGATTTCAAATAGATGAACCTAAAAAGTTTTATTTAATGTGCCAGCAGCATGAGAAGACCACATGGCGACACAGTGACACAGCCTGGAGGTGGCAGCAGCATGAGGAGCCCATAATCTGGCAGAATGACACAGTCTGAAGTTGGCGGCAGCAAAGGGAGATCATATAGTGACTTAATGCCACAGCCTGGAAGTGGTGGCAGCATTAGTAGACCATAATCTGTCAGAATGACACAGCCTGGAGTTGGTGGCAGCAAGAGGAGACCATATAGTGGCTGAATGACACAGCCTGGAGGTGGCAGAAAGATGAGGTGAACATGTGGTGGCAGAATGAGACAGCCTGGAGCTGGCATCAGCATGAGGAGAACATATGGTGGCAGAATGAGACAGCCTGGAGGTGGCATTAGCAGCATCAGGAGTCCAGAAAGTGACCCGGTGACAGAGTGGGGTGGTGGGTGGCAATACCAGTATCCGGTGACAAAGGAGAACTTGACATCAGATGTGTGGCATCAGGTGGGTGGCAGGATCAGAATAGTAGCTGAGGCAGAAGAAAACGTTCTCTTTTGCAAAGGCTTTAGTGTGCACAAGTAAGTATTGAGGATATGCATTACGTAAAACTTAACTTTTAATAATATTCTTAGGATAAAATATATGTACCCCAATTTTTTTTATTTAACAAAAGGAAAGGTGGGCAAAAAAAACACCATGTGCCACCTATACCACCAAGTATTGATGTGATGCAAAGACCTCTAAAAGGTGGAAGGGAACAATGTATGGTCTGTTGTAACAGGTGGGGGTAAAATCTTCCCCTGTAGGGCCCTACCCTTGCACTATTAATTCCCTTATTGGCAAGTGTTACTCGCCCCAAAAAGGGCAGCCCCACACAGGAACCTCTCCCTATTTCCACCTAAAAACACTGCCATTTCCCAGGGTTTTCAGGTGAAAATAGGGAGAGGTTTCTGTGTGGGGCTGCCCTTTTTAGGCCAAGAAAGGAATTAATAGTGCGAGAGTATGGCATTACAGGGGAAGTTTTTCCCCCACCTGTTACAATGGACCATACGTTGTTCCCTTCCACCTTTTAGAGGTCTTTGCATCGCATCAATACTTGGTGGTGTAGGTGGCACATGGTGTTTTTCGCACACCTTTCCTTTTGTTAGATTTCAAAAAATTTATATATATGTATATATATATATATATTATCCTAAGAAAAGGTAAGTTTTAGCTAATGCATATCCTCAATACTTACTTCTGGTCTAATGCGGAGGAATTTCTGCAACTGGGGACCAGCACCTTAATTATGTTTTGCAGCATCCATGGCAGCACAATGAGAGAGCCTGGAGGTTGCAGCAACAGCATGAGGGTCATGCCAAATGAGGGTTGAGTCTGAGGAACCCATCGACTGTTGACTGGGGGTGTCAGATGTCAATTGGGATGAAGTGGATGACCGAGGGAACCAATCAATCACGGCTGCTGGGTTTCTGGTCGAGACAGGACTGCTAGCTGGCACCAGGAGCTCAGACCTCTCGCTGCGACTAATGCTGCCACATGCCCCTACACTGCTTCAACCTCTGCCTGCGCCTGATGAATTTAGGCCACTCCTCTGTGCACGTCGTGGCACTTCTCTGCCTGACATACTGATACACTAGCGTATATGTTATACTTATGAGAGGAGGACAATGCGCTCCACTACGCTTAAAACTGTATTAAACTACAGAAACAAGTGTGTGGCTTTGTCTGGCCTTTCACTGTAACTAGGCCCAAATTAGTTAAATAGGAACATCTATAAAAAGGACACCACGTAGGTGTACGTACAGTTTACACTTTTGAGAGGTGGACAATACACTCCCCTACAAACTGTGTAAAACTAAAGAAACAAGTGTGTAGCTTTGGCTAGCCTTTCACAGTAACTAGGCCCAAATTGGTTTAACAGGAAAATATATACAGGACACCATGTAGGTGTACGTACAGTTTAAACTTGTAACTTTTTACAGCACAGGACCAGCGGCAGTATACTGGTGAGACTTATCTGAACTGTATCTAAGATTGCATGTAACCGGACATATCTACTACAAAATTATTATTATATGGACATTCAATTAGGAGTGCCGGAGTAACGATTGCAGGTCTACTGGACACCAACACTATATATGAGCAAGTGATATTATAAGATCCTGAATTGCTTAATACAGTAACGGTGCTGTTATTATACATATACACTACTAGGGCCGTCAGGCCCAAGGCCTGATTATTAAAATCCTATATGTGTATTATAAATTATATTTGTGTATAAACTAAGACATGGGTGAGGGGTCATTCAGACTGTATTTTGTGTATTGCATTTTATTGGGGTCTGGCTGTTTGTTTACATCTCCTTTGAAGTCAAAGGCTTTTTTGAAGTCATGCACTCTGGTCCCATCATATAATCAAACAGATAAGGGCCCAGGAAGAGAGAAGACCCCCTGGTGGGATCAGAGGGGAGGGGGGAATGGAGTCTCCCTCCTATAAGGCAGATATATGATATTTAAAACAATGCTAGACTCAGGAGGTGGAATGCTGTGCAACAAGCTGACAAGACCATCCTAAGAACAGCTGGACTCTCACTGACAAGGACTGCTATACAATCATGCTGTAAGAACTTCACCTTTTGTTTTCTGAACTTGCCTTGCTAAACTCTTTCATATTTTTGTAACTGTATGTCATTTGTTTCTGTATTTTTATATAGTCAGCACTGTGATACCTTTTATCAGATTAAATGTTTAATTAATCAGCTCTGGTCTTTGATCTCTAAATATATGAGCTCACCTTTCTTAAGGAGGCTCTGGTAAAACACGTTTATCTAAGGGTTAATTTGGTGACTTGTTGGGACTAGTAGTGGATACCCAGAGGTCTGGCAGCTTTAACCCTTGCACCATCACACTCTCTCTAGCGTCTTGGCTGGACCGATAGGGTGTGATCGTGACAAGGGCCCATTGGTAGGACATATTATTAGTGCTTTTAATATATGTGTGAATATTTTATTTGATGTAAATAAATAACTTGTGAAAGGAATGCACGTTCGGTTTACAATCCATTCATACCATTATGCACCATATTTTACGGTGGGGTGTTTGAGGTGTGGTTATTAGTTTTTAACATTAGCTATTCTTGACCGGTGTGGATCGGTACTTAAAAGGGATATTCCAGGATTTTTTTTTGGGACTATGCTACAGGGGCTGTAAAGTTAGTGTAGTTCATAATATAGTGTCTGTACCTGTGTGTGACGGTTTTCTCAATTCTTCTGTGATTTTCACCCCAATATTTATTTTTTATCAGCATACAAAATGACTGTTGTCTCAGATTTTTCCCAGGTTGCAATGCGGCTGAGACCTGACTCCCCAGTCAGCTGATGACAGGGAGCCTGTCTGCTTCAATGGGTGGAGGGATCGCTTGGTGGGAGAGAGATCAATCTGCAACTAATACAACAGCTGTAGGCACCCTGATTGAAAACCACAGGTCTTTTGAAAGGATCCAGCTCATTTATGTTTCATTGGGTGGGGTGGCTGATGTGTGGGAGGGAGGAAAATGGAATTGTGGGATTTGTAGTAAAAAAAAAGAATAAAAAGTCAAACAGGAAATACCAGTTCCCAAAAAGCTAGCCACAGTATTATGGTAATCTCACAACATAACCATTTAGCCCCAAGACAAGCGCAGATCCTTCCTAATCATGTCCATTACTGTATGTCAGGTAAGTAATAAAACCACCTTATGGTGGATAACCCGTTTAACCACGTAAGCCTTCGGACTCTATAACTTAGCTGCACACACCTGTTTTATAATTTACAAATCTGTTTATCTTTCTGACAGCAGTTGATTTAAAAATGTTTTCCAATGGAGTACCCCTTTATGTATGGGGATAAGTCTACTCTCATAGTAGCACAAATAGGTAAAATAAGCATAATTATGAGCCACTGATTTTATCTCTGTGTCTATTCCCTACCTCTTTGTCACTATCAGCAGTGCTTAACAGGACTGTGTGTATGCCAACAGACAGAAGCCCATCAGTCACTACAAAGAGAGGCGAGGAGAGTACTTGCCTCATGAATATACAGGAATACAGCAAATTTTAGCTGAGAGCGAGTTCACTGCACACTATGTAACCTTCCAATCTACAGCTGTATTCCCTGAGATTGTTTCTCTGAAGCCATATTATAATGCAGTTAATTTACATATTTTGTTCTGTAGAAATGTGTGGTCTCATTGAATTGAGCTGTAAATAATAGGCACACATTGTTATATTGTTACAATAATATTTACAGTACATCTTGGTGTCAATATTCCATTCTTACTTGTTGTGGTTTGTTTAATAATGAATGCCATTCTTCTCAGGTGCTAGATAACATTAGTTATTCAAGAAAACAATCCCGGTAGCGATTTGTTTGAAGACTTTTACTCCTGTAGGTCAATAAATAATTTACTGAAACTGAATGCCTTTCAATTTTCTTGGCCAATTGTCTTGTCCCCTGGATACATAATACATTTACCTTCTTTCTGATCGCTTTGATTTGGTTGCGTTATTAAAGAGTCACATGGTCAATGCAGACTCGTACTTTATGTGAAACATCTATTCAACTCTATAAAACAACCATGTTTCATATTAATGGCCATATTCTTATTTACAAATAAGATACATTCAGTAAAGCCACCCAATAGAAATTATTCTCAGTAGGCAGTATGACTAGAAGCTAAGCCATTACAGATTACTGGAAACAAATTAATATTTTTTTAACAACAAAATACTAATGGTTTAAAAGGGGTTATCCAGGAAAAAACTAATAGATTATATATCTATATCTATATCTATATATATATATATATATATATATATATATATATATATATATATATATAGGTAAAGAGGAGAGACAGCACCGATCCCAATCAGCGTGTGCAAGTAATCATCCGGGAATGCCAACCCGGAAAGGCATGCATAAGTCCAAAGTGGATACAGCACCAAATAGCTGAGGACTCAGGCTAGTAGATGGAATGAGACTTTATTTGCTATCCATGTGCAACGTTTCGGCAATAAACTGCCTTTTTCAAGCATTTTATGCTAGGGACGTTAGGGACCCACTCTAAATAGGTGGCCTTGACGTGGCGAGTGGGCTTTGTACTTTTTGATCAAAACGTATATACTAACAACCGGTTAGTTTTTGAAATTATGCTGAGAAGAAATTGGATCATTGTGCAAGACTGTAGATGTGCACCATGTCTGTTTTCTACTTGAGTACATATATATATATATATATATATATATATATATATATACATATATATATATATATATATATATATATATATATATTATATATATCTCAACTGGCTCCAGAAAGTTAAACAGATTTGTAAATTACTTCTCTTAAAAAATCTTATTCCTTTCAGTACTGAGTTGAGTTGTTCTTTTCTGTCTCTCTGATGACACCTGTCTTTTGAACTGTCCAAAGTAGAAGCAAATTAGAATCAAATCCCCTTCTACTCTGTGCAGTTCCCAAAACAAGCAGAGATGTCAGCAGAGAGCACTATGGTCAGACAGAAAAGAACAACTCAACTTCAGCAGATGATAATTATTGGAAGGATTAAGATTTTTTAATAGAAGTAATTTACAAAACTGTTTAACTTTCTGGAGCCAGTTGATTATATATATATATATATATATATATATACATATACATATACACACATATATACAAAAAAATGTTTTTTCCTGGAAAACCTCTTTAACCCCTTAACGACCACGGACGTAAATGTACGTCCTGGTTTGGCGGGACTTCCCGCACCAGGACGTACATTTACGTCCTGTGTATGACCGCGAGCATCTGAAGGGTGCTCGCGTCATACACGGCAGGTTCCCGCCCGTAATGGCAGGTTCCGGCCCGTAATGGCCGACATCCGCGATCGCGCGGATGTGTGCCATTAACCCCTCAGATGCCATGGTCAATACAGATCACGGCATCTGCGGCATTGCAGTACTTTGATTGGATGATCGGATCGCCCGCAGCGCTGCCGCGGCGATCCGATCATCTGTAATGGCGGCCGGAGGTCCCCTCAAAAATGTAAAAATAAAAAGTAAAAAAAAAAGTGAAAATATCCTCCCCCAATAAAAATGAAAATTGTCAGTTTTTCCTATTTTATCCCCAAAAAGCGTAAATCTGTTTCATAACTCTTCCTACTTACCATATTTTCTGACCACATATGTCGAACACTTTTTAACCAATCTCCCAGATCCCAAACTATAATCTCAACGGAAGACTTGCTCTGTATTGCTAAGAATCGCTGAAGGCAATTACTTCTCGTTGTCAATTATTTTCTTCCATTGATATGTTTTATGCATACTTAATTATATTTGCTGTCCATTACTGTTCTTGCTGCGGAACAATATTGCTCCATAACGGTGAATTTACATGTGTATCTGCAATATTCTTTCTGTTGTTCTATGTCGGTTGGATATGTGACGAGGAGGCTTCCTTTGGACTGTTGCTTACTGCCACCTGTCCTCTTCCTACAATCCCTTCCCTTCTTTTTATTTTTACTTACTTGCTGTTATGATTTTTTTCTTCTTTCATTATATGTACTTGTTTTCCCTTGTATTGGAAAATTTTAAACTTTAGATAAATAAACAGTTATAAAAAAATTTAAAAAAGTACAAACAGTGAAAATTCAGCAAAGTGAAACCATAGAACCTGATCTCCTACCCATCGTTTTGCTTCCTCATAGCTCGTCAGGGAGACCCAAACATAGGTGGTTACATCTGAATAGACAAAGTTGCAGTGGCAACGTAACATAGACCTGTGGCAAACTCCTCCCATAGTATAAACATACCTACACATAATACATCCATCATAATACATGCAGCAATCCTCACATCCAGAGGTGAACTCACATCAGGTTACAATCTCGTAGTGCAGCGTCAAAAGGAACATCTCCCAGAGTCCAGGCCACGCCTCCTCCCCAATATCACTGCCTGAACAACGCAAAGGGGGAGTGAAAGTGAGTTACTTACAGATCAGCGCGTCCCCGGCCGAGAATTAGATTCAAGTCAGCCTCCCGCAGGTTAGCCCGGAGTGTTAGATCAATTCATAACAAGTATGTCAATACAGTGGTCCCTCAACATACGATGGTAATTCATTCCAAACAAGCCATCGTTTGTCGAATCCATCGTATGTTGAGGGATACGTGCAATGTAAAGTATAGGAAGCTGTACTCACCTGTCCCCGCCGCTCGAGATGGTGTCCCCGGGCCTCCGCTGGGCTCTCCGCTGTCTTCTCCGGTCCTCTGCTGTCTTCCGCAAGGCCTTACTGGGCCTGCGTAGCGACGTCATTCCTATTGGATGACGTGCGCAGCAGCGTATTGACATCATCGGAGAGGGCCGAGAAGACACCGGAAGACCAGCACAGGACTTGGAGGGGTAAGTAATACTTACCGCACCACACAGGGAATATTAAGCTGCTATCCGGCAGCAGCTTAAGCATTTGGCGCTGCCGGATAGCACTTAATGCGATGGCCCTGACATAAAAAAGCATTGTATGTCGATGCTGACATCGACATGCGATGGCCTCTGAGAGGCCTTCGTATGTCGATTTCAACATATGTCGGGGCCATCGTAGGTCGGGGGGTCACTGAACTAAATACAACAATCTAGATGGTAGTTTTGATTGATTGTAATTTTGTGAACAATACAAACAGGGGTGATTGCCATATATCGGCAGGATGACAGTTAGTGAATACACAGATGACGTCAAGGTAATCCGCTGGGTTTTACAACTGCAGTTACATTTATTATCTGTTGTATGTTTTGTTGGGGTTACCTGTTTTTATCTTTCTAACCTCCAAATAAAAGTTAAATTTTATCTTTTCAGTCATACCCCAGTTTTCTATACCTTTTGATATTCACAAGGTGGGGACTTACTGAGCTCATATGGTACATCCCATTAAGCTGTAAAACATACCAAAAGCTAAACTGGTTTGATAAGTAGAACTCCTCCACTTTTTGTCTTTAATAGTTATCATACAATGAGCCCACAGCATGGATTCTGCAATGCAACACAGTCATAACATGATTCTTTGTGACATGAAAGTGTGGTTTCCTGCATTGCAACACACGGCTTACAACACAGGCGATCATCATGAATAATTGTGTGATTTAATATTTTTTGCTAAAGTGTCATGTTAATTTTACTTGCTAGGAATGTCAGCAAAATATCAAAATATTATACAAATAAAATGGCTACAACACCACTAGAAAGTACAGCTCTGGTTTAGGGGGCTAGGAGGAAACATAAATTTCCATATAATGCCTAAAAAATGTTTCTATTCATTGTGGTGAGGGTGTGATGAGGGCAGATGGAACTACCCTAGGGGCAGATGGCATTAACCCCTTGTGTTTATGATGCCAGGGCATGGTTTATCCTCTACACCACCGAAAGGTATACCGCTGGATCCTGGGCTAGGCATGGGGGCAAATAATGACTCCGACGCCAAGTTATGGAACAACGGCAGCTTTACTGAGTTAGTCAGATGGAGCAGTCTATACAACTTGGCTAGGCCCAAGTAGGTGACCAGTAACTTAAGAGGCCACAGGGCCTGCTGGGACTTATGGTGGACTTGGACAATTTGATGCAGGGCCACGCTGACTTGAGACAGATTAACTTGGACTGACTTGACTGAGACTGACTAGACAGACTTTACCCCGTCTGTAGCTTCCCAGGTTTTGACTTTGACCTGGGGGGTAGTGGACTTGTGGATCTGTGGCTGCATAGTAGACTTTAGGCCTCTTTAGTAGTGTTGAGAGCGAATATTCGAAATGCGAATGGGAATTACATATGAGATTTTTTGAACTTGTAACTGCTTGCTGGAGAAACAAGGAGAGTTCGGTTCGGGCTGCTGGGAGGCTTTCTACCCGAATGCCTTTGCTGCTAGTGCCCTTCGGCTTTAGCTACTTCTCCCCAGAACGTTATACAAATAGATATACATTTTCTGACAAAATATGACACTATTACCTATACATAGTAACTCTGCCTCTACACATGTTTACTTAGGCTTCCAGGAGAACTCTCTGAACAGTAGAGCACCCTGTACACGATGGACAGGAAAATAGTTAGACATTAGACATGACATTTGATGACTGATGTGGACTGGAAATATAAACTGGATAGCTACAGTCCTAACTAGACATGACATTTGACTAGTTTAGATACGCACAATACCATTGTACAACACTGACTATCTGTACATGAAATGATATTAGAATTATGTATTCTATACTGACTATGGGCATACTATGGACAAATAACTTTTGTGCAAAGGCACTATTATTCTCTGCACCTGGCTGGTAACTGTCCTTGTGTAGGCCTTTGGGATCTGCGCAGCACCACCTCTGGAGAATCAGGAACCCAGGCTCTTCTTCAGCGAACTCAGGACCTGGAATTGGTTCAGAACTTGCTGGACTCAGGATTGCTGGCATTTGTACCCGAGACACTGGAGACATTGTTGGTGCTCTGGAGACAGGTGTATAAGCCGGAGCCAACGGTGATAGAGCAGGGACTGGCGTGTTGACTAACGTTGGTTGGCTTAATCCCGGGGTTGGAGACACATAGAAGAATGCTGGCTGATTTGGAAATCCATGGATGGGTGGATCCCCTCGCCAGGGACATACTCCCTTGCAGGTCGGACATCTGGGGGAGGCGGCGATGAAAATACTGGTAAATCTTCTTTAAGACAGCCTTTGATGTGATTTTGATGAATGACTTGGTGCTCATACCCAGGCTTCTGGACCTCGTACACATTGGACTCAGGATAGGGTATGGCCATCACAGTATAGGGTTCTGTCTTCCAGATGGAATCCAATTTGTTGGTTCTCGGGAACTTCCGCAGCCAGACTTCATCACCCACCTGCAGTGGTTTAGCAGAGGCATGGCGGTTGTAGTGTTCTTGTTGTCTTTGTTGGGTCTCACCCATTTTCTTACTGACAAATCTCCTTGGCCTCTTGAATCCTTCTCTCATGGTCAGAAACCCACTCCAGGGGCGCTTGTGGAGAATTGTTGATCGGGGCCTGCAACCCAAATGTCCGTTCTTTTGGCAGCTGCCCATGTTGTCCTATAATCAAGAAGAAGGGGGTGTATCCGGTGGATCAGTGCACTATATTGTTGTAAATTTCCAACAACTCGGGTAGTAACAGGGGCCATTTTTTGTTGATGAACAGCGCCAGAACAGCCAGATATATCTCTGGCTGTTCTGGCGCTGTTTATCGGCATCCTGACCGGGACTGATTGATGCAAGCTAACGTGGAGGGGGTATATCTGGTGAACTATACACCTAGATTCCCCACTGTGGAGTAAGTGAGAATCCATCTTACCCATTATTTTATGTCTACCTAGTCACCCTTCATTGAGCGCTGGTCATTTTTCTATGGTTGTTTTTTTCTATTTACTGGTATTCTACGGGCATTCCTTGTCCCCGGAAGACCACGTGCTCTCCAGACCTGTGGATATATGAAGAGGCCACGTTATATGTTGATTGATCTGACTTCTGTATAGGCTCGTGGGTGTTAGTGGGGTTGGTCACCTGTTTCTGGGTGCCGCTCCACTCACACCGGGTGAGTCCTCTTCCTTATAATAACAGTGGTGGTCCTTGGATTTGAGCGCTTCTACATATTTTTATATATATATATATATATATATATATATATATATATACACACACACACACACACACTTCTCAGGTGGGCCAACTGGTTATTATCAGTGTAGACAGTAAATGGCATGGCAGCCAAATAATCCTTGAATTTTTCTGTCACGGCCCATATCAGGGCAAGAAGTTCCAATTTGAATGAGCTGTAATTGGCATAGTTCTTCTCTGCTCCTCGCAGGTTATGACTGGCATAGGCAATCCCTCTCTCTTGTCCTTCTTGGACTTGGGACAGAACAGCTCCCAGACCTTCAAAACTGGCATCAGTATATAGCAGGAACGGCTGACTGTAGTCTGGATACGCCAAGATGGGTGGTTCTGTCAGCAGATGTTTAAGAGTTCGGAATGATGTCTTTTGCTCTTCGGCCCATTCAATAGGTAGTCTTCCATTATAATTCTCCTTCGCCGTGCCCCGTAGGAGAGCTGTGAGGGGTTCTGCAATTTGGATGAAGTGTGGGATGAAGCGATGGTAGTAGCCGGCGAATCCCAGGAAGCTCCTGACATCTTTCTCTGTGCGCGGGGTCGGCCAGTTCTTGACAGCATCCACCTTTTTAGGATTTGGCTGGATTCCCTTTGTGCTAACAACATGTCCCAAGTAATGCACTTGAGGTTTGAGCAAGTGACACTTGGATGGTTTGATCTTCAACCCATGCTTGATCAAAACTTGAAAGACATTTGACAAATGACTAAAGGTGTTCCGGTTAAGACTTGGAATACACGATGACATCAAGACACTTTGGAAATTCAAATGACCCAGGCACCTTTCCATCAGATGCTGGAATGTAGCAGGGGCATTATATGGCCTGAACTGCATACTTTTAAACTAGAAAAACACCATGGGTGTCATGAAGGCGGTCTTCTCCTGATCCTCCATGGCCATGGGCACTTGCCAGTATCTGCTTGTCAAATCCAGTGTGGAGAAGTAAACTGTAAACCTGAGGGCCATAAGCGACTCCTCGATCCTTGGCAAAGGATAAGCATCCTTATGTGTAACATTGTTCAGTTTCCTGTAGTCGATACAGAAGCGGATGGTTCCATCTTTCTTTTTGACCAGGACAAGTGGTGCTGCCCAGGGACTCTGACTTTCTTGTATTACATATGTCTCTTTCATGTCGGACAGCATCTTCTTGACAGTCTGGTACATGCCTCTCATGACTGGGCAGTGTCTCTCCTGTGAGAATCCGATGTTGGATCATGAACGTTTTCCCAAAGTGGGTGGGGTGCTTGCTGAAATGTTCAGGATATCTGTTAGCGACAAGGCGGCAAGGGGAAACAGGAAGTGCTGACACAGTGTCAGCGAGTAGCAGTAACCAATTAAGGGTGTACTGGCCCTTTAAAATCGCAGCAAGCCGGAGCGCCACACCCTAGAGAGCAGACACACACACGCATTTGCAATTGGGGCGTATCCCGCAATGCAAACCGCAGCACTGCCGGCAGAGGAGGACGGGGCAGGAGAGCACTCGCGGCCAGCGTGTCCAGCTGGAGCGCTAGTTGTAACAGTACCCCCCTTTGGTCTCCCCCTCTTTTTAGGTTGCAGGAAATTGAGGACCAGGTAACGGTCCAAGATATTCTCCTCCGGCTTCCAGGACTTTTCTTCAGGACCGAACCCCTTCCAATCAAGAAAATACCATCTCCCTCTAATGGTTTTAGTAGCTAAAATTTCCTTAACCTCAAAGACATCAGAGGAACCAGACACGGGAGTAGGGGTGATGTCCTTTTTCCGAAAACCGATTGATGATGAAAGGCTTGAGGAGGGAGACGTGGAAAGAGTTCGAAAATCACAAAGAAGAAGGCAGATGATGTTTGCATGACTTAGATTAAGGCAATGCATAACCTTGTAAGGAGCCTGGAAGTGAGGACCCAACTTGTAGCTGGGAACCTTAAACTGATATATTTGGCCGAGAGACAGACCTTGTCGCCAGGAGAATAAGTTGGAGGGGGGTCTTCTCTTATCTGCCTGAGACTTCATACGGGAGGAGGCGAGAACTAAAAAGAGCGCCTGGTCTCTTGCCAGATGGTCATAAAATCCCGTAATTGGTCATTAACAGCGTGCACTCCAGAAAAGGAAGAGGAGGACAAGGGTGAGGGTGAAGTTTGTGTACACTCAGAATCCTTGTCGTTATAAAAGAGAACTCCGCCCAAGATAAAAGGTCGACCCAATCGTCCTGTCAGGCTGAAACAAAATGACGAAGATAGTCTCCAAGGATTTGATTCACTCTCTCAATCTGGCCATTTGTCTGGGGATGGTAGGCAGAAGAAAAGTCCAGTTAGATTTTAAGACATGAACAGAGGACCCACCAGAACTTTGAGACGAACGGAACTCCTCAATCAGAGATGATGTGAGTCGGAAGACCATGTAGGCAAAAGATATGCTGAAGGAAGTGTTTTGCCAGCTGTGGAGCAGAGGAAAACCAGGCAGAGGCACGAAATGAGCCATCTTGGAGAAACAATCACCCAGATCACTGTGTTGTTACAGGAAGGTGGTAGATCAGTGATGAAGTCCATAGCAATATGAGACCATGGATTTTCCGGAATAGGCAAAAGGCTGTAAAAGACCTGCAGGTTTAAGCCGAGGAGTCTTGTTGCAGGCACAGGTAGTACAGGAAAAGACAAAATCAGTGACAAGGTTCGGCCCCCAGAAATGCTGGGAGATAAGTTGTATGGACTTCCTTACTCCAGAATGCCCAGCCAGCAAAGAGGAATGTCCCCAGTTCAACACTCTGCTTATAAATTGAGAAGACACAAAAGACTTCCCCGGGGGAACATGCTGAAGATCGACAGGCGCTGCTGAAATCAAACACTCAGGTGGTACAATATGCCGTGGAGTCCAGTCCTACCACATTAGAGGACCTAGAGAGAGCATCGACTCTGACATTCTTGTCCACAGGACAAAAATTAATAAAGAAATTAAACCTGGAAAAGAATACAGACCATCTGGCCTGCCGAGGGTTCAGTCGCTGTGCAGACTGGAGATGTAAAAGATTCTTGTGATCCGTATAGATGCTGACTGGATAAGATGAACCTTCCAATAGATGTCGTCACTCTTCCAAAGCAAGATTAATTGCGAGAAGTCCCCGGTCTCCAATAGAATAGTTCCTCTCTGCAGGAGAAAAGATCTTGGAGAAGAAGCCATAGCGCTAGCTCATACAGATGAGGTGTCGACCTCTAGGAAGAAAGGTTTCTCAGGATCGGGTCTTGACAAGACTGGCGCCGAGGCAAAAGCCGATTTTAATCGGGAGAAGGCTTCTTCAGCCTCAGGAGACCAGGATTTGGGGATTACAGTTCTTTTTTTAGTAAGAGCCACAATCGGTGCAACCAAAGAAGAAAAGTGTGGAATGAACTGACTATAATAATTGGCAAACCCCAGAAAGCAAAGCATTGTATTGCCCATAGGCCAGTAGGTCGAGGCCAGTCCAAAATTGCTGAAAGCTTATCGGGATCCATCTGGAGACCTTGGTTGGAAACAATATACCCAAGAAATGGAAGACTTGACTTCTCGAAAATGCATTTCTCGAGTTTGGCATATAAATGATTGGTCAAAGGAAGAGAGGTAGAATTCACACCTAGGGATGCACAATAGAGACATAAGTTTTCATTGCGCCAGCGGGACCTATCCTGCTGGGTTAATCGAGCACGATCCACCTGCATAGCATCTTTGTCAGAGGGCAAGGAGGATGGTTGAGGTAGACGTTGGAACACAGGTGCCAAACGGGGAAAATGTTGTGTCAGAGTAGGTTCACGCTCTTGACGAAGCTTCTCCTGCCTCTAGGCAAAGCGCACATGAATTTGAGTGGCCAACTGAATAAGATCACTCAGGGAAGATGGAGGATCCCGTGCAGCGAGAACATCCTTGACTCTACTAGAAAGTCCCTTTTTAAAAAGGTGGCACACAGGGCCTCGTCATTCCAGGCCAATTCAGAGGCTAGGGTGCGTAATTGAACTGCATAATCACCAACAGAAGAGTCTCCTTGGTGTAAGTTCAGTAGTGAAATCTTGGCTGAGGTTCAAATAATTTTTATTGAATTTTTCCAGAATTTTTTTTTCACAAAACAGAATTGGCCAATAGATAACAAACACAGCCAAAAGAACAATACAGAAATAAATAGAACAGAATCATACAAATTCTTTAGAAATGATCACTCAGTTTAGAGACACTGGAGGGGCCACTGGAAGTGGTTGTGGCTGTTGCGGCTGTTGTGCAGTGAGGAGCTGCTGCATCATTGTGGATAACTGGTTCAGTTGTTGCGCTTGTTGCTTTATCTGCATAGACTGTTGTGCCACAATAGCATAAAGATCAGTGACATCCAGCAGTGGCATCTTGGTGGGATCCATGGCCGGATCTTACTTTAAGCGGCCCTTAAGAAGTGTATCCGCTGAACCTATGTGGATGATGGTGTGCGCCGTACCAGAGAGCGGAGACTAAGGTGCCACTGGTATTCACCAGAGCCCGCCACAAGGAACGCTTTCTCTTGGTTAATGAACACAAAGATCTGGCAAGGGGAAACAGGAAGTGCTGACACGCGCTCCCTAGAACGACCTGGGACAGTGGAGGAAGCAGGAGGTTTGGGTAGGACAGTAGTAGAATCAGACAGGTTTACTAACCGCAAAGTGAATCTCCCGTTGGTGACAGAGACAAGGCTTCTTGCAGCTCGGACAAGAGGATGATCTTCTAACTGCATGGGTTCCAGCAGGGCCTGATAGTCCCTATTCTTGATTCCGGGATGTGCACGACACCAGATGATGGTCTCAGTGTTGGGTTGTAAGGTCACCGACCTGATATCTTAAACTTGTACTCTGCAGATTTCACCTTGCTTGTTGGCAAACTTCTGGTCCGCCTGTAGAACTTTCAATTGGTGCTGCACAGCCCGCTGGTCTCAAGGGGACATATGGGGAAGAGAGACATATAAGGCATCTAATATCTCAGTGAAACAATTTTTCATAATGTACATCCCCAATATAAAGCTCAGCAGACCCCTTATCTGGCACATTATTTGCAATCACTCCCTACCCGGTAAGTACATGCTCTCCTAACTGAATAGTTGGCTCCCAGTATCCATGTCTGGAGACTGCTTGCCCATTACCTGCAACTACCCTGAAATTAACATCATCAGGCTCACATAATAAACTAGCATCCCAATGTTGATAGAAAACACGTTTAGATATGGTAGAAACTTGTGAACCTGTATGTATCAATGCCTCTAAAAGGTACACCTTCTACAATGACTTTTACAAAGGGGCAGGAGGCGACATAAAGGGAGAGCCCTGATTAAGGTTGTTCGGGGGTTTGACCTGATGACGGTTTTCTTGAGGGCCGGTCCTCAACCTCATGGTGAATTTGTTTAAATCCCAGCACTGCATTTTCCAATGGCCGGGTTTATTACAATAGGTGCAGAAAGGTCCGAATATTGATTAGGTGGAGGATTACAGTAATTGGGATTGCTGGGATCAGGAGCATGGTCAGGTTTCCTAGGCAAGGGTGGTCCACGGTCAGGTGGAGTAGGCCGGGTGGCAAGCCCCTTAACAGCCTTGGTCAATTGCTCAATGTCCTGTCTAACACTTTGTAAATCTAAGGCTGTGGTGGCTGACAAAGTAGGTTGCACTGCGGCAGGGACAGGGGACTGTGATGGTATAGGCCTGGCTACCACCCCTAGAGGCTCTTGAAGAGGTGTAAGTGGAGTACAAACTAAATGAATCTGTCCATTAACACTTTGTTGCCCTTTTCGGGAGTTATACCATCTAACTTTTGTACAGTCTCTAGGGCATTCTGTAAGGCTACAGCATACGCTCTTGTGGTGCCTTGTGGGTGTGAATGGTGGTTGGAATGTTGCTGTGCAGGTTATAAAGGGTGCTGTTAACCCTTGTCAGTCGTGATGCCAGGGTGAGGGTTAAATGCTGTAGTCTTTGTAACAGAGTCTATGAACAGCTTAGCTTAGATTGATCGTTGGTTGGGACTTTTAGTAAGTTGTTACGCCTAGCGCTCCGGGTCCCCGCTCCTCCCCGGAGCGCTCACGGCGTCTTTCTCCCTGCAGCGCCCCGGTCAGTCCCGCTGACCGGGAGCGCTGTACTGTCATGGCCGTCGGGGATGCGATTCGCACAGCGGGACGCGCCCGCTCGCGAATCGCATCCCAGGTCACTTACCCGTCCCGGTCCCCTGCTGTCTTGTGCTGGCGCGCGCGGCTCCGCTCTCTAGGGCGCGCGCGCGCCAGCTCTCTGAGACTTAAAGGGCCAGTGCACCAATGATTGGTGCCTGGCCCAATTAGCTTAATTGGCTTCCATCTGCTCCCTGGTTATATCTGATCTCCTCCCTTGCACTCCCTTGCCGGATCTTGTTGCCTTGTGCCAGTGAAAGCGTTTAGTGTGTCCAAAGCCTGTGTACCTGAACTTCTGCTATCCATCCTGACTACGAACCTTGCCGCCTGCCCCCGACCTTCTGCTACGTCTGACCTTGCCTCTGCCTAGTCCTTCTGTCCCACGCCTTCTCAGCAGTCAGCGAGGTAGAGCCGTTGCTAGTGGATACGACCTGGTTGCTACTGCCGCAGCAAGACCATCCCGCTTTGCGGCGGGCTCTGGTGAACACCAGTAGCCTCTTAGAACCGGTCCACTAGCACGGTCCACGCCAATCCCTCGCTGACACAGAGGATCCACTACCTGGAAGCCGAATCGTGACAGTAGATCCGGCCATGGATCCCGCTGAGGTGCCGCTGCCAAGTCTCGCTGACCTTACCACGGTGGTCGCTCAGCAATCGCAGCAAATTGCCCAAAAAGGACAGCAGCTGTCGCAGTTGACCGCCACGTTACAGCAACTTCTGCCTCTGCTACAGCAGCAACCATCTCCTCCGCCAGCTCCTGCACCTCCTCCGCAGCGAGTGGCCGCTCCTAGCCTCCGCTTGTCCCTGCCGGACAAATTTGATGGGGACTCTAAACTCTGCCGTGGATTTTTGTCTTAGTGTTCCCTGCATATGGAGATGTTGTCGGACTTGTTTCCTTCAGAACGGTCTAAGGTGGCGTTCGTAGTAAGCCTTCTTTCAGGAAAGGCCTTGTCTTGGGCCACACCGCTCTGGGACCGCAATGATCCTGCCACAGCCACAGTCCAGGCCTTCTTCGCTGAACTCCGGAGTGTCTTCGAGGAGCCAGCCCGAGCTTCTTCTGCCGAGACTGCCCTGTTGAACCTGGTCCAGGGTAATTCTTCAGTGGGCGAGTACGCCATCCAATTTCGTACTCTTGCTTCCGAGTTATCATGGAATAACGAGGCTCTCTGCGCGACCTTTAAAAAAGGCCTATCCAGTCGCATCAAGGATGTGCTGGCCGCACGAGAGATTCCTGTCAACCTGCAAGAACTCATCCATTTAGCTACCCGCATTGACATGCGTTTTTCTGAGCGACACCAAGAGCTCCGCCAGGAAAAAGACTTCGATCTCTGGGCACCTCTCCCACAGTATCCGTTGCAATCTACGCCTGGGCCTCCCGCCGAGGAGGCCATGCAAGTGGATAGGTCTCGCCTGACCCAGGAAGAGAGGAATCGCCGTAGGGAAGAAAATCTCTGTCTTTACTGTGCCAGTACCGAGCATTTCTTGGTGGATTGCCCTATCCGTCCTCCACGTCTGGGAAACGCACGCACGCACCCAGCTCACGTCGGTGTGGCGTCTCTTGGTTCCAAGTCTGCTCCTCCACGTCTCACGGTGCCCGTGCGGATTTCTCCTTCAGCCAACTCCTCCCTCTCAGCCGTGGCCTGCTTGGACTCCGGTGCCTCTGGAAATTTTATTTTGGAGTCGTTTGTTAATAAATTCCGCATCCCGGTGACCCGTCTTGTCAAGCCGCTCTACATTTCCGCGGTCAATGGAGTCAGACTGGATTGCACCGTGCGTTACCGCACAGAACCCCTCCTGATGTGTTTTGGACCCCACCACGAAAGGATTGAGCTCTTCGTTCTCCCCAACTGTACCTCTGAGGTCCTCCTCGGTCTGCCGTGGCTCCGGCTTCATTCTCCCACCCTTGATTGGACCACTGGGGAGATCAAGAACTGGGACTCTGCCTGCCTTAGGAAGTGCCTCTCCCCCCCTCCCAGTCCCGTCAGGCAAGCCTCTGTGCCTCCTCATGGCTCCCGTCCTTGTGTCACCCTGCCCCGTGCCAAGCTTCACCCTCTGCCCTCCCTCCCCATTCCTACTCCTGCTGCTCTGCCTGCCGTTGAGGAAACCCTCCATTCTTTCCCGGTGTCCTCATCCCAGGGGAGGCAGTTACCGGACAAAAAAAAGGGGAGACCTAAGGGGGGGGTACTGTTACGCCTAGCGCTCCGGGTCCCCGCTCCTCCCCGGAGCGCTCACGGCGTCTTTCTCCCTGCAGCGCCCCAGTCAGTCCCGCTGACCGGGAGCGCTGTACTGTCATGGCCGTCGGGGATGCGATTCGCACAGCGGGACACGCCCGCTCGCGAATCGCATCCCAGGTCACTTACCCGTCCCGGTCCCCTGCTGTCTTGTGCTGGCGCGCGCGGCTCCGCTCTCTAGGGCGCGCGCGCGCCAGCTCTCTGAGACTTAAAGGGCCAGTGCACCAATGATTGGTGCCTGGCCCAATTAGCTTAATTGGCTTCCATCTGCTCCCTGGCTATATCTGATCTCCTCCCTTGCACTCCCTTGCCGGATCTTGTTGCCTTGTGCCAGTGAAAGCGTTTAGTGTGTCCAAAGTCTGTGTACCTGAACTTCTGCTATCCATCCTGACTACGAACCTTGCCGCCTGCCCCCGACCTTCTGCTACGTCTGACCTTGCCTCTGCCTAGTCCTTCTGTCCCACGCCTTCTCAGCAGTCAGCGAGGTAGAGCCGTTGCTAGTGGATACGACCTGGTTGCTTCTGCCGCAGCAAGACCATCCCGCTTTGCGGCGGGCTCTGGTGAACACCAGTAGCCTCTTAGAACCGGTCCACTAGCACGGTCCACGCCAATCCCTCGCTGACACAGAGGATCCACTACCTGGAAGCCGAATTGTGACATAAGTTCTTTAGCTTGTAGGCATTTAGTATGTGCAGATCCGCTGGATTTAGGGTTATGTTTAGGTCCAGAGTCCTTGCCAATAATTGCAGGGAATTTAGAAGAACTCACTGTGTAATTCAGCCGAGACCGCAAGGCTTTGGCCTAGTAATTGTCGTTGAAAGTTGCGGAGGTCCTACCTCATTCAGTGACAGCAACCCAAGAGAGAGAATAATGGCCGCAGCTCCCTCATATGGGCAGGGGCTGGCCGTTTCAGGATTGGTCCACGCCATCTGTCAATCAGCTTCACAAAGCATGGTGGGTATCATGTGTTCTATGAACCTCCAAAGGTCCTGTTCATTTACCATAGAGACTAGAGCCTCGTCACGTGACCCGCAGGTCCTGCGACGCAAGCGCAAGGTAAGTACACTTTCTATATACAGTTACCTGAGTAATATATTAATTATTTAAGGGGTGACTAGGGGAAGACTAGACCTGAGGACCCCACGGTTCCTAGGAACTCTGACTTTGGGGACCCCTACCAAGGTACTGTATGTAATATGGTACCGGGACACCACACTCTCAAGGTCTCACCTGGCTTTTGTCCTCTTTCATACAGACGGAGAAGTACTACTGATGGAGAACGTGACTCAAATACCTGGTACAGTCCTTCAAAGATCTTCTCCACCATCGCCTTTTCAGATGCTGGGCAGGTGAGGACTTTCTCTAGTACCGGTCGCCGGAGTTGTCCTGTTAGTAGTTGCACCTGTTGGTTAGGAGGGAAAGAGTACTCTGGATCCTCTCTTTGAAATCCCTCAGGGTGAAGGGGTCTCCATTGTAGGTGGGAAGGACAGGATTTCCCATAAATACCGGTGCTGTCGCTGAAACACCAGGATTGTTGATGCTTGCAGGGGCCAGGACACTGGCTGCTAGAGCAGGTGATGACCTCACCGCTGGAGATGAAGGGGCACTAGCGCCCTGTTGGTCTGTGGTGCTGGGTGAAGACGTCCTGTTGATTTTTGAGTGCGCTGTCGCTTTAAGAAGAATGAGGTGTGTTCCCCTTTAAGAGAACTGAAAGTGCTGTGATGGCTCCAGTTTGATTGATGTGGGTACTGCAGTGGGCACTCCCCCTCTATTTTGCAGGTACCCTGTGATGAACAGTCTTGTGACCAGACTTGCAGACAGGGACGTGACAGTAATGACAGATTCGGGCACCGGAGACTTGATACTGATGATCGGTGGTGGTCGCGGAGCCTGTGATGCAGCGTGGCTTTGCAGGTGACTGCCAGAGACAGGCGCAGCCGCCAGAACCTCCATGATGGCTGCACCCAGGGAACTTCCTGTCTAGGTCCGGTCAGCAAAATCTTCCCCTGTCCTCCTCACTTGATTGAAGAAGAGTCCCCGCCAGGGACTGAGGCGCCTGGGAAACGCCGGACCAGATTACCTCTTTCAGGTACAGACTCTATACAGTTCACAATGGCAGATGCCAGTCTTTTCTTCACCTCCCTGTCTATTTCACAAGCGCCTAAGAATAAACACTTTTCACTGATGAAGTCCCGTAAACTTTCTGGTGCAATTTTTGCTCGCATCTGCATGGAAATTTTTGGCAACACTGGCTACAGTTCAGACTGGGGGGGTACTTTTTGCATAAGGTGCACATCCATATACTGTTTGTGATGCCAAAAGTTGTGGTGAGGGTGGGATGAGGGCAGATAGAATTACCCTAGGGGCAGATGGCATTAACCCCTTGTGTTTGTGACACCAGGGCGTGGTTTATCCTCTACACCATCCGAAGGCATACTGCTGGATCCTGGGTAAGGCACGTGGGCAAATAATGACTCAGACTCCAAGTTACGGAACAACGGCAGCTTTACTGAGTCAGACAGATGTAACAGTCTATACAGCTTGGCTAGGCCTAAGGAGGTGACCAGTGACTTCAGAGACCACAGGGCTTGCTGGGACTTATGGTGGACTTGGGCAACTGATGCAGGGCCACACTGACTTGAGGCATATTGATTTGGACTGACTTGACTGAGACTGACTAGACGGACTTTACCAAGTTTGTAGCTTGCCAGGTTTTGACTTGGACCTGGGGGGTAGTGGACTTGTGGATCCGTGGCTGCGTGGTAGACTTTAGGCCTCTTTAGAACACAAGACACTCTCTCCAGACTTGACCTCACTGCAACTCAGCAGCACTAAAGAGACTGAGGAAGCTCCACCCAGGGCTTAAATGTGGGAGACTCAGAAGGGGTCCCATAGGTCACCCTGTAGGTCACATGGTCACTGGTACCTTCCTTAGTTACAATCACATGACAACACTTAAAAGGTATATCCCATTTTATGTACAAATACACTGGATAACATAGGTACTTAGGATTTATATACAAGATACAAGTGTAGGGGGGCCCATGGGTCACTAATGGAGTCTGCCAGACAGGGCAGCAAGGGTACAGGGTTGCAACTCCTGTACTGGGCCATCACATCATGATATTGTATACAATGATAAATAACATCATAATACTAACATTCCATGTAATCTATGTATATGTAATACTATAACAAAAGGATCCAAATACAACAGATATACAGAATAAAGCTGTCCAATTGAACCTTCATTGAAACACTATTTTTTTGATTATTTTTCCCAAATTTTGTGTATTAATATCAGCACTTTTTATAAGGCGTGTTAGCAGAATGCAGCCTTGTGATTAACGAGAGGAGCAAACAGAGGACGAGTGCAGCAGGCGCTGCAACTTTACTGGTTGTGCCATAGTCTGCTGTGAAATGAGATGTTCTGCTAGATCTCTGGGTGGGGAACTGGAAAAAGTGCTGGGGAAGTAAAGTGAGCAAGGTGGGTGGGTTGCGATGAAGAGGTGAGGAAACTGAGCAACTATTAAACCAAGAACACCAAAACAAAATTCTATTTTGGTGGTTTCAGAACTGGAGCAGACAGGTAAGCAATGATGTATTCTTCTGCAATATTTTTGTTGAAGAACCACTTTAATTTCCCTATGGCTTTTTATTCCCAAGTATAACATGCATCAGACCAAAAATTAAATTGATCAAAGAATAATATATATTTTTAGCATATAGTATAAATTAGGCAAAGATTTCACTTTGTATTTTCTTGTGTCTTGCAATAAATAAGTCCTTTACTACATCTAAAACAATGTAGTTAATTTAGTTACCATTAAGTAACAGATAGCTAGGCATCTACAGTGCGTACTCCTATATAAGGCTCAAGGTCAGGTTTCTTAGTTCTCATGTTATTCACTCATCCAAGTGACACAGATAGAGTTCTTAGTATTTGAGCTTCAAACAATTAAGGCTATTTATCAAGCATAAATTCTATATTCCAAGCAAAATGTCTTCCACATGACATCCGGGTTGATTAATGAAAAGCCTTTTGGCTGCTAACACTTGAGAAGTGGCAGGACATCGCAATGATGAATATTGCAAGACCAGAAATCTAAGAGGCAATGAATTTATCTGCTGGTTATCCAGTTCAGTAACAAGCCTTCAGAAATGAAGAGCTTACAGTAAAACATAGAGATGACTAAGTGATAGGAGCCCATAGACCTTAAAGTGTCTTACATTTTAGCAAATTAATCCCAAATAAATAAGCCCCTACTTTCAGACTGCATAGCATCAACTGCAACATATCATGGAGCCTGTCATCACTCAGACTGTGTCCCCAATGGACCTTCATTAGACCATCTGATTGCCAAGAGCAAAAGAAAAAGAGTCAAGATGTATAATAATTCCACTAAAGAGACATTGAGGGGAAGTTTTCATTGTGTGCAAACTGTATTTTTGTTCTAAATTTGTTGCAGTTATCATGTGAGTTTTTGGATGAAAAGTCGCAAAGTCCTCAGTTTGTCTTAAAACTGTCTGGCTTAGAAAACTAGCTGTGGACAGCATTAGTACAAAAGTCACACACGCTGTTCCAATTGGTTAAAAATTTGCCAAAAAAGTTGCAGAGGAGGAACCATACAAAGTGCTGAACTGAAGCATAAATAAAAAATAAAAATAAAAAAAAATAAAATAAAAAAAGGTGTACCTGCACCATATTTCTCACATGCCATGAAACCATTTAATAGATTTGGTGCACGTACACATCACCATTACACAAATTATAGGGGTAGAAAAATTGTTCACCTACACTACCCTTGATAAATCCCCCCTCAGTAAGGCTTCCTGATTTGGATTCAGGAGTGTGCTGAGGTTTTTCTACTGTAATCTAGTATGGGTTGTAACATACTATCTGCACCTGTTAAGAAAACACCAAAGTACAATGATTTTCTATATACGCCTATCACCAGTGGGACACCCAATATAGAGATACATGCACTATACATTAAATGGAAAGAGGAAGGGTATTCATGTGAATTACATTTTTACAATAATGCTGAGATAGGTGCTCAAGCTAAATAACGCTATACTTACCTTTCTTGTCCCCCTGTGGTTATCACACATTTTTATATACAGTATATCTATGGTCAGGTTAAAGGGATACTCCGGCAAAAAACATCTTATCCCCTATCCAAAGGATAGAGGATAAGATGTCTGATCATGGGGGTCCCGCCGCTGGGGACCCCCACGATCTCCGGCGCAGCACCACGATCATCCATGCACGGAGCGAAGTCCATCACTACAGGTATCACGCCCCCACCCATGAATGGAGGGGGCATGGCGTGACATCACGAATGCGGTAGCTCCAGGCTTCCGTGTACCAGGTGTCGCTGCCACTGCTGGCCCGGATATAACATCCGGATATAACGGCGGGAACCCCGCGATCAGACATTTTATCCTCTATCCTTAGGCTAGGGGATAAGATGTTTTTTTGCATGAGTACCCCTTTAAGCAGATTGGGCGACTCCAAATATTAACATGACCCTGGAAGCGCTATGAAGCGAAGTATGAAATTTTTTACCATAAGCACAAGGTATGTTGTTACTATAGGTTTGGTTGCATCATGTGCCGGTATCTTAAGTGATATCTTACAGTTGATGTCAAAGCTCTGCAGTCGTATGGTAATATGGCGGAGAAGCCTCCTTCTTCTCAGCTTGTTAGGAATGTTAAGCAGCGCAGATTATCTGCAGCACCAGAGGGGACATATAGAAGCAAGAGAGGACTGAAAATGTATTATTTATGACACTGCCAACAACTTTAGAATTGGCTATGTGCAGTATTTCTTTTTATATACAATGTTGTGAACAATTCCTTTAATTGCTGTAAAGAAACAAGACTTGACATATGCCAATAAGCACATTTAGCTACTTCCATTTCCAATGTAGCCACCAGCTCCTTGCAGACTCTACCAAGCAGAATGAAATTAATTCCTCTTTTTCACACTAATTCTGCTTTTCGCAGCTAATCTGCAAGCATCTTCCCCTTTTAAACTTCCCTTTAAGATTTGCTGTGCTAGTTTTATTGTTTCCAGTCAATGTGGCTTTTAGCGAAAATTCATCTGTGGAAGGAACAGTCATGTTTTAGGATGGGGCCTATATATTTAGCACATGACATATGATTTTACATGATACAAAATGCTGCATTTAGTGGAGAAAAACATAGCAATTACAATGACAAGGGATGATTTTTCTTGGTCAGTTTTCCATTGCCATGCTGTGTGAGAACAGCAATGTAGATAAATAAAGCAACATGCTCAAAAGACACGTCTTCAGGGCCCCCTGTACTTTTGCTCCTGAAATCGCTCCAGTTTCCATAGCAACTAAAAGATCATTATTCCAATCACACTATCCTCAGAGCATGGCATTCCTCTTGATCAGACAGGAGGGGCACAGCTAGTACACAGCACATATGCATTCACAGAGACGCAACAGTTGTGTCATAGGTTCGCTTTAATATGCTGATGGAGGGTGCTGAAAAAAATTAGGGTGAAATCACGCTCGAGAGATTTGTAATAGAAATCTTTGATACTAAAAAACACAGTTCCATTCATCTGAAGTGGGATATTCCAGATAAAAAAAATGACATTGGCACAAATCTGCAGTGTGTTGATTCACCCCGAAGCTAACTAGACCTCCAAAAACTCAATGTAATCCTATGCAAAATGCTATCCTTATGTTACAGGCTCTATCTGTGCACTTCATTCATTCAGTATCTAACAATAGTAATGTTTCCAAAACCAGCGTGCCTTCAGTTGTTGCAAAACTACAACTCCCAACATTTTAGGAATTGCAGTCTTGTAACAGCTGAAGCGACTCTGGTTGGGAAACATTGCATTAGGAGGTACCGTTTCTCCTTAAAGGGGTACTCCCGTGGAAAAGGTTTTTTTTTTGATCAACTGGTGCCAGAAAGTTAAACAGATTTGTAAAATCACTTCTATTAAAAAATCTTAATCCTTCCAGTACTTTTTAGGGGCTGTATACTAAAAGAGAAATACAAAAAAGAAATGCATTTCCTGTGATGTCCTGACCACAGTGCTCTCTGCTGACCTCTGCTGTCCATTTTAGGAACTGTCCAGAGCAGCATATGTTTGCTATGGGGATTTTCTCCTGTTCTGGACAGTTCCTAAAATGGACAGCAGAGAGCACTGTGGTCAGGACATCACAGGAAATGCATTTCTTTTTTGGATTTCTCTTTAGTATACAGCCCCTAAAAAGTACTGGAAGGATTAAGATTTTTAATAGAGTGATTTACAAATCTGTTTAACTTTCTAGCACCAGTTGATTTAAAAAAAATAAAATAAAAAAAGTTTCACGCGAGTACCCCTTTAAGAAGGGCAACTCAGAAACAGAAAAAAAAAATCTCTGTTACGCCGAGCGCTCCGGGTCCCCGCTCCTCCCCGGAGCACTCGCGGCGTTCTCCTCTCTGCAGCGCCCCGGTCAGACCCGCTGACCGAGAGCGCTGCACTGTCACTGCCGGCGGGGATGCGTTCCGCGTAGTGGGACGCGCCCGCCCGCGGGTCGCATCCCAATCTACTCACCTGTCCCGTTCCCCGGCTGTCACGTTCCGGCGCGTGCATCCCCGCTCTCTAGGGCGCGCGCGCGACGACTCTCTGAGATTTAAAGGGCCAGTGCACCATTAATTGGTGCCTGGCCCAATCAGTGTCAAATAGCTTCCATCTGCTCCAGGCATATAAAAACCCACTTCCCCTTCCTGTCCTTGTTGGATCTTTTTGCCTTGTGCCTAGTGAAAGCGTTTTTGCGTGTGCCATTACCAGTGTTTCCAGACCTTCTGCCGTTGCCCTTGACTACGAACCATTGCCGCCTGCCCTGACCTTCTGCTACATCTGACCTCGCCTCTGTCTAGTCCTCCTGTACCACGCCAGTCTCAGCAGTCAGTGAGGTTGAGCCGCTTCCGGTGGACACGACGTGGTTGCTACCGCCGCAGCAAGACCATCCCGCTCTGCGGCGGGCTCTGGTGAAAACCAGTAGCAACTTAGAACCGGTCCTCCGGTACGTTCCACGCCAATCCCTCACTGACACAGAGGATCCACCACCAGCCTGACGAATCCTGACAATCTCTCCCTCTATTTCTCCCTATTGGAAAGAGCCAATAAGTAAGTGCCTGATCCTTTAACAAGCCTTACAAAATGACTAGAAATATCAGCAAGACCTTCTCCAAAAAGGAAGAAAACCCCATCTAGAGCTTTGGGGTTCTTGCTAGAGATGAGCGAAGTTACAGCACTCCGATCCTGCACGAATCGAAGTGCTGTAACTTCGCTCATCTCTAGTTCTTGCCCCTCATCAGTATAGACTAGAGTGTTGGTTGGCTAGATGAGAGGCCTTTAATGTAGCTTGTAAGATTCAAATGCTACCATTTCTCCTGGCAGAGACCACCAGCTGACATAGGGAGTCTTCTATGCCAGGTAAAGTTTCCTAAAAAAAAAAAAAAAAAAAAATATTCATGCAAATTCTCTCTCCTCCAAGAAGAAAGATGTCCCTCTAGTGCCACCTATACAGCAAAGCTTGTAAAAGGCTCTCACATTGATGTTGCTTGTTTCGAGTGAAGAAAGTCAGGAGAATGTCAGGGGATACACTAGTCCTCAATAATTCTAGGTAAACGGGTAGTAATCGGTACCGTCTCTACCCAGTGGGGGATCAACGTGTTGGTACATCTTCGGCCAGGGAGAAGTACTGCCAGACAAAAGAGGAGTGCTACTCGGAGAAAAGGAACACCATGGGGCTTGAGGTCGATTAGGAAAGGGGGTTCTGTAAGTTGCTGAGGCTAGGAATATTATATGAGCTTTGCTATGAGAATTCTGGCTGCACGTCAGTGTTTGTGCATGTGTCCAAGTTCACAAACCTCCCCCAACCTTTCTGACAAAATCCTGTGTGCCCCTGGGGGTAGTGTCCTGGATACATGAGGAATTTGCCCTTGAATATCTCATAGATTGAATTTGCTGGTATCACTTTCTATTTGATGACAAGGATAATTTACTGTTAGTTGGACACCTACGGTATTGGGGACAACAAAAAGACTAAAGTTAAAGTCATATAAAAACACCAAGGAGACCAGATAAAAAAAAAAAAGAAGTATAAAAAAAAAGAAAAGAAAAGCAAAACAACATTTAAATGGTTAAATTACCACATTTCAGAAAGAGGCTGAATAAATTCCAGCTTCTGGAATTGTTCTAATATCTTTCTATTTACACAGTCTATTGGGCAAGGGCATTTTGACCTGAGTTTTGTGTTTTACCCATTGTTTGGTATGATTAGGGCAAGTCTTACTATGATTTCTTAACCCTCCACTACATTACTTGATTTAATGTTAAGTAGATAAAATACTTAAAACGTGGTTGAAGACAAAATACACACATTTATTATAAAACCAAATCTAACATAATCACAGTAGTTAAATACAAGAGGCTTATTCACAGAGTTTGGGTACACTCCGGGAACAATAGACAACAATGTGTAAGAAAAATGGCATTAACAATTTCAAGCAGTTTGTGAAAACACAGTTTAACCTCATGTGGGCGTAAGATAAAACAGTGCTGTAAAACCAATAAATGGCGTGGGGGGGGGGGGGGGGGTGCGTTTATCTAAATGAGGTAGAAAAAAAAAAACAGGAAGTGCTGCCTATACCAAACATCAGATTCTACATCTTATTTTGCATTATTTTATTTTCTAAACAATGACATGACATATTGCGGTGAGAATTTACTTTCATTAGTTTCTATGCACCAATTTTGAGAACTTTCCCCAATGTATAACATGTCTATAAATCATATTATATGTAAGGAGATATGTCATTCAGAATGATAATACTGTCACCTACATCAGTCAGCTACTCCAGTCCTGCCATGGTGACACGACTATGATGCTACCATTACAATAGTATACATGTTAGTAACTGGTATAACACATGCACAAAGTACATCACTTAGACTGCTAGTCCTCTATAGACGGCAATGCTAAAATCCTGAGAGCATACACAGTGCTATAAATCACAACAAAAGCGGAGTTTTTTTTTTTTTTTTGCCTGGAGTTACATTGTCACTTGCGTATCACTCCATTTAGAACCGAATGTTCTGTACAAAATATGGTTCCCAGTAGTGCTTTGGAAGTTTATGGTCAGTTTTTAGAATTAGCACAATAACTCAATATAAAAGTCAATCATGCAAGCTAGGTCCAAATATTGATGGTCCTAAATACAGAGCTAAAGCAACGATTCAATGGCTAGATTTTTTATGCCCCTATTTCGATTATAAAGCATATGCTGATGTAACGGAGCCAGAATAAATGTGTGGTCCTCCACTTTATGCCTGTCTGTGATCTGTACTTGAGGATACATAATGGAAGAAAATACGAATGAAAAATGGTGCTAGATCATTGACATATCTAAAGCCATAAAATATATGCAATTACAGGACATACTATATTAAGGCTGTTTCCACTTTTTTTTTTTCTGGCAGTTTTTGGATATCTGCTACTGCAGTTTTTGAGCCAAAGTAAGAAGTGGATCCATAAGGGAGAAGTACAAGTCATTCCTTTATATGTCCTATTCCTTTTGAATACACTTCTGGCTTTGGCTCAAAAACTGCAGTGGCAGATCTCCAAAAACTGCCAGAAAAAAGCCAAGTGGAAACTTAGCCTAATAATGCTTGATACATGCATGCCGCAGCCTTGGAACCTGCCCCTATGGAGCATTTATAGACTAGTCACATCCTGTGTGCTATAAATATATCAAGTTCTAATCCATCAGAATTCATACAATACTTATTGTGAAAACAACACACTTAAATGTACTTGTATAAACAAAGCCGTTGGCTAGGGCTACATGGTAACTATGTTGGTATGAGATAAAGATCGCATCTACTGACATGTAGTCAATGAGACTTGTGGCATGAAATGAGTGCGACACTAACACAAAATCCAACCTTGATGCGTTTTCGATTGCAGGTTGCACCTAACTTTACCAACGTTGACCTCAGTGCAAGTTGCATGTGATTGTGACACACGTCTATTTATTTTTATTTTTTTTAAAAGCAAAACCACAACCGTAATTAAGTCACATGACAGCAAATCACAGATAAGTCAAATCAGATATTTTGGTTGAGCATCTTAGATGCGATTTGTATCACACAATACATGTTGCTGTGTTGCCCTGCATGAGTAAGAGATAACAAGGGAGAACCAATGGATTCATAACCTTATCCGATTGATTTTTATTTTGTTACTTAGGTGCGGTCATGCAGGATGGATACACTGCAGATTTTCCATCTGGTTTTGCAGGAAGAAAATCCTCAGTTGCATCATTATAATAGTTCCTGCCCTCTGTATATATACAGTATAGATGCCATCTGTGTGAATTAGGTGATTTCTCAGAGATATAGCAAATAGTTGCATAGCACTGATCTAGGGGTAGTTTGAGAAAGAAGCTTAAAGGGGTACTCTGCCCCTAGACATCTAACCCCCTATCCAAAGGATCGGGGATAAGATGTCTGATTGCGGGGGTCCTGCCGCTGGGGACCCCACGATTTCAATTGCAGCACCCCAGACATCCGTGCATGGCAATGCGGAGTATCGTGACATCACGGTCACACCCCTCAATGCAAGTCTATGGGAGGGGGTGTGACAGCAATCACACCCCCTCCCATAGACTTGCATTGAGGAGGCGTGGCTTTGACATCACGAGGAGGCACGGCCGTGATGTCACAAGTCTCCGGAGCTGCATGCAACGCTCTAAACAAATGCTGGGTGCAGCAGAGAGATGGCGGGGGTCCCCTTCTGTTGAAGTCAATGGGTAGGAAAATACGCAGCACCAAATACGCAGCAAATACGCAGCAAAATACGCTACGTGGGAATGCACCCTAAGTGTGTAGTTAGATGCAGATTTTCTGACATTGATTTTGCTATCCATTGACTTGAATGTATAGCAAAATCTGCAGGAAAATATGCGTGTTTGAATGTACCCTTACAGCGATGAAGCAACTCTGTGTAGCCGGTCTCCAATATCTAGGCTGAAAAATAAGTGACCGTAAATAATGAATTGTTTCCATACTGTTATTCTAAATGAATGATTTCTAGTCAGTATTATAGCATTATTAGATCATTTTACAGCATGTACAGCTCTGAAGTTACAAAAATAGTTTTATAAAAATTAGGTAAAAAGGTCAAGGTAAATGTATAGGTGTATACAGTGGGTAAAAGCTATTTCTACTGTATTATGAAGCAGCACTCCGCATTCTTTGTTTCTATTAAACCTATTTTCAAGCAGAAATGTATTGGTTCTTTTGATAATTAAAATCACAGTTGCTGAAGAAAATCAATGACGGCTCTGAAACAAATGGTTAAGTTCACTACTCACAAGCTGTAAGAGAGTAAGGGTTTATTTTATTATACCTAGCGGACTTTCTGAAATGAAGCAAGTGAGTTGATTGCCTCAGTCATGGTGGAGTCAACTACTGTTTGCGGGTTCAAGCATGTAACGCCCAGCAAGTTAGAACACGCTTCAAGCGGACAGGGATCATGGTCGAAGTACAATAACAGGAGAGACAGGTCAAGTTCCAGGGGATAAGACAGAAGCAAGGTCCAGTAGTAAAGCAATGGTAAGGAACACTAGATCAGCAGATAACTCAGAGACCTAAGCTGTGCAGGAAACTACAAAGTTGCCACGGCATCAGAAACAGGTGGAGCTGCTATATAAAAGGGGTGCCTAGTAGGGATTGGGGGGGGGGAACCATTATGAAGTGCACATTAGCCCTATAAGTTCCAGGCTAAGTTCCAGACATTACTCACGTGCGGCTCCTAGTGGACTAAGCAGAAACTGCAGCAAAGGCTGCAGCAGGGGAGAATTCAGAGGATGTCGTATGATCCTAGTAAGAACACAGTTAGCCGGTGGCTTTCAACCAACGGTGTTACAAAACATCAGCTGCCCGTAGCCTAATCACTACCAGGACAGCGCTAAGGGTCCTTTTAGATGGACACGCCACTGCTCAATACAAGAAATTGTGCTGTTGGGTGTCAATCGCAGCCCTGAAGGGACCAGCAATAGTTAGATAACTCTTTAAATGCCACAGTCACTATTGACCACAGTATCTGGGGGTTAAACAACCAGCATTATGGCATCTGCAAATAGCAGCTGAGTCCTGAGCCCACTCCATTCTCACTTTACAATGTACCTATATATTAAATGTTGGGAAGGGGGTAAAGGAAATATTAATGAATACCAGTTTTATAAACTTCTGAGAGGTCATAGTGACATGTAAAAAGCTTTGAATGGTGCAGGTACAGAGACCCCCACTGTCACTTAAATGAAGGGGCAGAGGGGCTCTGCTAAGTGCTGTCCCTCTTTGTTCCTGATCAGTTGTGCTTGGGTTTCCTTAACATGTATTTAGGCTAAAATAACTGCTATTAAACCAATCGGTATAGAAACTGAGCGATTATAGTCAGCAAAGCAGATTTCATCATCAACACTGAGCTTTCAAGACATTGCCTTTCATAACAGGAAATGTAGTAAGAGATCAGGAGAATGTCCAGAATGTTAGGTAAGTGACGCGAGTGATATTTTACCATGAGGCTATTTGCACTCAGCTTTTTGAACCTTTGTTTTGGAATGTAAAATGGCCCAAAACACAGCTATTTTATGCCCAAAAAAACGTAACTAAAATGTTGTTGCGGTGGCAAGATACACTTTTAAAACTCCCAGCAACCACATAGCCTGCTGCTAAAGCGACTGCCAGCAGTCCCATAGACAACATTGTAGTTACTATTTCAGTGCCAGACTTTTTTCCCTCTAAATACGTGGCAAAAAAAAGTCAAAATGTTTCAGATTTTTCCTGCCAGCATTCCTCCCCTCCCTACCCCAAAAAAGCAGACAATTTTCAGCCATGAAATCTGTCCTGGAAAAAAGTTGTTTGCACATTGTCTAAATATTTTCAGGGGAAAAAAAAATGCAAGTCTGCTCAACTCCTCCAAAACAATAGAAACCCGACAAACCTCATTAAACCCCCTAAGGACTCAGCCCATTGTGGACCTCGCCACTATTGTTTTTTCCTCCTCCCATTCTTTAAATCATAACACTTTAAATTTTGCACCTATAGACCAATATAAGGGTTTGATTTTTTGCATCACCAATTGTACTTTGAAATGACATCACTTATTTTATGACACAATCTTCAGTGAAACCAAAAAAAAATGTATTTAAAAAATAAAACGCCATTTTGTAAATTTTGGGAGCTTCCGTTTCTACGTAGTGCACTTTTTGGTAAAAATTACAACCTTATCTTTATTCTGTAGGTCCATACGGTCACAAGGATACCCAATTTATGTAGATTTTTTTTTAATCAACTGGTGCCAGAACGTTAAACAGATTTGTAAATTACTTCTATTTAAAAATCTTAACCCTTCCAATACTTATCAGCTGCTGTATGCTCCACAGGAAGTTGTTTTCTTTTAAAATGTTTACACCTTATCTTTATTCTGTAGGTCCATACGATTAAAATGATATCCTGCTTATATAGGTTTGATTTTGTCGTACTTCTGGAAAAAATCATGAATACATGCAGGAAAATTTATATGTTTAAAATTGTCATCTTCTGACCCCTTCTTATTTTTCCGCGTACGGGGTGGTATGAGGGCTCATTTTTTGTGCCGTGATCTGAAGTTTTTAGCGGTACCATTTATGTATTGATCGGACTTTATCGCTTTTTATTCATTTTTTCATGATATAAAAATTATCCAAAAATGCGCTATTTTGGCAATTGGAATTTTTTTGGGCGCGTACGCCATTGACCGTGCGGTTTAATTAACAATATATTTTTATAATTCGGATATTTCCGCATGCGGCAATATCACATTTTTTTTTTTCATTTACACAGTTTTTTTTTTAATTTTTTTATGGGAAAAGGGGGGTGATTCAAACTTATTAGGGAAGGGGTTAGATGATCTTTATTAACTTAACTTTTTTTTTTGCAATGTTATAGGGGGCTATAACACTGCACACACTGCTCTTTTACACTGATCTTTATTATCCCATAGGGTAACATAGATCAATGATTCTGCCTCTTGACTGCTCATGCCTGGATCTCAGGCACTGAGCAGTCATTTGGCGATCGGACACCAGGAGGCAGGGAAGGGGACCCTCCTCATGTCCTACAGCTGTTCGGGATGCTGCGATCCCGATCAGCCCCCTAAGCTAACCGGCAGCAGTTTAGTTTCACTTTAGACGCTGCGATCAGTGCCGTGTCTAAAGGGTTAATAGCGCACGGCACCGCGATCAGTGCCGTGCGCTATTAGCCATGGGTCCCGGCCGTTGCTAGGTGCAGGGCCCGACCCGCTACCCAACTGCGTTATAGTAAGGGAGAGGATTCTGGACGTACCAGTATGTCCTTGGTCCTTAAGGGGTTAATATAGATATATATGTAAAGGTCTGTATCTTTTTCCTTTTTTATATTGTATTTTTTTTTATGTGTTCGCCATCGACCGTGTGGTTTAACTAACCTTACATTTTGATAGTTCGGACATTTATGCACGCGGCAATACCACATATGTTTGTTTATTTTTAATTACATTATTTTATTTAAAAAAAATGGGAAATGTGAGGGTGATTCAAACTTTTATTAGAGGAGGGGCTTATTCACATTTATTAACTTAACTTTTCTTTTTTCTTTTTTACACTTTCAACTTTTTTTAGTCCCCATAGGAGGCTATGCCATGCAATCTTTCGATTGCATACACTATTGAATGTTATGCTATAGCATAGCATGAATCAGTGCTCTGCTGCTACAGTCTGCCATGGCTGGCTGGGATCTTCAGAGCACCGATTAGACAAGGAGGAGGCAGGTAAAGGCCCTCCGGCCATCCTCTCAGCTGATCGGGACATCACGATTTCACCGCGATGGTCCCAATCAGCTCCTCTGTGCCTCCGGGATCCTTCTCTTTATATTTCAGACGCCACGATCAACTTTGATTGCAGCATTTAAAGTGTTAATGCTGGGCATTGGCCCTATCAGCAATCCCCGGCATTAAGCCTGGGTCCTGGTTGCTGATAGCAGTCAGGACCCACTGGGTATGAAGCGTGCTCTGCTCATGTGCACGCTTCAAACATCGTTAACAGGACCAGGGTATACATATACGCCCTGTGTCCTTAAAGAGTACCTGTCATCAACAAAACTTTCCCTGATCCCCCTCCCCATCTGTCCCTTACTCTAACTGTGCCTATCCCTGTGTTTATTGAGGTTTAAAATGCTGTGGAAATACCTGTTTTTATTCCTCTTCATTAGCTCAGGAGCACTGTCTTTCTGAGGGGTGGAAGGAGGCGGGTCCCGGCAGGCATGATGTCACATGAAGCCTGGCTGGGAGTCTGCTTCTGCCAGTCTTCCTGTATGCTGCTCTCCCTCTGCAGAAGTGTTTCCCAAACAGGGTACCTCCAGCTGTTGCAAAACTACAACTCCCAGCATGCCCAGACAGCCAACAGCTGTCCGGGCATGCTGGGAGTTGTAGTTTTGCAACAGCTGGAGGCACCCTGGTTGGGAAACACTGCTCTGCAGTGTGCATACAGACTAAGTACAGGGGACGGACGGCAGCCTCTGTCCCTCTGCACTAAAAAATCAATGCTAAGAACCAGGGGTAGTGGGGGGGGGGGGGGGGCACAGAGCAGGGAGTGCAGTGACATAATACAATGTATAAGATGACGTGTGGTGAGGGGCAGGGAGAACACAGAGCAGGGGGAGGGGGAGGTGACTGGCCTCTGTTATATGAGAGGCATGTGCAGGCTTGTAGCTCACAGTGAGCTGAGAGTACTGAACTTCCTGTGGAAGGACCAGTGCCCTTTCAGCATTAGTCCTAAAAGCTGTAGACTTACTATGAAAAGCATAGGAAGCTGCCTGCAGACCAGCCATAGAAGAGAGACCCCTAGTGGCCAAAAGTATAAAATGAAAAAACTGGTATCAATATTAATATTTTTTAATGAAGATATATTACAATATGTCTTCATTAATGATTATGAACAACATATTAAAAGTTTTGGTTGATGACAGGTACTCTAATTATCAGGACGCAAGAGCATACCCATCCGCTCTGCATCCTTAAGGAGTTAAGTCAATGAAATCTGTTAGGACCTGTTGTTATCCATTGTGCAAAGGACCCGTTTGGCTCCATTTCGTGACACTGAAGGGACCCTGTGACAAAGCTAAACAATAGTGTGAATGTAGCCTAAGAGATAAGTGAACCCCCAATTATTACCAAACTCCAAATATGCAGAAAATTACAATACAACATGGGGTTTCTTGCAACACTGCAGATTTGTTGCAGATAATAAACTTCCCCAATAAAGTCAAATGGAAAAATTTGCATTACATTCAGAGCATGTCCAGCACAAAAACGGAGATGCTGTGAAAATTTAATCTACATCACAAGTCCATTTCCATATGTATTTTGTAAAAAAAAAAATCTGCAGCATATGGATGAGATTTTTTTTTATTTTTTTTATTTCAACCACTTCACTGCTAATGTAAATGCTGCGAAAATCTGCAGCAAACATGCTACTTGTGACCCTACCTTTTGGCTAGATTTCCATCCAGGTTCTTTCTGGCATCTTTTTGGAAAACTGCCACTGCAGTTTTTGAACTAAAGTCAGAAGTGTATTCAAGAGAAATGGGATCCATTGGATCCACATTTGACTTTGGCTCAAAAACTGCACTGACAGTTAAAAAAAAAAAAAAAAAAGAAACAAGCAATAAATAAATAAATAAATAAATAAAAACACACAATACCAGAAAAAAACCTGTGTGTAAACCTAGCCTAATAGTGGTTTCACAAAAGACATTGGGGGGGGGGGGGGGGGGGGGGGGGTTGGGGGGGATAATCGATCATTAATATAAAATCTGTAAGGGTGCTTTATCAAAACCTGTCCAGAGGAAAAGTTGCTGAGTTGCCCATTGCAACCAATCAGATCGCTTTAAAAAAATGTAAGTAAATCTGATTGGTTGCTATGGGCAACTCAGCAACTTTTCCTTAGGGCAGGTTTCGATAAATCTCTCCCTGTATTTTTGCTTTAAAAAGTGTCCCAAGATTTTGTTCAGCCTACAAAAGGTTAGAACTTTTTTTTAGAGCTATACGTGACTCGTGTTGATTTTTGGTAATTTTTTAAATTTTTCTTTTCAAGTTTACCACAAAAAAAAAAGTTGCGTTCTGGCACCACACATGGGGTGCTTTATTTTCAAGCCTAAATCAATGTATTACAGTGATCCCTCAAATTACAATGGCCTCAACATACAATAATCTATTCCGGACCATTGTAACTTGAAACCAGACTCAACATACAATGCTATAGACAGTCCAGATCTGTGAAACGTGTCAATGGCTGGAAGAACTGACCATGTACTGCATGTACTGACTGGCTGTCTGGTAGCGCCCCCTACAGTACAGGGAGGTATAACATGTTCTGTATTACTCTTTAACGGTGCGAGGGTTAGCTGTTCCTTTTGACACCAGGTGGGGGCGGCTCAGAACAATGGGGGATGTTTATCAAAGCGGTCTAAGTCCTGCATCAATATAGACCAAACTACAGAGGGTTAGGCTGGTCTATTGTGCGCCTAATTTATCAAATGGCGCATGGCTCTTGATAAAACCTGTGCACAGACTTTGTGATCTATGCTTTAGTCTAGATTTAAACCTGATCCAACATGGTCTGACATTTCGGCGTACTTTCAGCCGATGCTGAAAAGTCGCTTTTGATAAATTCAGCACCAATGCATTTTCCAATGCATTTCCGTCTAAAATAGACTAGAATGCATCATGTTCTAAAAATCCTCTACAGCAAAAGTCACAAAAAAGTCGCACATATTTAGACTGCGACAAATTTAGACAGGAAAAAACAGTCTAAATCCTTTGATAAATCTCTCCCATTGCGTGTACTGCACAGGACCCTGAAGAAGCTCCTGTCCTTTTCATAGACAGTAATTTACAACTCCCAGTAGATCTTTCTTACTTTTATATGTAAGGATTTGCTTTATCTATATTAGTTATCTACTTATTTTTCCTATTTTTGGATGACATTATGGTAGCTTCAGAACCAGTTACCAGATTTCCATAGAGATATGGTCTCAACATACAATGGTCATCCTGGACCCAATTAATATTGTAACTTGAGGGACCACTGTATAGGATTTATGTACGATCGGCACACAGGCCATGAAATAAATAAGTGCGTCTAACTAACGAAAAATGACACACAGGAAAAATATCTAACACCACCTTTAGCAACATACTAGCAACACAAGAAACTGAGCAAATGATAAATCCCCCACATAATATGTAAGAAAAAAGGAACGCCACTGCAGTTTTTGCTAAATATTTTGTGAGCCAAAAGGCAGAAAAGGATCCAGCAGGAAGGAGAAGTAGATGTCCCTGCTGTTCCTAATTCCTTATGAATCTACTCCTGACTTTGACAAGAAAAAAATAATAATAAAAAAAACAACATTATATATATATATATATATATATTCTCATGAAAAACGATGTATGTGAAACCAGCCTCATCAAAGTTTAATGAAAATACCAAAGAATCCTAAACACCTGTGGAAGGCTGCAGATACCTGAACACATGCGTGCAGCATTGATGTCAGTGACTCTGGTGCACAGCATGCCCTGCAGGGGGAGCCAAAGTGCCGAACATCTCAAATTTACCAAACATTTTCAATTCTTTTAAAAATATTGAAATAAGCCAAGGAAACACACATAAAAAGTTACTTCTCCATAGACTTCTTAACAATTAGGCGACTAATGGTGTGAAAACACCAGCAGCAATATAACCCAGAACACTCCATTACTTCAAGCAGGTTGGCTAAAAACCATTGAGCATGTAGCTGTAGACCTGGGTATGTCCTGGAAGGCACGGCAGCCCTCTGCAAAGATTCATTCCACTAAAAAGTAGGGTCCAAGTAGTGCAATCTCCATAGTGGACGCGGATCAGCTGGCCTGTAATCACCCTGTGGGTTCTGTGCAGAGCTGTGAGCAGGTGTTCCCCAGCCATCAGGTAAGAGGAGCACATACAGTCATATAGATCTGCAGCATCACATCCAAGGGTACCCCAATATCCACTCCAGTGCTGTAGAAGGAAAGAAGCCCTCCACACTGTGCATCCTGCCATCCCTATCTACAGCTCAGGGTAGGTAGGGTGCTCTCCTAAATTTGAGAGCAAGTATGATCAGCACACACTTTAATATTTATTTTAAAAAAAAAAAAAAAAAAACAGACCCACAGTGGCTTATGGACGGGGGAGAGGGAGGGAGCTGGAGAAGAGAGGGAAAGGGGGAGACGGGGGAGGAGAAGCACAAGGGGAGGAGGGAGAGGGAGAAATGCAGAGGCAGCAGCAGCAGAGACATTGCTACAACGCCTGCTAATCATTACAGTGCCAGCCACCGAGCAAGGGAGACACAGGCACCCAGGGCAGGACCCTCTGTGACACCAGGGCACACTTACACCCAGGACAGGCACAGGCTATACTACAAGGTAAGCTGCAGACTATGCTTCCATTGTATGTCTAGAAATGCAGCTCATCTCTATGGAGCTGGCACTGTGCAGCCTGGATAGTGGAGGGGGTCATTAACCACTTACCTCCCCGTACCTATATTTATTAATAATAGATAGAAGACAAGCCTTGTATTAGAACAGGGAGATCGCAGTGCAGGGCTAGGCAACCTACACACGTGCTGTATATAATGGATGGATACAGTTCTGGATGGCATAAGGGGGGGTGACTGCGCTGATCCCAGTACAATAAGCTGGGCACACTGGTGGAGGGGGGGGGGGATCTACACACATTAATCTGGAATGCCTCCATTTCGGGGATGAATGACCTAAATACTGTTCTTTTCGTGTGTCCTTTGTCTTGAGCTTCTTGTATACTTGGATTATGTGGCTTCTCTGATACTGGGCGTTTCTGCGCTGCCGATTGCTTGACAGCACACGGGGGGGTTAACAGTGCCCTGGCACCACGGTTAGAATTTTGTCATTCCCCCCCCCCCACCAAAAAAGAAATAAATATGGCACAATTAATGGCTGATGTGCTTAGTGCATTTCGTAGCGAAACCAGAAGGACTGTGATCCTTGATGAATTCCTGTTTAGTGGGAGGCTTGGCTAGATGCATATGCAACAGCTGGATGACATCTGTCCAGAGAGGATCTGCTGCAGCCATTGCGAAGCCCACTATTGTCTTGTCGTGTAGTACTGGTCAGACACGTGAAAACATGGATCAAGGCACATATGTGTCAATATATATATATATATATATATATATATATATATATATATATATATATATATATATAATCAATCCTGTGCATATAGATTAGAAAGGCATCTCCAGAAATAATGGGATATACACAGACTGACAGGTATGAAGATTGATCAGATGATCCATCCATGCCAGAGTCTTGTTACATGAAGAATACTGCAGTGCAAATGAATGAGACTTTACAGTAATTACCAATTCCTTTGTCTTTGACTCACGCATGCGCAGAGGTGTGGGGCGTGGAGAGCTGATTTCAGCAACCCTTGCTTCCACGAGTAGCTCTCCTTGGTACCCTGCATCTGGCTCACACCCCACTGTAAGTGATTGGCGGCTGTGGCATTGAACTGAATGCTACTTAAGTAATCTTGTGAAAAGCTGACATTGCCATGCAAGATGGCACCATAGCCTTGAAGATGTGAGACAATACATAAGGCACTGAGTGATTTAAATGCCACCATCTATGGATGATATCTGCCACTCTTGGCATTGTATATGACTTCATGTTCATACTTGAACCCAGTATTTCCCTACCAGGGCACCTCCAGCTGTTGCAAAACTACAACTCCCAGCATGCCCGGACAGCCTTTGGCTGTCCGGGCATGCTGGGAGTTGTAGTTTTGCAACAGCTGGAGGCAAACACTGCATTAACCTAACATGCAGAGTATATATGTGCAGACAATTTTCCTCATGTTCATACATCAACCCAGTATTTCCCAACCAAGGCGCCTCCAGCTGTTGCAAAACTACAACTCCCAGCATGCCCGGACAGCCTTTGGCTGTCCGGGCATGCTGGGAGTTGTAGTTTTGCAACAGCTGGAGGCCAACACTGCATTAACCTAACATGCAGAGTATATATGTGCAGACAATTTTCCTCATGTTCATACATCAACCCAGTATTTCCCAACCAAGGCGCCTCCAGCTGTTGCAAAACTACAACTCCCAGCATGCCCGGACAGCCTTCGGCTTCGGTTGATGTAACATGAAGAAAATTGTGAATGTGAATATGTGCAGGCAAATTATTTTTTTTCTCGGAATGGCGACGGCTGGATAGATTTTGCGCTGCTCACGTGTTGATAAGGTTGCCACACTCATTCATCAGAATGGGAATGTGCGACCAAAATGGGTGGAGCGTAGGTGACAGCGGTCGTGCCCACTTGTGCATCTCGGGTAGATAATGCTGCGCTGATGGTAGTCAGTCTTGTGAATCATTTTGATTCTTCTTTTCCACCTAAGATTAACTCTTGCGAAAAATTTTTGATAATCTCTGGAAGTACAAAATAACAAGAAACGTGATTTGTTTCCCCATATCCTATAAATGGATAGTACTTTGGGCAGGATTTTAGGACCAGACAGACCCGAGACGGGCTGGTTGCTAGGAATTCTCTGCCCGACAACCCTATATATTAGGTGTTATTGACATGGTTGTGGTATGGGTCCTTGTAAACACTTACGCCAAGATTTATCTGACTGTATTGGGGAGATTTATCAAGACCTGTCCAGAGGAAAAGTTGCCCAGTTGCCCATAGCAACCATTCAGATTGCCTCTTTTTAACAAGGTCTCTGAAAAATTTAAGAAGCTATCTGGTTGCTATGGGCATAAATTTTCCTCTGCACGTTTTGATAAATCAACCCCAATGAGTGGAAAAAATGTCAGATTTGTCCATATCGACCAATCACAGCTCAGCTTTCATTTTTTAGGTTGCTGGTAAAATGAAAGCTGAGCTGGGATTGGTTGCTATGGGCAATGTCACTTCAGTTTTTCTCTCACACAGTCTGCTAAATCTGGGCCTATGTGTTTACAAGGAGCCGTACCACAACCATTACAATAATGCCTACTATATAGGGTGGTCAGGCTTTATTCCTAGCCACTGGTGTGTCAGGTCCTAAAATCCTGGCCAAAGCACTATCCTTAGGATTTGTTTTCCCATATTCTATCTATCTATGGATGGTACTTTGGCCAGGATTTTAAGACCTAGTTGCTAGGGATGTTCTACCGGACGCTATAATATTAGGCGCCATTGTGGCATGAGAGAAAAGAAAACAGTTTGTTTTGTCCATATCAACCAATCACAGCTCAGCTTTCATTTCTCAAGTTGCTCTGGTAAAATGAAAGCTAAACTTGGATTGGTCGCTAAGGGCAAGATTATTCCAGTTTTTCTCCCATACAGTTCGATATATCGGTCTGATTCCCCATAGCAACCAATCGCAGTTCAGCTTTCATTTTACCAGAGCTCATTGAGATAGGAAATCTGAGCTGTCATTGGTTGCTATGGGGAAATCAGATGGTTTTTGTCTCGGACAGATTGTTGAACCGGGTATCTGTAAGTTTAGCGAGAAGGGGGGAGATTTATCAAGACCTGTGCAGAGGAAAAATTGACCAGTTGCCCATAGCAACCAATCAGCTCGCTTCTTTCATTTTTCAGAGGCCTTTTCAAAAACGAATGAAGCTATCTGAATGGTTGCTATGGGCAACTCAGCAACTTTTTCTCTAAACAGGTTTTGCTAAATCTCCCCCCAAACTCCTTACTAGCCCCATCTTTGGAGGGCCTTTTTTTTTTATTTTTTATTTTTTTTTTTGAGTGGAAGAGGGGGCAGTTTTCCTACTTTCTCATGATTAGTATCTAATCCTGTTGATGATGGTGATTTAATATACAGCCTTCACGCAATGCTATAATATGGCCGAATGAATAACTCGTAAAGGCTGTCGCTGCTAGGCAGTGTATCCATGGCAACCATTTTGTCTCACATTGCTCAAGGCAGAATTGGCACTGTGCTGACTGCGAGGGGAAAATGAGCTTGGCAGCATTTACACTCTACTATTCTATATCACAGCCAGCAATATTAATCAGAATTTTTTTCTATCGATATACCGTTCATACTAGACTTTTCTTTTATAAAAATTAAATGAAATAAAATAAAATAAAAATGTAGTTTCTGATCAGAATTTTTATCTGGAATTTTAGGTCCATTACACTTATTTTTTTTTTTATTTATTTATTTTTTTTTTTTAGCATTCTGGCACTGGCTGTTTGTTATAGTCACTGGCAGATAAGTCATTGACATCGTGTAGCAAAGTGTGAGAATTGAGAGAGTATCTAGTTTATTTATTAAAAAAAAAAAAAACTTTTGTAATTTTTCAAATATATATGAGATGAGCGAACTTACAGTAAATTCGATTCGTCACGAACTTCTCGGCTCGGCAGTTGATGACTTTTCCTGCATAAATTAGTTCAGCTTTCAGGTGCTCCGGTGGGCTGGAAAAGGTGGATACAGTCCTAGGAGACTCTTTCCTAGGACTGTATCCACCTTTTCCAGCCCACCGGAGCCCTTGAAAGCTGAACACAATTATTCAGGAAAAGTCATCAACTACCGAGCCGAGAAGTTCGTGACAAATCGAATTTACTGTAAGTTCGCTCATCTCTAATATAAATATATGTGTGTGTGTGTGTATATATATATATATATATATATATATATATATATATATATATATATATATATATATATATATATATATACACATACATATGTGTGTGTGTGTATAATTATTATAATTTTTTTTTTTTTTTATGTAAAGAAACCTGATGCTCACCTTCATTTGTACATGCTTGCAATCCTATGCAGATCGACCTGTGCACTTATTTATAACACAGCCTGTGCCCTGAATGGAGTACTTCTGGACCACTATAGTACAAACCAGAGGTCTTCAGATTGTAGACCTCCAGATGTTTCAAAACTACAACTCTCAACATGCCCGGACAGCCGTTGGCTGTCCGGGCATGTTGGGAGTTGTAGTTTTGCAACATCTGGAGGTCCACAGTTTTGTAGGCGTTAGACATCATCCACTCAGTTTGACAGAACAAGACATTCTTGTAACTAGATGGGCATCGTTCTGCTAGAAACATTTCAGATACAACCTATTTGTTGACTCCAGTATATGCTCCATTATCCACAAGTATGCCTGAACCTGGCAACCTCAATATTATTCTGTACGATCCGATCTTGTTCAGAATGTAGGGTGTATTATGAATGAAAGGCATGCTCTTCACACAAAAAAATACAAAGATCATTGGATTCCTTTATATTCCGGGGTAAACAGCGCTATTAGAACTTGCATTCCAGATCTGTTAAGGAGGATTAATCTTGGTGATAAGCTGAAGCAACTATACAAGCACATGAAAGTGCTAATGTGTGTGACCCTTGTACTTGTCTTTTGATTTGTGAATTACTATATCATTTTAGTCACACAATCTTCAAAAGGAAATATTCTTATTTTGATAACATTGGAGATGATGATAGAATATGTCATAACACTTGGAAGATGGATTCCTCCTCCCTCATAAACCTTAAAGGGGTATTCCAGCCAAAGTTTTTATTAATCCTATATGCTCGGGCTGCAGCCATTAAAATTAAAACTTTTTTTTTTTACCTTCTGGGCCATTCCCGGTGCCGCCGATATCAGTCTCCCGTCCTCTGGCCACAGTCTTTCTTCTGGTTATGGGGCCTGACACGTAACTGTGCTCAGCTAATCGTCGGCCACAGCAATGTCCTACCTTGGTCGGTAAAAGGTTGAGCGGCAGTTGGATGTATTGAGCTTGGGGCCGGCCTTCTTCATGGTGCTGGAGCCCGTTACATGATACCGCCTCTTAGCCGATCACCGGCCAAGGCGGGACATGGCTATGCCTGGCAAATAGCTAATAGTGTTACGTGTCTGGCCCCATAACCAGGAAGAAGACTGGGGATGGGAAACCAATATCGGTGGGAGTGGCAGAAGGTGTGTTAAAGTTTATTATTTTATTGGCGGCAACCTGAGCATATAGGATAAATAAAATTTTGGCCAGACTCCTTTAACATAAGAATGGGCTAGATGTATTCCAGTTTTTTCCTCGGGCTAGGTTTCCAATAGTTATTTTTTTGTCTGAAAAACTGCCATTTGTGTTTTCCTGCATTGTGTTTTAATTTTTTTTTTTTTTTCCTGGCTAGTTTTCTTTGTGTGGAAACTGTATAATTTTTCTCCTTAGGGAAATTTTTCCTGTTCCAGTGTCCACCTTTTATTTATTTATTTAATTTATTTATTTATTTAAATCTTAAATAAATAAATAAAATGAAAACACCAATGTAAAACCCACATTGCATTTTAATAGCAGTTTGTTTCTCTCATAAATTCAAATGGGGGAAAAAAAAACTTGCCTCAGGTGTCCTGATTCCATTTTTTTTATTTTTTTTTTAAGCCAAGGTTTCAGAAAACATCTGTAAACTTTACTTTACTCCTGAGGTAGATCAGTACAATGCAAATACTTGGAAATGGGGCTGCAATTTTGTACAGTTCATTAGAATACAATGTTGAACCAGCGAAGCGGTATTAGGTAACTAGTCATTGTCCCTTAAGGATAATCTTACAGGCAGACCTTAGCTTTGTGCAGATTTGAGCTGCGGTTGTGCTATTCTTGTACTTGTTGTTCTACTTGACTTTAGTAAATGTCTTCCTACTTCAGTCATCTTTCTGTACCTGGACTTGAGCATGTCCCATGAGGATTTAGGCTGACGTGTATGACTAGCTTATGTCCTATTAAACTTAGCAAACTGACAGAATCCCATTGAAGTGCACCATGGCAAATGGTATGTAGAGCCCTCTTCCACTTCTGCATGGACTATGCTGTGACATGTATTTTTTTAAATATTTTTTTATTTTTTATTTAGTACATCCAAGAGTTGGATTCTTCCAACTTGTCGGTATGTAATTGGACCAGGACTGGGGGCAAGCAATGCCCAGTTTACTGTTGCAATTGGGTTCTAGAATACCTCTCTAATGCTACCCCTTGATTCTTTAGCTTCTTGAGCTGAATGTAGACAGCAGCAGGACGCTAGGCAGAATAGACTTGGATATTGATTGTAGGAAGACTAGGAATGTTTTGGCCTACTTGTATGCTTGACTTAAGCTATACCTACCGTAAGAATCATTGTTTTGCAGGCTTCTAGTGTAGTGACAGGAGCTGCTGCACATGTGTGATCTCCTTTTTCTGGTCAAGCCAGACAGGGGAACGCAGCAAGATGTGCACCCCCCCCCCATCCGGTATCTAAAGTAAGGCATTGGATGAATGTGAACTGGAATGAATGGAATCAATTCTACAATCCGTCTTCCTCTGGGGGCCTATGTTGACTGTCTGCACCTCTGCCTGAATAGTCAGGTGGGCTTGAACTTCATTTCAGTTAAGGATGTGAATGAGGCTGAGGGGGCATTAATCCGGCTCAGTGGGGTGTGAGAATGAGGTTGGGGGGGGGGGGGGTGAATTCTACTTAAAGGGTGTGACAGTGAGGAAGAGGGGGCATAAATAAGGCTCGCACCCTTGTTCTAGCACCCAACACTTAAATTCTGTAATGAAGTTTATGCCTACCTGAATATTGGGTTAGTCAACTATATAGTAAAATCCCTATATTTTAGGATAGTAAAAGAAGGGGGAGGGGGTTGGTAACAATAAAATTTTATCCTGACCACAGATCCTCTTTTATGGCATCCTCTCCTTGGGCATCCTCTGTATTTTCAGATTTGTGTTTATTTGCATAAAGAACTTTCTGTTGATGTCATATCCGTCTCACAGGGTCAGCACTACATCACAGTCAGCCTTACAAGCCTCCTGCTTCATACTTTTGTGGTATCCCAGTAGCGCATTCTATACGGTACTTGTTTATTTATGGGTACCGATAGCCAGAGTCCATAGGACTTAGGGATCCCTGTTAGCTAGTCTACCCCTAGTCGCCTCTATTCTAGTGTATAGATCTCTAATTTATTCATAGGTTAATGTAAATAGAATGATATGTGTAAATAAACGGTTACTTACTTGTTTCCATTAGTGTTGCAGAACCTGCGGGTCATGTGGCGAGGTGAACTCTATTGTATTTATCTTAAGGACCTTTGGAGGCCCTGTGACGTAAGCAATCCCATCACACCATGTAATGGTGAATGGCAGACGTTTGGACCAATCAGATTCGCCCCGCCCCCTGCCCATATAAGGGATCGGCGGCCATCTTCTCTCCCTCTCTCTTGTTCCCGGGTTGCTGAGCTAGCAACACCTCTCTTACCTCGTGGGCTGTCAAGCAAGCAAGACCTGTACAGCAGTAATCGCAGTGAGTTAGGCCTGAGCCTTGCGGCAACGGCTGAACAATTATAACTATAGAGTGTATCAATTCCCAAACACTCTGCAGCATCACCGGACCTAATAACTCCCCTAAATCCGGATGGATCTGCAAATCTCTTCCTAAATTCAGAGACTTTATGTTTAGCTCAAGGTCCGCAACTACTGCCAGTCACTAAGCAACCAAAGGACTGTTTATATGAGACTGTTACTGTGCTGTGGTTATTGCAAGCACTTCAGTAAAAGTTATTCAAGTTCAAATCTCCTTGTGGACCTTCAGTTATTTTATGCACCTATCGTTACTGGGAGGGGCGGCGATAGGCCTGAGCATTGATTCAGCATACCAGCCCTCAGCCTGGCGTCACAAACTCTAGGGTTAACATTAACCCCTTGAATATCTATACCATACCACCACTACCATACACCCCCCAAGGGCTACCACACTTTCTCCTCCGAATATAGCCTTTCCTACTTTACTCCTAAGGAGTCTGTGCTACTACAACTGTATTTCTTTAAGGCAGCATGGTTGGACAGTGACTAGTAAATTTTATATTAATATTATCATCATTATTATATATATATATATATATATATATATATATAATTTTTTTTTTATTTATTTTTTTTTTTTTTTCAGTGCTGCTTCAATCCCCATATATCCCCATATACAGCCTCATAGTAAGATTATGTTGCCTTGGAATGGAATGGTGACATGTAGTACTCGCAAGCAGAGAGCTGAGATAGCCTCTTTCCATATTACAGAGAGGCAGCAGTGTCCTGCCACTATAGATCTTTACAATAGAATAATGATTCCTTTACTTATATAGCTCCAACTTATTCGGCAGTGCTGTTCATAGATTGTGTTCATTCACATTGGTCATAGTTCCCGATGGGGGATGTTTTGGAATGTGGGATTAAACCAATGCAAACATTGGGAAAACATAGAGACTCCTTTAAAGATGTCGTCCTTGGTTGTATTTGATTCCAAGATTTCCGCACTGCAAGGCAACACTACAAACCACTGAGCCACCATGCCACCCACAAGGTAGTTATCAGCCCCTGTTCTTCTCCACATTATGCTGCCCTTACTGCTGCAGTTTCCACAGGGCTCCTATGTTAGTTTTGGCTTCAAAAGGGGACCAAAATCTAGGGATCGACCGATATCTGTTTTTTAGGGCCGATACCGATACCAATAATCGGTGCAGGTTATGGCCGATAGCCGATAACTTATACCGATATTCCGGTATAAATTATCGGCTATTTAACCCCTTGCGACACCGCTGCAGATCATTGATTTAAAGCGGGCGCTTTAAATCAATGATCTGCAGTGGCTTTTGCGGGGCCATAGGCCGCCGCCACCCGCTTCTCTCCCCTACCTGTCCGGGTGGTCCGAGCCATCCATCCATCGTTCATGTAGTGTCCGGGGGCGTTCCGGGTGGAGGGTGGTCCGGTCCGGGCTGTCCTTCTTCTCCGGCGGTCATCTTCTCCACTCCGGGCAGGCTCCGGCCTAGTACGCTGCATAGACGCCGCTGCGCAGTGACGCCCGTGCGCAGCGACGCACCTGACGTCACAGCGTAGCAGCGTCTATGCAGAGTACTAGGCCGGAGCCTGCCCGGAGTGGAGAAGAAGACCGTGGGAGGACAGCCTGGACCGGACCACCCTCCACCCGGAACGCCCTCGGACGCTACAGAAACGATGGATGGATGGCCCGGACCACCCCCATTACGGGTAAGTTTAATTTTTTTATTGACTGGGAGGGTGGGGGAGGGGCCCGACCGGTATAGTGGTATGGGAAAAAATCCATACCGGTATACCGCCCAGCATCACGGTGGGGGGTGCGACGCGGTTCGGTGGGTCGGCGGTGCGGTGCGGCGGGTCGAGGGGGTGGCGGTCGCGGTGCGGTGGGGGCGGTGCGGGGGGCGGGGCATTATCGGCTTATCGGCAAGATAATTGCCGATACCAATAATGCCCAAAATCGTGATTATCGGCCGATAATATCGGCCATACCGATAATCGGTCGATCCCTACCAAAATCTATATGGAATGCCAGCCCATGAAAGATGTCTGCCCCCGCACACCTTATAACTCATCCTGTGACCCCAACCCCCGTGTTAAAACCCCAATCTCCCTAAACATATCTCCCCTAAACATACTTGCATGCCGCAGAGTCCTGCAGCAACAGCGGCCAGGGAGCCAATGCGCTCGCTCCCGCCTGCCTAATTGACAGGCAGGGAGCGTGCGCAGGCTGAATGAATTTGGCCGATTGCTCGGCCGGCATCGGTCCGAATTCAGGCGTGACGTCGCTCCAGCCTGCAGCTGACCCCTAGTGGCCGGTTTTCAAACGTGAATTAAAAGGTTTAAAAAAAATAAATAAATAAATAAAAAAATTAAAAATATATCTCTAATATATATATTTATATATTTATATATATATATATATATATGTATGTATGTATGTGTGTTGTAGTACATATGTACTACAACATATAAAAAATATTTTTTGATGACAGTGCCCATTTAAAGGGGTACTCCAGTGGAAAACATTTAAATCAACTGGTGCCAGAAAGTTAAACAGATTTGTAAATTACTTCTATTTCAAAATTTATCAGCTGCTATATGCTCCACAGGAAGTTTTCTTTTTGAATTTCTTTTCTGTCTGACCACAGTGCGCTGTGCTGACACCTCTGTCCATGTCAGGAACTGTCCAGAGCAGGTGATTGGGTTGCTACGGGGATTGGACAGTTTGTGAAATGGACAGAGGTGTCAGCAGAGAGCACTGTGGTCAGACAGAAAAAAATAAATAAATAATAATCCTGTTGAGCATGCAGCAGCTGATACGTACTGGAAGGATTAAGATTTTTAAGTAGAAGTAACTTACAAATCTGCTTAACATCCTGGCATCAGTTGATTTAAAAAAACAAATCACTGGAATACCCCTTTTTAAATGGGGATAAAGTTGTACTACCAAACACTGCACATGGACAAGAGTGGTGCTCTTTCTGGACATAAATCCTGTGTCATGGGCAAACATGACGTTCAGTGGAGAATGAATGTAAATGCTAGGCCTATTCCAGCTGAAATAATGCACAATGGATGACTCTCCCCAATGAGTTTGGGCTGTTGGCAGAAACTGTCCCTGTAGTCTTCAGGTGACAATCGGTAGCCTGGTGTTTTCCACAGTGCCGTGCCACCAGTATTTTCTCCCAATGATTCCTTTTACTTCTATCAACTTCAATTTGCAGGAAGTGTGGTGTATCAAATATTATCAAAATGTCCAGGATGCTAGGATTTGCATGCTTGTATGCAAAATTCCTTTGGGTAAGCTGCTTTACCTTCTACATACATAATGGTATGCAAACATAACACATTAGCACATCCACTAAAATTCACTTCACACTTACCCATTTCAAACCTTTTATGTGAATTTGCATACTGGAGTTTTTGATGCTTTTTATGTATGTCAGCTGACAATCTGATATGCAGTTTATCCTGGGGTGAAGATACCTAGATAAACCGCAATAGTCATGAATAATCTTCCAGATCTTAAAGGGGTACTCCACTGGAAAAAAAATGTTTTAAATCAACTGGTGCCAGAAAATTAAACAGATGTGTAAATTAGTTCTATTAAAAAATCATAATCATTCCAGTATTTATCAGCTGCTGCATGATCCACAGGAAGTTCATTTATTTTTGAATTTCCTTTTTGCCTGACCACAGTGATCTCTGCTGATACCTCTGTCCAGAGTAGGAGCAAATCCCCATAGCAAACCTATCCTGCTCTGGACAGTTCCTGACATGGACAGAGGTGTCAGGAAAGAGCACTGTGGTCAGACAGAAAGGAAATTCAAAAAGAAAAGAACTTCTTCTGTAGTATACAGCAACTGATAAGTACTGGAATGATTAATATTTTTTAACAGAAGTGGTTTACAAATCTGTTTAACTTTCTGGCACCATTTGATTAACATTTTTTTTTTTCTCCAGTCGAGTACCTCTTTTAAGCTTTTTAAACCACAGGCACTTGCCGATGTTGCTATGTGAGCAAAATATATTTAATGTTGACTGTGACTATAAATTTCTTTTTTAGCATTCATGCCTGCAATTCTGCTACCCTTTTTTATTTTATTTAATTAATTTTTTTACTTTTAGCAAAAACTTAATCCCACTTCTGTCTTTAATTCTGTCACTCTTCATCTCTGTGAAGTAGGATTTGCCTGTGAAGCTCCATTGCTATTGAGCGACCTGTTTATGATGCGTTTAGAGTCTCATGACACAGGCTTCAGCTGCACCCTAGAGGTGTACAGTAGAGGTCTCTACAAAGGCTGTACAATAAAACAATAAATATGTAGAATAAATATATAAGTAAAATAAATATTAGTGTGTTGTAAAGTACTATTACTCCACACTAAAGTATGTTTGGTTTTTGTTTGGATTTGCACTTTCAGAGATGCTTTAAGAGCATTTAAAACTTATACATTACTTATAGGAGTTGTCTGGCGAAAAAAATTTGCCAAATGGCTGGGGGTGATATAAAAATACTAAATATGCTATCCAGTCTCCTGCAGCTGCCCCGTTACTGATCTTCCACTGGTCTCTGGTTCTTCTAAGTCTTGTGCTGTGCCTACTCCACAGGACAGGTCATCTGTAGGGTTGAGATGGCACAGACCCTGGAAGTAGCCAAGACCAAAGAAGGACCAGGAGTGTAGGCGTGGCAGCTGCAGGGTATCGGAGGAGGTGAGTATAGTGTATTTATAATTTTCATACCCTTTTAAAGAATCTCTTATTTAAACCTAGTCGTTCCATCTTCTTCATGTTTTGATGACCTTATTCCCCTCCGCTATCAATATCGTACTGTATCACTGACCATGCTGTCTATACATGGAATAAATAAAAGTTTACCTCTCGCCAACAAAAACTTTTTATACAATGTAGAGAATACCATAATATGTAATTTTGTAGTATACATTGGTTAAAAAATGTGTATATTTTTGGCCCTGCAGCTATTGCCTGTGTGTCTCTATGAGTAGACAAATACAGGAAGTGTGGGCAGGGCAAGTAGGGCTCTGAACACTGAGGACGAGCAGGGCTCTGTGCAGTGAGGCTCTACGACATGCTACCAGATGATTGACAAACCAGGAGCCTGCACAGAGCCCTGCTTGTCCCGCCCTCACTTCCTGTATATCATCACCTCATCGAGACACACATGCCATAGCTGCAGAAACCGTATTTGTTCACCAAAAAGTAAACACTTTTTTTTTAATGTATATTACAAATATACATATAATGGTATTACCTACATTATATATGAAGTTTTTGTTGATGACAGGTACACTTTAAATATTCACGGTCAGTGGTAATTATTCTGTGCATTGCAGAGGTCTGGCCAGAATACAGACAAAAAGAAGCATAACCCATACTAGTGGTGCTTACAGATCTAAGCCATGCTCAGAATATATACTGTAAAGTGAGTGAACTACATAAAGAATATGCCTAAAAAATTAGCAGTATCTCTTTAATGATAGATTTGGACATACTATCGTCCTCCAGAAATCTTCACATTAACATATACAGCAGATGACCACACTTCAGACTGGCCTACATCTGTATTTATAGAAGAATGTCAAATGTAGCCTTCAGAAATTCCAGCTGTCATATAGTGTATCCTAAATAAAACATCATGTGCTGACATTAACATGCAAAAGAGACACAAATGTCTGTATGAATGATTTATTTATAGACAAAATGGCTGACGGTGCTTCAATAGACATTTGATGAAAATCCTTAGCTATATTCACATCTTCACCGAGCATCAAATGGCAGTTTAGAGCTGTATTGAATATTACAAAGCCATCAACTTTTCAGCGCTTGCTTTTCTTTATGACCCACATACATACATAATGCTCAAAGAACCTGTGCGGAAAAAACTGTTGCCATAGAAATCAAATAGACCAGCTCTAGAAATAAACAACGAAAAGCCATTGCATTTTTAGTGATGCAGTGCATTTAATCAGTAATGGTGTGACCATAGTGAGCTTTACATTAGATTTACTCCGGAGAAGGACAAAGCTGTGCGCTTCACTCCCTGGCTCTTCACTCAGTCCAACTCATTATAGGAGACAGGCTCCATTATATATCTTAAAATATTGTTAGAAGAGGGGTACGTTAAGCCTAAAATGAAACCTATTTTGATTCAAGAACCTGCCCTCACTTTTTCTACTGCATTCCAAAAAGATCCCATGAGATCTCCAGGCAGACTGATTTATATCTGGGATAAACTCAGTAAAATCAAACCTATCCCAATATATTGACATTCTTTTACAACGTTATGTCATCAAATTTTACTAATACCTCAGAGACACCTTTTAAAGTAAGATACAGAATTAATTTGTTACTCTTTCTCCTCACGGTCTCGGTCGTAGAACATACCATAGAGATGAATGCAATAGTGTACTATCTCGAGAGAAATGATACAGTGCCAGTGGCCCACTAGGATTCTATACAGAAAGGTATCACATTCAATCGTATGCACAAATATTTTGAGTTTCACGATACAATCTTTATGCAAACTACGGGAACTGCAATGAAGACACCATTTCCCTTTTGTTATGTCAACCTCTTTGTAGGGCTGTTTAAATGATATTTTTAATGTTTGGGACGGCACTACTGACCTCAGTGTCGTTCTTACTCATCTTAACATCAACAATTGGGGACTCCCTTTTTAACCAATCCCTATTTAAGAATTACACAAAATGTTCACAATTTTTTTTAATTAGGCTTTTAAATTGTGCATATAGGCAATGAAAATTTGTAGCCAGCTCACCGCTTGTGATGAATCAGTCTTAGGCACTCGTCACTTATCTCCGGAAGACAAACCGTTGTCCTCAATAGCATATTGGAAAAGGAAGGATTTCCAGCTCCCCGGAAAATTGTAGAAAAAAGTTATAAGTCCAAAGTTTATTTAGTCCATTTTAAAAACCAAACGAAAAAACACAGTGAGGATGAAAAAAACCCGGGCCAACGCGTTTCGGACTAGTCTGTCATGGCCAAGTCCGAAACGCATCGGTGCGTTTTTTTTTTAATCCTCACTTGGTGTTTTTTTTTTGTTTAGTTTTAAAATGGACTAAATAATCTTTTTCTACAATCTTCAACAATTTTCCGCGGAGCTGGAAATCCTTCCTTTTCCTTTTAAATTGTGCACCAAAAACCATTTTAAACAAGTTGATATCTTCCTACACTTGCATATGAAGCAATATCTTCCTACACTTAGTGAGCTCACACTAAAAAATAGCGCTCAGATATACCGTTTAGCCGACTTAAAGGGGTATTCCAGGAAAAAAACTTTTTTTTATTATTATTATTATTATTTTTTATATAAACTGTCTCCAGAAAGTTAAACAGATTTATAAATTACTTCTATAAGCATTTTTAAATCCTTCCAGTACTTATTAGCTGCTGAAGTTAAGTTCTTTTCTTTCTGACAACAGTGCTCTCTGCTGACACCTCTGCTTGTCTCAGGAACTGTCTGAAGGATTAGAGGTTTGCTATGGGGATTTGCTCATACACTGGACAGTTCCTGAGATAGACAGACAGGTGTCAGCAGAGAGCACTGTTGTCAGACAGAAAAAAACTCAACTTCAGCAGCTGATAACTACTGGAAGGATTAAGATTTTTTTTAAAGAAGTAATTTACAAATCTGTTTCACTTTCTGTAGCCAGTTGATATATACATATATAATTATTATTATTTTTTTTCCTGGAATACCCATTTTAAGAGTGTTGGAAGAAGCTGTAGATTTTATCCATCAGAGCAAACTTTTAAAACCTTGGTTTAAGGCTAAAAGCTATTCAAAAAACACTCACCTACAATCTGAAGCTCATAGAGACTGAAAACACAAAACGGTGACTAAATTCCTTTACTACTTACTGCAGTAATAGTCTACATATTAAATCCATTTTATGGTGTTTATGTTCACACTATGGAATTAGGGAGAAAAATTTCCTCACATATTTCCTCTTGGGACTCGCACCTTTCGGCTCAATGCTAAATGCAACAAAAATGATGCAGAATCTGCCAAATTAAAGAAAAGAATTACACACCTGTTTATTCTTTCGTCAGATCACTTTCTGCAGTGGAATTTTCTGCTTCTGACATTTCAGTGTGAATGGTTCAGCAGAAGACCAATTCTCACCAATGTTCAGGTTCATGCGATGGAATTCCTGAGCACAATTACGCATGTAGAAATTCTGTAGTGTGAACATACCCTCTGCAGCTCCATTCTATTGAAGTGAATGGGGCAAAGTTGTAATACCACACACAATCTGGGGACAGACATGGAGCTGTTTTTCTATTCCTGGATAACCCCCTTAACATTTCTGGATATAAAAGGATCATATGCAAGTGGAAATACTGTGAGAAAATCCCTTAAGGTGCTTTCCCACCTGGCGTATACACAGCGTATTTCACCCTGTGCAAAATTTGCGGCAGCAGTGGGAAATACGCTGTGTATTCCTTGCTCACTATATGCGGCAGTCCTATGCGTGTTGTGAGTTTTGGAGGCGGGGCCGTGTGCTCGCGACACTGACAAGCGGCTCCACCTCCAAAACTCACTGCAGGACAGCCCTGTGTGTATAGTGAATGAGGAATATGCAGAGTATTTCCCGCTGCTGCCGCAAATTTTGCGCAACGTGAAATACGCTGCGTATACGGCAGATGGGAACGCACCCTTAAACTAAAATACTATTAAACAGTTATAAATTAAAACACATATGACATGTAGCACACAATTTGAAATATATTTGCTTAAAGGGGTACTCCGGCCCCGAGACATCTTGTCCAAAGGATAGGGAATAAGATGTCTCACCAAGGGGGGCCCGCCGATGGGGACCCCTGAAATCTTGTATTCACCACCCACCAGTTTGAGCCGCACGCCGTGGTGCCAGCTCGCAAACAGCTGGGTGGCAACCACAGGGCCGGAGTATCGTGACATCACAACTCCGGCTCGGTGGTTGCCACCTGGTAGTTTGCGAGCTGGCACCGTGGCGTGTAGCTCAAACAGGTCGGTGGCGAATACAAGATTGCGGGGGTCCCCAGCGGTGGGACCCCCCGCAGTGAGACATCTTAACCCCTATCCTTTGGATAGGGGATAAGATGTCTCAGGGCCGGAGTACCCCTTTAAGTACCTATGTGGCCACCAATATGTTGGCAGGACAACCCAGTGCCTTAGGAGCCACATCAACAAACACCAGAGTAACGTGACTCTACGGTATCAGCTACACCGTGTTTCTAGACATGCTGTAATTTGTCATTGATACTTCACTGTAACCCCAATTGAGACCATAACAAAAGATATGACTTATTGTTTTAATACTCTACGCAAAAGAGAACATTTTTGGATCTATAAACTTCAAACATTTTCTTGGATGCATGATGTACTCAGGTCTTTTCGTCGCTCCCATAGAAATGAATAGTGCGCATGCACATGCTGCTCCCTGAAAGCCAGGTCCTTTTCCAGAGATTGCGGGTTGACACCCTGCGATCAGCTACTTATCCCTTTTCCTGTGGATAGGGAATAAGTTGGTTTTGACTGGAGATCTTCTTTAAGATCTAATATCGGTGTTCATATGTAACTGCATTATGTGATTACAATTAGCTTGCACCTATCCCCTTCCTGTGCCTTTCTGCATGCCCTGTTTTAGACAGCATTTTTGAAACTATATACAAGGCTGCACTGTATCAGTTTGAAAGAGAGGGTTGCCAAAAAACTTATTGTTTTACATCTGGAATAAATAAGTTTCATGGGCTCCTGCATCTCCTTGGGGATTGGAGGCAGATCCCCATTTTTGACATGTCTGCGCGATATGTCCATCATTTCTTTAAATGACAGTAACACTTTTAACTGGTGCCATGAAACAGACTTTTTGTGTATAAAGTCTAAAATCCTAGTTTAAAGAAATTGAAATTCACCTATAATTCTTTGTCCCGAGAATAAGGTCCAATTCAAGATACTGTTAAAAAAGGTACTCAACCAGCATGTGGTTGCTCTTTCTATGCCTTAAGATAGTTTCTTTTAAAGGAAAGTTTCATAAGAAAATTACCAATTTTTTACATCAAATTTTTATGTAATCCTATTTTAAACCCCTTCCTGACCCTTGATGTACCTGCAGAGTTTGCTCAGGGGTCTGCTTTTTTATTTTTATTTTTATTTTTTTTTAAACAATCAATGGAAAAATAAATGTATTCAAGTTTGGTATCATTAGAATTTTACTAACTCATAGAATAAAGTTAACTGGTCAGTTGTACCATATTGTGAACTCTAAAAAAAAAAATATTTCCATATATTGCCATACATTTTTTTTTCTGCCTTCTTAATACATTATATGATGATAAATAGTATAAAGTTTCTCCGCTCTCCAAGTAGGTGGAGCATGGCTTTGTACAAAAGGGGTCCCCCTGTTCACCAAATTTAACACAGTTTACACCAGCTACCATACATAAACTGTTACTTTCAGGGAGAACGCACAGGCAGCCTTCATGTACAGGGATTTTTGTAGAGGCACATGCCTCTACATTAAAGGGGTACTCTGGCTATAAGACATCTTATCCCTTATCCAAAGGATAGGGGATAAGATGTCTGATCGTGAGGGACCCCCGCAATCTAGCATGCAGCATCCACCTGTTAGCACTATAGGAAGCGCTGGAGACTGCAAGTCTAATGCCTCCCGACCACAGGGACTGAGTATAGTGACGACTCTGCCCCGTGTGACGTCACTCCCCGCCCCCCTCAGTGCAAGTCTATGGGAGGGGGCGAGACTGAGAAGAGATGCCCAACCATGTCAGATTGAGGATGTCCGCTGAATATATTTGCTTGTGGCTCATTGGTTTTGCTGACCCCCACTGTGCTGTCCAATTACTGCACTGTGAGCGCTAATGCCGGCGGCGTGAGGACACAGGAGATCCTGTGTCATCACGCCGCCGATATTAGCGCTCACAGTGCCGAAGTTGGTTTTTGCTGCAAGAACAAGGAAACCCTGTGTCTTGTCCTTTTTCACTTTTTAAAGCAAGCTAAAATATTAGCCCATATTTATCATTCTGTCTGAGTCAAAAATGTCTGATTTTTGTCCTGGGCAGATAGCAACCGATCACTGCTCCTCTTCAGTTTTTTCAAAATGATCCCTGATTGGTTGCTATTTGTCTGACAGATTGATAAACCTGGACCAATATGTCTTCTTTACCTTTTATGTTTTGTTAACATAAATTTCATTGCTTTTCATTTTTCTTTCTTTGATTGGTGGGGGCATAAGGAAGCTTCTGGGACCCAATGCAAAATCTGTATTAGGGATTGCTCTCCTGGTATGTGGCAGAAGGGCCCTATATCTCCTATAGTTATATCATTGGATTATTTGTGTATGGATTTGCTCCCCTGAGTAATAAAAAAACAAAAACAGCAGAAAGGAATTACAGGGAATGGTGAAACCTTCTGTAGACAATGGAAGGAAGTTTTTAATTCTAGTTATAATTTTTCTGCTTGCTAAATGACCCTGCAGTTGGGAGTTGACTTTAGACTAAATAAAGTCCGACTAGGAATGCAGTTGTTTGCTATTTTAAATATTTGTTTGGGATTCGTCCCACATATTTTCTGTCTCGAAGAAATTGTGTTCTTAAATATGAGTATTTTTATAATAAAGTAGAGGTCACACATTTCTCAGAGGCAGACATTGTCAAAAAAAACAAGCCGAGGCAAAAGGATAAGATAACTCTGTAGAATTTTTTATTTATTTTTTTTCTTTTTTAAATGCTGAGCACATCCTTGGTTCACCACAGGAATGGTAAATAGAGAACCATTTGTGGAACATGTCATCTTCAATGAATCTACATTCTTTTCCAATTACAAAGCTCCAGTACAATGTGATTAACATCATCCGGCCTTCTGGAGACATTAGAATTTTCCAGATTTCAGCCAAGTCTAATAAACTTAAACATAACATGAACTCATTTTGAATTCATCTGGTTTTGTGAAAGGCATTAACATCCAATACTAGTCAAAGTCCTTTAACATGATCCAGACATTCTTTAAGGCTACAAATACAAATATTTTGCATTGTATATATTTTGTTAAACAAAACAAATTTTACAATTAATTTTCATTAAAAAATGCTTGACTGTTCTGTGACGGACCTGTCTTATATTACATGTCAATATGCTGGACACTGTTCAGTGCGCTTTCCGTCAGATAACCTCTCTGATGGCTCAGTCCACAGAAATTGTTTAGGGAGTTCCCAGAGATCCAAGGACATCAAAGAAACTGCAGGTCTTTCTAGCTTGTCTCTTATAGGGGCATAAAAACTGACTATATTTCTATAAAACTAGACTGGGATATCAGTTTTGTGTTCAGAAGTACAGCTTTTTTATAAAGTTATCCAAATAATGCCTTATGTCCCCAGGCAACCCCTTTAATTTACATGCAAATAACTAAACATTCTGCCTAAGAATTTCCTGTTGCAGGGAAGAATCATGTTTCCTTAACAATCTGCAAATTGCTTATGCCTAAAAGTGTACCTGTCATTAGCAAAAACTTTTAATATAATGTAGAAAATAACATTATATGTATATTTTGTTATATACTGCTCAAAAAAATAAAGGGAACACTTAAACAACTATAGGCAATTAGCAAGACACCCCCAATAAAGGAGTGGTTCTGCAGGTGGTGACCTGACCACAGACCACTTCTCAGTTCCTATGCTTCCTGGCTGTTGTTTTGGTCACTTTTGAATGCTGGTGCTGCTTTCACTCTAGGGTTAGCATGAAACGGAGTCTACAACCCACGCAAGTGGCTCAGATAGTGCAGCTCATCCAGGATGGCACATCAATGTGAGCTGTGGCAAGAAGGTATGCTGTGTCTGTCAGCGTAGTGTCCAGAGCATGGAGGCGCTACCAGGAGACAGGCCAGTACATCAGGAGACGTGAGGAGGATGTAGGAGGGCAACAACCTAGCAGCAGGACCGCTACCTCCGCCTTTGTGCACAGAAGAGCAGGAGGAGCACTGCCAGAGCCCTGCAAAATGACCTCCAGAAGGTCACAAATGTGCATGTGTCCACTCAAACGGACAGAAACAGACTCCATGAGCGAGGTATGAGGGCCCGACGTCCACAGGTGGGGGTTGTGCTTACAGCCCAACACTGTGTGCAGGACGTTTGGCATTTGCCGAGAACACCAAGATTGGCAAATTTGCCACTGGCGCCCTGTGCTCTACACAGATGAAAGCAGGTTCACACTGAGCACATGTGACAGACGTGACAGAGTCTGGAGATGCTGTGGAGAACGTTTTGCTGCCTGCAACATCCTCCAGCATGATCAGTTTGGCGGTGGGTCAGTAATTTTGTGGGGTGGCCGCACAGCCCTCCATATGCTCACCACCTGCCAGATCAGTGGGCAGCCTACACCAAAGTGGCACTTGCTGGCCTGAGGATCTGGGAAAAGTGTTTTGATTTCCTGGCTAGCAAGTGATTATAAAGTAGACAGTTTAGACAACCGCCCACATTATAATCTGCAGGGCCAGGTGAGTTGTATTGGGTATCATGTACCAGAGCCTTTGTTACTTCAGGAGATAAGACACTGCCAGACCCCTCTAACCAGCTACATACGGTTTCTTTCCCAATTGATAGGCATGCATGTATGTATATAGGGAAGCTGAGTGTAGTTGTTTCAATTTATAAGCAGAAGCATACATTTTACAATACTGTAGCCTGCGTGGCTACCTGATTCTTTTACATAAAGACTATCATACAAGATGGTTATGCAGCCCCCATCATTAGAAGAGGAAAGTAAAACCATACAGAGCTATAGAATGGGAGTCTGGTGAAAAAATAATTTTGAGTGCAGGTATGCCAGAAGATGTAGAAGACCGCTTGTGCTGCAATATAGAGTTGACTATAGCAGTGGATTAGGAGGTAGAGCTTCAACCCCCTCAGCTGGGAAGTGGATTCACGGCCACATTAGAAGCAGCTATCAGCTTTGCTTTTACCATAAGTCAATATATTGACATAACTGTGCAGAATACACATAGTTTTCAGGTAAATTCCAAAATAATGCTGTGCTCAAGTTTTTAGTAATTTGTAAGTAAGCTTTGCTGCTGAATGAGAATATCCAGCCTGACATTAAAACCAGATCCCGCCACATTCTTCATTGTGAAGTGATTACAAAATGTTCAATATAAAATATTTTTTAAATAAATCTTAACTTTTTAGGTCTGGGGAATTTAATAAAATGAAAATGTCTATAGAAAAAAAGAATACTTAGAGCAGCTGGTTTAGGACTAGAAACTTTGAATTGCTGACAGGTCAGCTATGCAGGATAAAACTTTGTTTTAAAGAAAATCCACAGAGAAAAGAGTCAGAGAGGTTGCACTCACTATCCACAGATTTTATTCACTGGAGTACAGGCATGTATGGCGGAGGCAGGGGCACAATGGAACAAGTTGTTTCGCGCTAGTATGTGCTTTTTCTAGCCGGTGTGTGACGTTTGAAACTGGAGCCGTTCCTTAAGAGGGCATCAGAGGGTGTCATCAGCACAGGCTTGTCATGCACCTGCTGATGCGATCCCAGATCAGGTGGTCAAGGACCACCCACAGGTGATGAGAACAGCGGACCAGGTAAGAGGGAACTACTTCAATATAACAGACACATATAAAAAACAAAATGCATAAACACAATATTTTTCAGATCGCAGCATGCTTCGCTTTAACGTGTTTATGCATTTTAGTTTTTTTATATGTGTCTGTTATATTGAAGTAGTTCCCTCTTACCTGGTCCGCTGTTCTCATTACCTATGGGAGGTCCTCGATCACATGATCCGGGATCGCATGAGCAGGTGCATGACAAGCCTGTGCTGACGCCAGGTTCAAACGTCGCACACCGGCTAGAAGAAGCGCATACTAGCGCGAAATAACTTGTTCCGTTGTGCCCCTGCCTCCACCATACATGCCTGTACTCCAGTAAATAAAATCTGTGGATGGTGAGTGCAACCTTTCTTTGACTCTTTTCTCTGTGGATTTTGCTACTTACATTGAGCTGCACCACCGATGTCCACACCTGTGCCACACCTGCACTGTCATTAGTCCGCGCTCCGGTATCATACCCTAGTCCTGCAGTGCCGGGTCCTCTACACTACAGTTTTGTTTAAAAGAATTCCCATGCCGATAAGTACAGAAAAACGTATCCCCTATCCACAGGATAGGTGATACGTTTTAGATCACGGGGGGGGGGGGGGGGGGGGGGTCAAAGCGCTGTGGCGCCCCCCCCTATGATCTCCTGTATGGAGCCCCGGCTCTCCCACAGAGTGGCGCTTCACAACCCCCGCCAAAACCGGGGGCTGCCACAGCCCCTCCATATATGTCTATGGGAGAGCCAAGGGCAGGGGTCGTGATGCGCCACTCAATGGGAGAGTCAGGGCTCCGTACAGGAGATTGCTGGGAGCCACAGCACTTTGACCCCTACGATTAAAATCTTATCCCCCTAAACTGCAGATAGGGGATATGTTTTTCTGTACTTATTGGCATGGTACTTCTCCTTCAATCCAGTTGTTTTTTATTTTTTTATTTTCAAGATCAGATTGAGATCTAGATGCATTATCATCATAGAAATAACAATGGGGGAGATTTATCAAAACCTGGCCAGAGGAAAAGTTGCCCATAGCAACCAATCAGATCGCTTCTTTCATTTTTAACATGGCCTCTGCAAAATGAAAGAAACAATATGACTGGTTGCTATGGGCAACTTTTCCTTTGCACAGGTTTTGATAAATCTCCCCATTATTCATACTAGTCCTATTTTATATCAATACATAAAGATAAGTATTTACATGTACTCCTGTGCATTGACTCCTTGTACATTGCTGAGGTAATGATTACCATCTCCGTGGTCCTTTTTATTTGACAGACTAAATTTTCTGGATCCTCTCCATGTCTAATGCAGATTGTTGATTTAGCATTGACTATAAGGTTCATCCAATTTTTCCCACTCCATAACCTTTAGCCTACTCTTACCTTGTTTACTTGTTAGTTCTAGTTTCCATCAACTTTTCCATATACAGGTGAAAAATTAGAGTATCGTGCAAAAGTTAATTTATTTCAATAATGCAATTCCTCTGCAGAAGGAAGCCTAAAGTTCTCCAAAATCTCCTTGTAGACTGATATGTTGACCCTGGACTTAAAGGTGTATTCCAGGCCAAAACTTTTTTTTATATATCAACTGGCTCCGGAAAGTTAAACAGATTTGGAAATTACTTCTATTAAAAAATCTTAATCCTTCCAATAGTTATTAGCTCCTGAAGTTTTCTGCCTAACTGCTCAATGATGATGTCACATCACGGGAGCTGTGCATGATGGGAGAATATCCCTTGCATGATGGGAGAATATCCCCATAGGAGCTGGACAGCTCCCGGGACGTGAGTCATCAGAGAGCAGTTAGACAGAAAACAACAACTCAACTTCAGAAGCTAATAACTATTGGAAGGATTAAGAATTTTTAATAGAAGTAATTTACAAATCTGTTTAACTTTCCGGAGCCAGTTGATATATAAAAAAAAGTTTTTGCCTGGAATACCCCTTTAATGAAACACAGTGGAATTTATTTTTTTCCTGGCATACCCCTTTTAAAAAAGAAAAAAAATGCAAACTTCACATTTGTTCCTTTTTCTTGATTTGGAGATGCATGTATACCATTCATTTACTTTCATTTGCTTAATATGCACATTCTGATGTCCACCATTAACCCCTCTGATGCTGTGATCAATACAGATCATGGCATCTGCAGCACTGCCACGGGGAACTGATCATCCAAGATGGCGGACAGATGTCACCTCACCTGCTCTGGCTGTCATCTCGGAGTCTTCTTCTCTGGTCTGCCTTTCAGCAGACCTGAGCAGATTGACAATAATACTGATCAGTGCTATGCATATGCATAGCTGAGCAGCATTAGCCATCTAATGATAGCTATAAATAGTCCCCTATGGGGACATCAAAAAAATAAATAAATAAATGAAGCCCCTCCCCCAATAAAAATTTTAATTGGTCCCTTTTGTCATTTTTTTTTTTCTTTCTCTCTTCTTCAAAAAGCTTAACATTTTTTTTATAAACCTATTTGGTATTGGTGCATGCATAGATGTCCTAACTGTCAAACTATAATGTAAATGATCCCATACAGTGAACAGCCTAAACGTGTTAAGAAAAATATCCATTAAAAAGTCACATATATGCAAATGTGGTACCAATAAAAACGAGAGATCATGTCACAAAAATGAGCACTCATTCTTATTTTTTGTAAAATTTTTTTTTTTTTTAAAGCAGTACAATAATAGAAAAGTATGAAATCATTGTAATTGTATTAATCCATAGAATACATATAACGTCATTTCTACTGTAAAGTGTACAGCACGAAAACAAAACCTTCCAAAATTAGCAACATTTAGGTTTTATTTTTAATTTCGCCAAACATAATAATTTTTGGTTCTGCGATAAATGTTATGGTAAAATGAGAGATGTAATTACAATTGGTCGCGCAAAAAAACAAGGCCCCATATGGGTCTGTGGATGGAAATATATAAGAATTATGATTTTTAGAAGGCGAAGAGGAAAAACAAAAATGCAAAAAAAAAAAATGGTCTGTGTCCTTAAAGGGGTACTCCATCCCAAAGGATAGGGAATAAGATGTCATGCCACACCACCTTCAATCATGTCATCAGACATCTCGACCCCCGCCACGGGAACCCAGCGCTCTAAACTGACTGTTTAGAATGCCTGGATGCTGCAAGGAAATTGTGCGTGGGACCCAGCGATAAGACATCTTATCCCCTATCCTTTTGGACATGTACAGGAGTGGATTACCCCTTTTAAGGCCAAAATGGTCTGTGTCCTTAAGGGATTAAACACTGTTGTGTCACAGGTATTTATATACTGTAAAGTAAACATCATAGTGTGGCAATTCCAAAGTTTTTGCCAGTGGTTGTAAACTAGGACACTTAATTAGGCCGCTGTTTTCGTCGAAAAGTTCCCCTTTCTTGTAAGCATTTTGTTAGCCAAAAATCCAGAAAAGAAAAGTTGTGCGAAGAAGGGCCCTGTTCAGCTGATGGAGATTATAACTGCACAAATAGCATAAGGAGAGCCATCTACTTTATGTGGGTAACAAAATATTGTAATAATGACTAAGCAAGTATTTGGCTGCCATGCATTTATATTTAGATATCACATAAGTTGAAATACAAATCCATCCTTATCAAGTAGGTGTGGTGCTATTTGCTATCATAGATCTCTATTTGTTGGGAACGGGGTGGTAATGCCAGCAGGTTGTTTTCAGTGTGTGGTAACATTGGAATTGCTATTCAGAGTATTTGCTTACTTTATTTTATGATTTGTCTCTTATTATTGCAATAAAGAATGGGGAAAGAAATGTGTTTATATTTTAAAAGGGAATATGACAGCCACTTCTGAAGATATCTGTTGTATCGGTCTCCTTTTGCCAATAGGCAGCTTTGCACCATGGAGGCGGCACCCGGCACACTCAGTGTGCCATGTCCCTCCTACATTATAAAAAGCTGTCTAATAACAATGGAGGCTGGTACAATGAGTATCTCTGGAAGTGGACCGTGAATCTTGGTAAATGATAACTTGTTGTAATCCAGTTCACGCGCACTATGACCATGTGTATTGAGTATAGTATGGGGAATCTGGCTGTCTGTTTCCCTTCAACCTTTTTTACAACAGCAATTCTTCCACATTTTGATAGAAAGAACATTTCAAAGGACTTAACTACATGAGCCGTATATGTGAACAACTGCTGGCAGTTCTGAATTTTGTGAAAGTCAATGTGACCTGCTGAAAAAGTTCACACTGCTGCTATACCTTGGATCCATTTTTTCTTTATGCCAAATGGATCCAGAATGGGTCGGAGCATGACTGACACCAGTGGGTCCCGACAGATCCCTTTGACTTAAATGGGGCCATCAGGTATCCAGTTTTTGCCGGAGTTGAGTGGAAAAAAATAGGACATACACTCTTTATTATTCTCCGCTCGACTGCTGTGGCTCTGACGGAGCTCCATTTACCGGAGCACATCAGCAGTTTGAACTAACTTAAAGGGATACTCCCCTTGAAAAAAATGTTTTAAATCAACTGGTGCCAGAAAATTAAATAGATTTGTAAATTACTTCTATTTAAAAACCTTAATCCTTCCAGTACTTATCAGTTGTTATATGTTAACACAGGAAGTTCTTTCCTTTTTGAATTTCTTTTGTCTGACCACAGTGCTCTCTGCTAACACCTCTATTCATGTCAGGAAGTGTCCAGAGCAGGAGAAAATCACCATAGCAAACCTATCCTACTCTGGATAGTTCCTGACATAGACAGAGATGTCAGCAGAGAGCACTGTGGTCAGACAGAAAGGAAATTCAAAAAGGAAAGAATTTCCTGTGGAGCATACAGCAGGTGATAAGTACTGGAAGGATTTAGATTTTTTTAAAAGAAGTAATTTGTTTAACTTTCTCGCACCAATTTATTTTAAAACAAAATGTTTTCCAGTGGGGTACCCATTTAAAGTATCGTGTAAAATCAAAAATTTGTATAAAAACTTTATACAAGACCTGATACAAAGGTCCTCATGTATCAATATTATTTTTTTTTTCCTTTTTTCATTGTTCATTTCTATTGAGTTTCCCTCATGAATATGTTTCACATAATGGTAACTTTTGGTGCATTGGTTATTTGGGCACACTTTGTCACATGACCAAACAAACAGGTTTTTTATTTTATTTAACCACCCTTGTATGTGAAAGATCACAGGGGTAAAAAAAATGTTAAAACTAGGGTGAAATAATTCAATAAATGACTTGGATTGGAAAATGTAGAACCCCCACCCCCCCTTCCATTTCAGATAAATATCTAAAAGTGACAACTTTTTTAGGAGAAGGGGAATTATTGGTGCATTACATTAATAAAGTGAAATGCATTTTCCCATACTTTTTTACACCAAAATTCAAACAGAACTCTAGTAGTAAATGAGAGTCTGTGTGTATCTAAATACATATAATTTATGACACTGTTATCAGCAAAGTATCTTTATGGTGCCTCGCAGCAATAATACCAGCTGATTTCCTGGTAGTATATAGATAGTACTAAGACCTTTATTATTTACTATATAACTGTTTTCAATGTCTGTCGGATTTTAAATTCCAAATACCAACTACAGGCATGTCCCCTGTGTGCTATTATCCTTAAGAAAACAAAGCAAAGGTCTGATCTGAACTGTAGTGTCTGCCATAGAGCAGTTAGCAGCAGGGGTGATTTATTTTTATTTCTAATAGGGACCAGGCTGGGCTGAAAAGAAACAAAACAAACAGTACTCCCCTACCATGATCCAGACTAAAGCCATGCCAATGGTGACTGGCCCCGGTTGCTTACTGTTTGATACCTGTCTTGACATAAAAAAATGCTCACTGGCTACATTCACACCTCATTTTCAGCCTACGGTTGCCAGATCCGGCTGGGGGAGGGGAAAACTGGGCACTTTCATACCACAGCCGGACCGGTGCTGAAATCCATTTACTTTAATGAGCCCACCGGAGTCAAACGGTGACTTTGGGCAGCTCATTTTTAACATGTATCCGGTTTCCTGACATTTCGTTTTTACGTAGTTGAATCTGCTGACAACCAAATTCACACACAAATTGTCAATGGAAATCAAATTTATCAACCAATGGAGGTCTGGATATGGAGTCACACTCAAAATCAAAGTGGAAAATCACACTACAGGCTGATCCTGTAATGTCCTTTTAAAACAAGTCAAAATGAGGCTCAATAGTGTGTGTGGCCTCCACGTTCCCGTATGACCTCCCTACAACGCCTGGGCATGCTCCATATGAGATGGTCTCCTGAGGGATATTCTCCCAGACCTGGACTAAAGCATCCGCCAACTCCTGGACAGTCTGTGGTGCAACGTGGCATTGTTGGATGGAGTGAGACATGATGTCCCAGATGTGCTCAATTGGATTCAGGTCTGGGGAACGGGCGGGCCAGTCCATATCATCAATGCCTTCCTCTTGCAGGAACTGCTGAAACACTCCAGTCGCATGAGGTCTAGCATTGTCTTGCATTAGGAGGATAATAATATGCTTCTTTCTATTTAATTTTCCACTTTGAAGAAATGACCACTAGGGGGTCTCCCTACCAGTCCTGGCAGAAAGCATTTCAGACTCATGCTGGAGTCCTAAACACTACGAGCTGCCAGTCTGCTTTGTTCACGAAGGAGAACACTCAGAGCTGCCAGCCTGCTTTGTTCACAGCCTGTTTGGCTGTGAACAAAGCAGGCTGGCAGCTCTGAGTGTTTAAGACTCCAGCATGATTCAGAAATGCTTGCTGACAGGACTGATCGGGAAAAATACAATAGAAAGAAGCATATTTTTCATTATCATGCTGGAAAGTTATTCAACATTCATTAATCTAAAATATATCAAAAGTTTATTTGATGAGAGGTAACCTTTAACATTCATGATTCAACACCTTGCCTTTATTTCCATGGGATTATGTTGCAAAGTATTTTTCATTAAATTAACAGGAATTCTTTACATCAGGTTTTGATATTTAGTTGGTTGGCCTAAATATTAGGCAGAGATATAAGGGAAGACAAAAACTGTGTAGAGGAATTGTGGTGCAGTTTCCTGTAGCAACCAATCAGGTTGCTTAATTTATTTTGAAGAGGCCTTTTAAAAATGAAGTAATCTGGTTGCTATGGGCAACTGCATTACTCTTTCTCCCACAGAGTACATTCTGTCACTCTCATAGAAGAATAATTTGAGTAAGAAAATGTATTTATATTTGGCTGACCGGTGATATATGCAAGACCCTTATAATTACAGGAGCTTGTCAGAAGTCAATATTTTGACCATATCATCATTTTTATGCATAGTCTCCAACTCAAATCCAATAAGCATTCAAGCTTATGCAGCTTGAAGCATATCTGGTTATATGTATTTGTGTAATGAGGAAGGTTGGGGCTTAAGAAGAAAAAAAACCTATATCAAGGTCTGCATAATTATTAGGAATCTTTGTTTTTCCTTTTTTTTTGGCGAAATATTCCCCCAAAAATGTAACTGACTATGAAAAGTCAAAAACTGTAAAAAGTCTTTCAGAGGGATACAGCACTCTAAAAACTGATCGGATATTGGGGTGTAATCCCAAAAGCATGTTTTATTGCAAATAGTCAACAGGGTTGAAAAAAAGACTCTCTAATTAAAGGAGTACTCCGGCGGTAAGACATCTTATCCCCTATCCAAAGGATAGGGGATAAGATGCCTGACCGCGGGGGTCCCGCTGCTGGGGACCCCCATGATCTTCCACGCCGCACCCCATTAGAATGAGCCCCCGGAGCGTGATCGCTCCAGGTCTGATTACTAGCGATCACAGGGACGGAGCATAGTGATGTCACGGCTCCGCCCCCGTGTGACATCACGCTCCGGCCCCTCAATGCAAGCCTACTGAGGGGGCGTGACAGCTGAAGCCTCTGTGTTTTTGGGACTTGAGACATGACTTCACGCCATGCCCCCTCGTGATGTCATACCACGCCCCTTTGTGATGTCATGCCACACACCCTCATGATGTCACACCCCCTCCATTCATGTCTATGGGAACATAGGAACACGGGGACATAGGAACATTTCAATTTAGCTGCATAAATATTCTGCACACTAATACTGCCCAATAAATGTGCATACACAGATATCCTCTAAAGAAAGCTAATACCTCACTTGTTTACTTTCTTTAAATATTCAGGTTCAAGGCTTACTAACATTTTGGATTGAAAATAAAATACATTCTCAAAATACAACTTGCCTAATAACTGTCCACACAGTGTATGTGAGAAACTACCAGCAGTCATGCTAATAATGTAATGTCATGTGAAATGATTCTGAAGAAATGATTTGCACATGTTGATTATGATGATGTCAGCATTTCAACATGTCCTGCCTGAAGGAAGTTAACATTGCTAATATAGTCATACTAAACCGAGAAGTCTGTATACCTGAAAACCCAGAGCTAGTTTCACCTATTTGCTCCATATTTTTGCCTCTGCTTGAAAAAAAACAAACCAATTAGTTATTTTAATTGTGGTAAGTAACAAAATAATGGTATGCTTTGTATACACCCTTCTATTGTACAGTAATTTTGATTTAGTCATTGTAGTTCTGTAAATAGGATCTTGTGTAGTTGTGGGATCTTTTTAAAGCATTTTATGGTCTCCCAGCATGTATGGGTTATGGGCAGCATGCCTGCTGCTTATGAGGTGAGATTATTGCGTGCATGAATCTATCGGAAGATCTGCTATTGCTATATTTAGATAGAAAAAAGTACATGAATATTTTAAAATGAATGTTTGAATATAAAATTGTATTTTAGGCTAAGATTGCATGATCAATAGTGGTGGACAGAGGATGGCTTGACCCACTTAGCTGGTATTAAGGATATTACTTAATGCAAGGTACCCATGGTTCCCCATGCAAATTAGAGAAAAGCTCCCTTCCCTTCTCTTGCAATAAGCCTCCACCAAGGATGCCTGACAATTGCTAACACTTGCACTTAGCACTAAGGCCATGACTTAAAGGGGTACTCCGGCGCTAAGACATCTTATCCCCTATCCAAAGGAAAGGGGATAAGATGCCTGATCGCAGGGGTCCCACCGCTCCGGGTCTCATTACTGGCGATCACGGGGCCGGAGCATTGTGACGTCACGGCCCCGCCCCCATGTAACATCACGCCCCGCCCCCTCAATGCAAGCCTATGGGAGAGGGCAAGACAGCTGTCTCGCCCCCTCCCATATGCTTGCATTGAGGGGCCGGGGCCATGACGTCACAATGCTCTGGCCCCCGTGATCGCCAGTAATCAGACCCGGAGCGAACATGCTCCGGGGACTGATTGTAACCGAGTGCTGCGTGCATGATCACGGGGGTCCCCAGCGGTGGACCCCTGCGATCAGGCATCTTATCTCCTATCCTTTGGATAGGGGATAAGATGTCTTAGTGCCGGAGTACCCCTTTAAACTTGTCATTCTGATCTTTTCTGGTGACCTGGACTTGCTGCTTTAATAAGTGACAACTCTAGGTGCAGCATGCAACTCTTGGTGAATAAAAAGTGGTAGCTACGGCAATTCATGGATAACTACAGACTGCACCTAGCTTGGTCAATGTTTATATAGACAACTCCAGGTCCCCCCCTCAGGTTGTATAAGATTAAGAAATAAGTCCAGAAACAGCAGCACTTATGTCAATGCATCTGGTAATGCATTTCCAACTCATTCAAGAAAAAGAAGCCGAGTTGCAGTGCCAGATACAGCCCATTGACAAGAGTGCTGATGTTTCTAGAAAAAATAGCCCTTATTTATTCCCAGATAATGTTCTTAAATGTATTTATCCTGTATAATAACTGTAGATTCATATTGATTGAGCTGGAAAACATTTTGTGTGTGTCTTCTGCTTCAGGCAATTGATAGGCATATTTTGGAATTATATTGAGAATTATGTATCACTTTCTGCCTTCCTGTTCCTTAGAACAAGACATTTGAGTAGAACAGGAGATAATTGTATTTGCATCTTCTTACAGCCTTTAACGTGTACCTTGGAAACATTTGTGGAAATTCACAGTAGGATATATGATAGGTTGATATGTTTCAAATCCTGTTTGTGCAGTGAAATTCCGCGTTCTTCCTGCCAGTGGTGGCGGGAGGGGGGCAGGCACTGTTCACCTGTGTTTACATTGCCCTATGTAGTTTTGAATATGCCAGAATAACTATTTGCAAATATAAAATTTTACTTTGTCACTGCCTGCTTGTACATTAGTGTTACAGAATGCTATCAAACCTTCCAGGAGATAGAACATGTCTCCATGCAGTTTGCTTGGACACGCCTAGAGATAACATTTCACAATTAGATTACTATAAGTTCCCTGAATTAGGTTAAAAATGGCAGCTAAAAGGATCACAAATCAATAGTAATACAGCAAAGATCAGTCTCCACCGCTACACCAGAACCATATTATACTCCCGGACGATAAAATGTAACATAATGTAAAATACTGTAACATGAATTGTGATTTTTTTTTTCACTTGAAAAAATATTCATATCTACAGAGAGGTAGAATTCACTCGAAAGGCAATGTAGTTGCTCCTTAGTATCATCATAGCAAAAAGCAATGCTGTATACAAAAGAATGGTGCAGGGGCAAAGGGGGAGGGGGGTTGTAAACTACCTCACCCTATGCAAGTTTCCTAATGGACCCTTTTTGGTGACTGAATTCAAAACCTACAAATGCCCTTACTGTTTATTAGCAGTGTGAATAATCTCCTGCTGATCTCATCCATTTTTGGCTGGTGATCAACTAAAGGAAAGGCCTTGGCTCCTGCTCCAGCCACAGGATTTTGAGGAGGAGATGGGACATGGCTGATCTCCTGGGACACAAAAAGACCTCTTTACTACTTAGTTTTATCGTAATAGTAGCAGGGTACCCGGCATTGCCTGGTCTTCCTACCTAATCCTTTTGGGGAGAGAAAAAGCAACAATGACGCTCCTGTCATTGTATACCCTCCTCTTATCCCCACCTTGTATCCCCACCTTGTATCCCCGGCTTATATATACTGTTCTCATACTTGTATCTCGCCCTCATGTGAGGCTGAGCTGTAATGGAGAGATTGTAGGCTGAAAATGAAAGGGTGGGAGGGGGCAAGCCAGACCAACACATTCATCTGGAGATGCAGAGCTTGTGGAGTAAGATGGGGCTGAGCTGTGATGAAGAGATTGTGTTGAAGGACCTGCGATGTGGGTAAGTCTGGCAGCTTTGAGACGAAACAAAAAAGGGACAAAAAAATACAAGAGACGTGGCTTGGGAGCTGGACCGATGCACTCACCGGGTGATTCGGAGCTAGTGGACTAAGGTACTGGAAGTCCCATAGACTTGCATGGGACTTTAGACAAAAGCCCAAACCCTCGCAAATGGGGGTGGGTAAAAGTCAATTTAACAATCCTATATTTTTACTTGACACATACATAATGTTTCCCAACGTTCATCAAAATACAAACACAAACATTAAATTTTTTATATAGAGAGGAGACAGTAGAATCATGTGAATGGATATTCTGTGTTTTGTATTTCTTCACCCTATAAATTTTGCTTCGTATTTGTTGTGGCAAACTTTGCTGCAAAACTTGCTAGAGCCCTGCTACATGTGGTTTCCTACAATGGGGAGATCTTAATTTGGTTACTGTACTCTCACTATTTACAATTTGACTGTCTCAGGGTTTGTCTGTAACAACCATATGCAGGGCCAGATTAAAGGGGTACTCCCGCCCTAGACCTCTTATCCCCTATCCAAAGGATAGGGGATAAGATGTCAGATTGCGGGGGTCCCGCCGCTGGGGACCCCCGCATTATTTCATGCGGCACCCACCTCTTTTTACACCGGAACCGCTGGAGGCTCTGAGTCGCGAGTCCGAGACGGAAGTCCGTGACGTCAGGAATCCGCTCCCGTGTGACGTCACCCCCCCCCCCTCCCCTCAATGCAAGTCTATGGGAGGGGGCGTGACGGTGGCGGGACCCCCGCGATCAGACATCTTAACCCCTATCCTTTGGATAGGGGATAAGATGTCTAGGGTGGGAGTACCCCTTTAAGGCTTCCTAGGAGACAGAACACTTCACTATGATGGGGCCCCCAAACACCCTGCCCCAGACAGTCCCCCTCCCCTCCCACTGAGACTTGTTGCCAGAACAGACCGAAAATAGGCCCAGGCATATTAGACTATGCAATCCTTTTTTTTTAATTTTTTTTATTTATTTGTTGGCCATTAAATTAAAAAGGGCTGCATAGTCTAAAAATCACCTTTGTTCAAGTTGCCCTTTCCAGCTATTATGTCTGGAGAGCTTCAGATGAGTTGTAGTTTTGTAACAGCTGGAGACTCTCTCAAATTTCAAGTTTCATCCATAATTACTGCAAAACTTAGAAGTGACTACAGCACTGATGGGACAGTCATGAAAATATACAATGATAAAATTACTCACAGGAGACGTCTTCTCTCCTGTTGTTCCTTTTCTTGTCTTCTTCATCTGGTCCAGATGCCGTGTCTTCTTCCAGCTAAATTTTTCACTGTAAAGTTTGATGCCTGGACATCATTGGTTCCTCACTTTGCCAGCTGATCCTTATCCTCTGTATCAAGACAACAATCATTATAACCCTGCCAGACACTGTGCTTCCTAAATATAATATTGCCAGACCTTGTGCCCCCTGTATACTGTCAAACATCATGCACTCTGAAAATACTACCACACACTGTGTCTTCAGACCCCTAATTCCCCCCTGACCCATCTTTTCCCTCATCCTTCAACTCCTAAGGTTTTGTCCACACTGTGGACATTGAGCCAGCAGAATGTCTGCTTGCAACAGGTCCTGCCTAAGGGTGCATGCACACTACGTTTCTTAAGATACGGGACCGTATATGGCTGGGGAGAGGGGGGCGGAGAGTTGGGGGTGGAGAGTCGGGGGCGGGGCAACCGCACGCTGCCGTATGCGGTCACGTATCTAATGTATTTCAATGAGCGACCGGAGTGAAACGCTGCCTCCGGTTGGCTCCATTTTGCCCCGTATACGGTTTCCCGACCGGACCTAAAAACGCTGTTGGCAAAATGGAGCCAACCGGAGGCAGCGTTTCACTCCGGTCGCTCATTGAAATACATTAGATACAGGACCGCATACGGCAGCGTGCGGTTGCCCCGCCCCTGACTCTCCGCCCCCCTCTCCCCGGTCCCGTATTTTAAGAAACATAGTGTGCATGCACCCTTAGTCATTGGTCGTAGGATATGCACCATCTCACAGACGGCAATGCAGTCCAGCGGAATTTAGCCCACAGAATAAACATTTTCATTCTTTGGGTGAATGTCCATTACACTGCCAGATTTCTGCTGTGACAATTCCGTAGTGTGCACAGAGCAGCAGATTCTCATTGAAAACAAGTGGAATTCTGCTGGTAGAAGTTCATAGTGTGGACGAGCCCTAAGTCCCCCAGACTCCTCTGTCATAGTGGGACGTCCTGATAGATATCAGCTGGGACCCCTGGCTAATGGCGGACATTAGCAATTGCGGTGATGCCCAGCATTAAACCTTTAGACGCCGGGATCTAAGATGATTGTGACATCTAAATTGTAATAAAAAATTATCCTAGCTTCTTAGTGGAGCTAATCAGGACCACCACGGTGCATGTAATAGTCCCCTACGGGAACTAAAAAATTGTGTAAATAAAGTAAAAGTGAATAAATGTGAATTAACCCCTTAATAAAAAAAAATATTCCTCTTTTCCTATGAAAAAAAATATGTAAACAAAAATAAACGTAAACATACACCACTTGCGTAAATGTCTGAACTATAAAAATATAATGTTAATTAAACCACACAGACAATGGAGTATACGTAAAAAATACCAAAGTCCAGAATTGCGTATTTTTATTCAATTTATCTTAAAAAAAAATTCATAAAAGCGATCAAAATGTCCCTTTAAAAAAAAAAATGAAAACTACAGATCACAGCACAAAAAATTAGGGCCCACGCATCTCCATATATGGGAAAAATATAAAAGTTATAGGGGTCAGAAAAGAAGGATTTTAAGCTTACTAAGTTTTTGTACAAAAAGTTATTTTATTTTACAAATTTTAAATAAAGTATAAAACCTATATAAATTACTGGTATTGACCTACAGAATGAGTATAAGGTGTCATTTTAACTAAAAAGTGCGCTGCATAGAAACTGAAGCCCCCCAAAAGTTACAAAATGGCAGTTTTGTTTATTTTATAAATTACATGCAAATGAATATTTCACTTTGACTATAACTTTTATTTTTCTGTATACAGTGATGTGTGAAGACTTTTTTTGCGCTGTGATCTGTAGTTAGCAGTACCATTATTGTATTGATGGGACTTTTTGATTTTTATGAAGTTAAGTTTTTTTTTTTTTTTTTTTAACATATGAAGTGACCAAAAATCATCAGTAAATCTGGACTTTGATATTTTTTTTTTACATTTACACCATTGACCGTACAGTTATATTTTAATAGTTCAGACATTATGCATGCGGCGACACCTCATGTTTATTTTTGTTTACATTATTTAATGGGAAGGGGGGGTTGAGGTAAACTTTTTTTAGTGTGGGGCTTATTCACTTTTATTTAAAATTATTTTACTCACTATTTTAGCACTAGTTTTGGGTCAGCTGCAGAACCATAGGCTGTGTCAGGGTAGTTCCTAACTACAACTCCCAGCAGCTGACCCAAAACAAAACTACAGCTCCCAGCATGTTGCATTATATAGTAGAATAGTGGGGATGGAGTGCTGCACTCAGGCTTGGGCCCTCAGTCCGCCCCTGGGCACGGCAGCGGTGAGGCTCCGGTGGTAGTGGTAAGGTTCCCTTCTTACACGGAGCGCAGCACAGGCAGGAACACGCCGGTGATGTCACACGCTGGACGTCTGCAGCCTTAAAGCAGCAATGGGCAGGAGTGAGTACACTGAGTGAAGCCCCCATAAGAACGGCCAAAGAAGGAGGCCTTGCATGTGGTGGGGAAATGGGGTGATGAACGGCAAAAAAAAAATATTTTTCTCTTTTGCTTTTTTTTATTATTATTTTGGAAGCGGGTCCCCTTTCTTTCCTGGCTCCAATGATAATCCGGCCCTGACCAAATGCACTGATTTGCATCAAGCTATTTGCAACCCTAAAGCTACATTCATTCTGATTGGTTTCACATGGCCTCATTTGACCCCCTGTGGAATTATAGAGGCATCTGCACATATTTTGGTATATACAGCAGGTGAAATAAGTATTGATCCCGTCACAATTCTTCTCACTAAATATATTTTTAAAGGTGATATTGACAACAAATTTTCACCAAATGTTGGTAACAACCCAGGTAATCCATAAATACAAAGAAACAAAACATATAAGATCAGAAATAAAGTGGTATGTAATAATGTGAAATGACACAGGGAAAAGTATTGAACATGTTTTCTTGCATAGTATATATTTAATACTTTGTACAAAAGCCTTTGTTGTTAATAACAGCTTCAAAATGTCTCCTGTATTGAGTAACTACTTACATGCATTTCTCTGATGTGATTTTGGCCCATTCTTCCACACAAACAGTCTTCAAATCTTGACTGTGTGTTGGGGATCATTGCCTTACTGGAATGTCCACCCTCGTTTCATCATCCAAGTAGATGGCAGCCAATTTTTGTGAAGAATGTCTCTGTAAATTTGCTCATTAATCCTTCCTTTAATTATTTGAAGTTTGCCAATACCATTTGCTGGAAAGCCATCCCACACCATAGTGTTCCCACTTCCAAACTGCACTGTTGTTTTAGGGTGATGTGCAGTGCCATTTCTCCTACAAACATGGTGTGTATTATGGCATCCAAACGGTTCCATTTTGCTCTCATCTGACAAGACTATATTCTCCTGGCATTTCACTGGCTTTTCCAAATGCTTTTTATGGAGCAATGGAGTCTTGCATGTTAAGAATGTGCCTACAGGCCATGACTGCGGAGTGCATTACTTACTGTTTTCTTTGAGACAACAGTACCTGCTAATTCCAAGTCTTTTTGAAGCTCTCCACAAGTAGACCTTGGCTTCTGGACAACTCTTCTGTTTGTTTTTTTTTTTTCTACTCCTTGCAAGGAGCACCTATTCATGGCATATCTATTGTGAAATGATTGTCTTTCCACTTCCGTAATATGGCCCAACAGTGCTAACTGGAAGATTAAGAAGCTTAGAAATGCGCTTGTAACCAAGGCCATTGTTATGTTTTGCAACAATCAGTTTACAAAGGTCATGAGACAGCTCTTTAACCCATCATTAGATGTGTCGTGTGCGACACGTTGGCAATGAGACCTCTTTTGAAGGTGATTAGTTGTGACTGAACCAGCTGATATAAATATGCACTGACTAAGGGCTGGATAGCTTTTTAATTACTGATAGATTTCAGCGGATGTTTTGGCTTTCCATGCCTTTTTGCGCCTCCGTTTCTCTGTGTTAATGTCAATACTTTTTCCTTGTGTAATTTCCCATTATTACTCATAACTTCTTTGTATGTATGGATTACTTGGGTTGTTACCAACATCTGGTAAAAATTTCAAGGTCAATAGCAGCTTTGGAAACCTATTTAGTGAGAAAAATGGTGATATGTTCAATAGTTATTTCACCCGCTGTAGATTAACTGTGTTTGTTTATTTTGTTCTGTGCAGGCAAACAGCATTTACAATCTATTTAATACATCAACCAGCATAATGATAGGCTGTAAAACATGCAGTTTGTAAACATTTCCTTTCTGTATATCAGATTATTAATATTTGATGTCTCATTGACTAGGTAACGTTCTATGTAATGGTCTATAAGGACACACTGTCTGTAGAATGCTTCAGTAGCATTACTAGACTGAGCTTCTTCTGTAAGGCTAGATTTATAGTGCATTTTGATTGTGACGGGCATCCTTCCGCATTTCACCAAGAATGGGATGCCAACGTCTACTGGGGCAGAGAGCAGCTGGTGCCATTCATTTCAATGACTAGAACAGAGCCATCTAGTGACTCCATTTGGGCTGTGTGCACTATTTTAACTGGATGGTCCATTATCCAGCCTGGTTAACCCTTCCCGACCTATGGCATACATGTATGTCATGGATCGGCCCCCATTCTTTAACGTGGGGCCACGGCGTGGCCCCTCTTCATAGCGGGTCGGGCCCAGCACCTAGCAACGGCCGGGACCCGTAGCTAATAGCGCGCGGCAGTGATCACGGTGCCGCACGCTATTAACCCTTTAGACGCGGTGTTATAAGTTAAATGCCGCGTCTAAAGTGAAAGTAAACTAATGCCGGTTAGCTCAGGGAGCTGCTCGGGATCGCCGTGGCAAAATCACGGCATCCCGAACAGCTTACATGACAGCCGGAGGATCCCTACCTGCCTCCATGCTGTTCGATCGCGAATGACTGCTCAGTGCCTGAGATCCAGGAATGAGCAGTCAAGCGGCAGAATCAATGATCACTGGTTTCCTATGAGAAACCAGTGATCAATGTAAAAGATCAGTGTGAGCAGTGTTGTAGGTCCCTATGGGAGCTATAACATTGCAAAAAAAAAGTGGGAAAAAAAAGTGAATAAAGATCATTTTAACCCCTTCCCTAATAAAAGTTTGAATCACCCCCCTTTTCCTATTTAAAAAAACAAACTGTGTAAATAAAAATAAACATATGTGGTATCTTCGCGTGCGGAAATGTCTGAATTATAAAAATATATCATTAATTAAACCACACGGTCAATGGCGTACGTGCAAAAAAAATCCAAAGTCCAAAAAAGCTTATTTTTGGTCACTTTTTATATCATGAAAAATGAATAAAAAGCGATCAAAAAGTCCGATCATTACAAAAATGGTACCGCTAAAAACTTCAGATCACGATGCAAAAAATTAGCCCTCATACCGTCCCATACGCAGAAAAATAAAAAAGTTATAGGGGTCAGAAGATGACAATTTTAAACGAATACATTTTCCTGCATGTAGTTATGATTTTTTCCAGAAGTACAATAAAATCAAACCTATATAAGTAGGATATAATTTTAGCCGTATTTACCTACAGAATATAGAGAGAGTGTCATTTTTACCGAAAAATGTACTGCGTAGAAACGGAAGCCCCCAAAAGTTACAAAATTGTGTTTTTTCTTCAATTTTGTCGCACAATGAATTTTTTTCCGTTTCTCTGTAGATTTTTGGGTAAAATAACTAATGTCATTACAAAGTAGAATTGGTAGCGCAAAAAATAAGCCATCATATGGATTTTTAGGTGCAAAATTGAAAGAGTTATGGTTTTTTAAAGGTAAGGAGGAAAAAACAAAAGTGCAAAAATGGAAAAACCCTGGATCATGAAGGGGTTAAAATGATGTATATGGCCCGAACTGAGCCATTGAAATAAATGGCACCAGCTGCTCTCGGTAACAGTATATATCTGCATCTCATAATGCTTATGATTAGCCTGCTGCATCCCTTCCCCCATACCAACATGTCAATTTTTTTCTCTAGTCAAAAGTTGGTGCTGCTTTGTGAATGCTCAGTTGTTGGTATTTGTACTGCCTTGTTGGTGGGCATGGTTTCCTATGAGAAGTTGGATATTGTTATTTTTCTGAATATGTCTTGGAGATTTTTTTTTCTCAGTTACTTTTTTAAAAAAATGTGTGGTATCATAGCCAGACCTCCTTACTATTATGGACCCTTCCCTTGTTGTAGTAGCATATCTCTTATTTTGGTGGTGAAGAACAAACTGTCTATTGTATACATGTTCTTCTCTCGGCCTATCTTTTTTTTTTTTTTGTTCTGTTTTTTTCCCCCCAAGATCCTTATACCATGCAGTTGCGGGCTCACTATTCATGTCGTCTTCTTGATATATTGCTTTACGATGTCTCCTCAGGGGAAAATCTTCTTTACCTATTTGCCCTATTGTCATATCCCATATACACCTCGTACAATTTTTGAGTGGTATATTGTCTACTTTTCATCAAGGGAAGGATTACCTTTTATTTGCCCCTAGAGGCTATCCCTGCTTACCCTCTTTGGGCCTAGTCAAGCTCATTCTCTGTTCTTCTATCTCCTCCTCCCTTTTTTTTCCTTTCTTCTCGCCCTCTATACTTAGTTACTTTCATGTTTCTCTTTCTTTTTAATGCGGTTTGTCTTTGTTGTCCTGCTTTAGTTTTTGAGTTTTCCATTTTGTTGGGAGATGCAGTATTTATGCCATTTCTGGCTAAGGGTATGTTCACACTGCATAATGTGAACGAAATTTCCACCTGGCGGCGGCCGCCGAAGTACTTTGACGGTAGGACCAGGCAGCACTGTGCCATCACCATTGACGGCTATGCAGTGCTCGTGGGCTTCCGCCCAAAGAATGAACATGTTCTTTCTTTGGGCGGAGGAATTTCAGTGGTGGAATTGTCCATGTGAACAAGTCCGTGGAAGACCCATTCACACAAATGTTCGTTCACACAGTGGAATTCTGACGTGCAATTCAGTGCAGGGAATTCCACGCTAATTACTCAGTGTGAACATACCCTAAGGCTGCGGCTGTTGGCCCTGGTCGTTTGGTACCTTTTTGTCTTCAACCTCCACGCGTGATTATTCTCTTTATCTCTTATTTGCAACTGTTACTCTCATCTCTGACATGTGATATGGCATTGTACCACCTTTTTATGGCTCAGGGATATACCGTAATTACGTTTTTTGCCTCCCCCTTTTTTTTTTGTGCATTTGTGTGCTTTTGTGGTCAATTTAATAAAAACTGATGGACCACTAATTTAGCCTATAATGTCCTATAATATTACCATGCCTAATACCACTGAAAATGCATTGTAGATATGCAGTGAGACAATGATGATTTGCCGCAAGAAGAGATGAAATAGTTTGGCATAATTAATTTCACTGGCTGCCAATTAGGTTGGGCACATATATTAGACACAGTTTAAGTAATTTAATGAGTTGCAAATGCTTTCTGGAAAGTGCCATGGTCTGAGTGCTCTGAAATAGAGGCGGATTTGCCAGCCAGGCTGCTGTTCTGCTTGAGATGTGTGTTTGGGGAGCAACTATCCTTGATCTGTAATTCAGAATGTATCATCTGTACATATTGTACATTAGACTAAAATCCCATAAATATGTAATTAACACCATTGCCAGGTCTTTAACTTTTCTACTTTCAAAACCATACAAACTTTTACAATCTTTCCCCAGCAGGCTATAGTTTATTTTTACCTGTGCTAAAGTCGGATGTAATTCGGTCGCCCTTGTAGGCACTAAGCATTGTAATATCTAATATTCCATACATACTACTGCTACTGTATATACTAGTTTAGTAAGATATATATTACTGTAACATGTACAGTTGGTTCTTCCTGAGGTATTAAAACTATCCTAAATAAATTTAGGTAACTTGTACCTTGCTGTCTAATACACATTAATTACACGTGTTTCCAGTATAACCTAAAGCCTCTCTCAGCCTCCACTGAAAAGCAATACAAAAAGCTTCTTGCACGATAAATCATTACAAAATAGACTTCTTTCTGTGAATGAAATATTTTATCAGGTTGCAAACTAAATACATGAGTTCACCTGTGGACACAGTTCACATTTAAGTAATCTGCATAAATAGTTGAGTAACTTTGTGAGCTCTTTGCTTTTCATCTGGTGCTGGATCTGCGTTGCAGACTGTCTAGAGCAGAAATTACAGAATTGCAAGTTTTTTTCCCCCCATAAATCTCCCAAGATTCCCTTTTTTAGTTTAAATGGTTGTGTTCTTCCAGGGACAGTATCGCACCAGTCCATGGACTGTATCTGATACTGCAGCTCAGCTCCAATGATGTGAATGGTGCTGAAGTAACACGCAAAACAAAATGCTAAGACTTAAAAGTTTACTACACCGCTGGAGCCTGCTAACTGTTGTAAATGTATGATATCAAATATACATTTACATTTTATATCTTCCCCTATCTGTTGGCTAAGCCATTCCTTTAACATGTCTAGGTATACACAGATTGGAAGAGACCCGCCAGTCCGGCCAGCTGGGTGGGAGGCAGCCATCGGTACCTGTGCTATGACCACCTTCAACTTTGATTACTCAGAAAATTTAGCCAATCAGTCAATCATGACAAATCAGTCAATCATGGTGTCCTGGAATCATGCTGCTTGCACCAGTTTCATGGTTAAGCAGTATAAAACTGATGTCAGATTTTGCACCCTGACCCCACCTATGACCTGTCACTAGTGCTGGGACCCCATTGCTACCCCACTTGTCCAGCAAAAAATCAGGTTGCTTGGCTTTGATCTTAGCCTACCTACCCTTGCTCCTCCCTCCAAATTGTAGCAAAAATGCAGAACAATGTTTTATGACACTTTCCCTTTAATCACAACACTAAAATTAGAGAATGCATTTTTGACCTCTTGGGGAGCAGCAACAAAGATATTAGCCCCTGTCTGCTACACTGCCTAGGTTATTTTATTATTATATTTTTTTTCTTTTAGCAGGTTATGTAGGTCACACTTCCTATCTCATTCAGCACCAGGAATTCTCTAAGCAGTAGTCCCCCGGCAGTTGCCCACTTCTATGGCTGGAGCAGCTCTTCCCTTCTGACAGTCATAATCATACAGCAGTGTTGGGAGTGGGTAGGGCCTATGAAGGACTTTGCATCCCTTAAGGGTAGAGGTGTCAGCAGAGAGCACTGTGTCAGACTGGAAAGAACTACACAGTTTCCTGTGGAACATACAGCAGCTGATAAGTACTGGAAGGATTAAGATTTTTAAATAGAAGCCATTTACATATCTGTATTATGTTCTAACACCAGTTCATTTGAAAACATTGGTTTCCCATCAGAGTACCCCTTTAAAGGGGGTTACCCAGTTCTGGAGATCAGTCAGACATCTTGTGATTAAACAATGATCTGAAGGGACTCTCTTTGCCAAAGTCTTAAAATATATTTGAAACAAAGTTTTAAGAATTCCTGAAAACTGACATATGATTGTGCAGGCATAGGCCAACTAGAATCACATACCTTCCAGTTCAATAATATTAGCACCCTAGTTTATCATTATTGGATTCTACATCTCCCATGATCTCTGAATTGATATTGGTTTGTTCAATGATGTCTCAAGGTTGCACTATCCAATCGATAATAATATTAGAATTGTGGAGCTCGAGCATGGTTCCTCTATTAACGTGCTATGGGTTTAACAATTGGTTCACAGTGTTTTGTTATTCCCCTAAAAGCCTGAAATGAGCTTTGTGTGTGCCAGTCCAGTCTATATTCCTACCTATATCTTCTCTTGAAGGTATACTTCTCGGGTATTTTTTCTTATTAACTTTAGTTTCACAATGTTTTTATTGAATTTTATAAACATAAGAAATGTAACATATAACATATTATGACATCAGATTATTAACTTTAGGAAACACATGCTTCTAGATTGCTTAGATTCAACTGAATAGGACCTAGCGTAGCTACTTTCTGAAAGTACAGTGCCTGGTCTTATCCAAAAAGCTGTTAGGCCATCCGTTTTTTTAAACCCTTTAGGCTTAATTCACTCATATTTATCATTTTGTTTAATGATCCATATTCTGGGTGTAACATCCGGATAACTATATCAATTCTACTGAACTTCAGAAATACAGCACCATAGCTTATTGTTCAGTTGAAACATGTAAAGGAAAAATAAAGTGCTTGTACAACATTAGAAATATGTAGAAGCTATCAAAAAAATAAAATAAAAGCACAGCTATCCATATCTATTATTATTGCAGCTTATATTGAGATGAATGGTGCTGAGCTGCAATACCACACATAACCAGTGGACAAGTGTGGAATTGTTTTCTCCAAAACTGAAGTGACAAAATATTAAAATTTACGCCTTTTCGTTTTTTTTTTTTTTTTTTGATGTGGCAGTCAGTACTTTGTGGCATGGTGTCCATGATAAACCCTAACATCTAAGCAACTGCAATCAATTTATTGATATCAAATTATGACCTGGAGATTGATATAAACTTTTTTTTTTTGCATTCTTTGCTTAGAAGGATGCAATGTTATCTTCAGTAACTCCCACAATACTTGTTCTCTTGCCTTTCCCACACTTGTTCCATGCTCCTGTTGTTTAGTTTGAGGTTCAGTTCTTTGCTTCCTCCCAGTTCTCACATAAATTGTATTGTTTGTCTTGTTTTGTTTGTCCTTGTATGTGTATTCAAGTTACTTTAAAAGTGTTGATTTAGGATTCCATGCCTGTGCTTTTTAACTGTAAAATGAAGACATTTGCTCCTGTTTTTTTATGTTGCAAAGGTATGCATTTTTTTAAAATATAAAATCAATTATCAGGGCATTTATATTGTTGGCCTATCTCTAAGATAGCCATTAATATCAGATTGGTTTGGGTCCCACATCTGACACTCCTTGATTAGCTGATTGAAAGGATGGCAGCGATGGAGTGCTGAAGCCTCCTGATTGTTTGCCGGGCACAGCGCCATACGTTTCCTGGCACAAACAATATATTAAACTCTGTAGCGCTCTCTGGGTCAGTAGATATTATCTCAAATACAAAAAAATCAAGGGAGCTCATCGATTATTTAGTAAAGAATCACAATAATCCCTGTCTGGCTGAACATTTGTTCATAGACCAGGTCCACATTGTTGTTGGGAATGTACAAGGCAGAAAAAGGAGAACAACAGAAACCTTTGCTAAAATTTAAATGGTATTGGTAGGAACCCATGGTGTATCAGTGTGTTACAGTGTAGCTGTCACTGGTAGTAGGTAGCATCCACATATGTTTGTGCACTTTATGGCGATAAGGTACAATGAGTTTAATATACATTGGTTAAAAATGTGTATATTCTGTCTCTACAGCTATTGCCTGTGTGTCTCTGTGAGGAGTCCAAATACAGGGAGTGTGGGTGGACAAGCAGGGCCCTGTGCGCGGAGGGCAAGCAGGGCCCTGTGCACTGAAGCTCTATGACATGCTCCTGACTCACAGCAGGATGATTGACAAGCCAGGAGCCTACAGAGTCCTGCTTGTTCTACCCTCACTTCCTGTATTCGGTCTCCTCATAGAGACACACGGGCAATAGGAAATATAATTTCCTGTCCGTGGCGGCGTCCCCCTTATGGTGCCACATGTACCAACCTATACCATTTCCGTGTTCTATGCTGTACCACTGTGACTTGAAAAAGGGGGTGGCCCTTTGTCTCTGAAACATATTGATGGGCATATTAAAATATTTTATACATCTCTATTTTTATGTTTTTATCTATTGTCAGAGCGATTTGTTGAAATAAGAAGTATTTAGTCACTTCAAAGTTGTGTTTGAAAGTAAATTGAACCTGGTCAATCTTTCTTTTGCTGTATAATTCAGACTTTGTAATGGTAATGGAGATCTGTAAATGAGCATTCATTTGCCCCCACAGTAGTGGACTGGAGTAATTGCGGGTTTGAGACACTGCACTTTTTATTGTGACCAATATCCTAGAAACGTGTTTACGATTCTTAGCTCTCTTGTCTTGTCCTTTGGCCCCATCCCTCATATTTGGTGGTCTCGGTCCCATTTAACTGAACACCCCACCAGTACAAAAAGTATGGACCTGTGCCTAGTAATTAGGCTCACTAGAGCATTGCCTTCTCTTCAGTCAGCCAATTGGTTGTAGCCCCATGACCCCTACCTCTATATATCTAATATTTTTAGGCCCTCAATATTAACCCCTTAAGGACGCAGCCCTTTTTCACCTTAAAGGGGTATTCCAGGCAAAAACTTTTTTTTATATATATCAACTGGCTCCGGAAACTTAAACAGATTTGTAAATTACTTCTATTAAAAAATCTTAATCCTTCCAATAGTTATTAACTTCTGAAGTTTTCTGTCTTACTGCTCAATGATGATGTCACGGGAGCTGTGCATGATGGGAGAATATCCCCATAGGAGCTGGACAGCTCCCGGGACGTGAGTCATCAGAAAGCAGTTAGATAGAAAACAGCAACTAAACTTCAGAAGCTAATAACTATTGGAAGGATTAAGATTTTTTAATAGAAGTAATTTACAAATCTGTTTAACTTTCCGAAGCCAGTTGATATATAAAAAAAGTTTTTGTCTGGAATACCCCTTTAAGGACTGAGCCCTTTTTCGCAATTCTGACCACCGTCGCTTTATGAATTAATAACGCGAAAACGCTTTTACCAAATATTCTGATTCTGAGATTGTTTTTTTCATGACATATTCTACTTTATTTTGGTGATAAATTTTCGGCGCTACTTGCAACCTTTTTTTGGTAAAAAATCCCAAATTTTCATGAACATTTTGAAAATTTAGCATGTTTCTAACTTTGAAGCTCTCTACTTGTAAGGAAAATAGATATTCACAATAAATTTTATTTTTCTTCACAAATACAATATGTCCACTTTATGTTGGCATCATAAAATGGACATATTTTTGCTTTTTGAAAAAATTAGAGGGCTTAAAAGTAGAGCAGCAATTTTCCAAAAATTCATGAAAATTGCTAAATCTGAAGGGACAGATGTTACAGAACTACAACTTCCAGCATGCCTGGGCAGTTCAGACATACTGAGAGTTGTAGTTTGGCAACATCTGGAGGGCTACCGTTTGGGCACCACTGTGCCACCACAGTTGCCATGGCAACCCCTTGTCCTGCGCTGCCATTGGTCAGAACTCCGTTCTGCTAATGGCAGGGGATAGAAGGAGATCGCAGCTCTGCGACCTTACTCCTATCCCTTAGGCTGATCGGGGCTGTCGCCGACCACTCCGATCAGCCCTATTTTCCGGGTGATCGAGTCACCAGAGACCCGATCAGCCCAGAATTTGAGAAAATCGCATGTCTGAATTGACATGCGATTTTCTCCGATCGCCGACATGGGGGTGTCTCAGGACCCCCCTGGGCGATGTGCCGGGATGCCTGCTGAATGATTTCAGCAGGCATCCCGATCCGGTCCCCAACCGGCTAGTGGTGGGGACCGGAATTCTCACGGGCGTATGCATACGCCCTCAGTCCTTTAAGGACTCGGGATGCCCTGTGTCATGAACAGGTTAATGTTCCACAAATCCATTCTTTTATCTTCACATAATTATTTTTATTGGGAAAAATATGAACCTTTGTATATTGCTCAATATCAATATGTGGTATCATCAATTCTACTTGGTCTATATGGTGTTACGAGGAAATAATGTGTTACGAGCCCTATGATACAATAAACCCATTTGTCAGTACTTATGAATAGTTTTTATGCTAGATACCAATTTTTTTCTAGCAGAAAATAAATGTATTTATCCATGGCTCCAGGCAGAAAATGATATGTACTGAAGGTGGCAGGCCAGAAACCCCACTAAAATATAATTATTGCACAATACATAACTGTCTAAAAAGTTGTGCCTAACTGATATTGGGAACATACTGGAAACAAATTCTGGAAACAACTCTGTGCTGCCACCGGGCATTCTGTGCCGGGCCCTACCTCTGAGACGGGGATGTGACATCATGACCATACCCCCTATTGACATCACGCCATGCCTCCTACATTCATGTCTATGGGAGAAGGTGTGACAGCCGTCACGCCCCCTCCACTAGACATGAATGGAGTGGGCATGGCCGTGACTTCACATCCCCGTCTCTGAGGCAGCGCTTGGCACAGAATGCCGGGGGCTGCACAGAGATCGCAGGGGTACCCAGTGGCAGGACCTCTGGGATCATACATCTTATCTCCTATCATTTGGATAGGGGATAAGATGTATAAAGCCGAAATACCCCTTTAATTGTTGCTATGACATGATACAAATGGGTACGGAGTGGAAAAAATTCAAAGTTTCAAGATTAGACTATGGACATAAAATTTTTACCTGGCCTTTTTTCTCCTGAGTTGGGATAAGGACAGCTGAGCTGTTCCCATAGAAATTTGTTGGGATCCGCTAACAAAATTCTTATCTGACCAATCCCCTTCTGTTATCCATTTTCCTCCATAGGTATACCATAGATCTTTGGCACACGGAACAGGCCTAAGAATAGAGCAAAGACAGCTTTTGGTCAAACATTTATTTTGACCAGTCAATATATGTACATCCAGCTTTAAAGTTTATATTGTATTTGTTCAGATTAGTATTGATGACTGGCTCGAAGATAGTTTTTCGTGTTACTGGACCCTGTACATACTTCAGTATGTTTCTAGTCTATTATGTTTGTGTTTGCACTGCAATTCATGCCCAAGTGTAATAAAACAAGTCTCTGCAGAACACCCTCTCCCATGGAGAACAGCCATACTCTAGTGATTTCTGTTTTGCAATGCCTTCTATGATACCAGTATACACAAAGCGCAATAAAGAGAGCAACATAAAAGATATCATCTAAGGACACGCTTAATAAACTTGATACAAGTGTAGAATATGTCATCATATTCATACAATTAGGGCTTTATGTTTTAAGGCTGACTAGCAACTATGAAAAAAAAATATTCTAGGGAAGTTTACACATGGCAGTCAGTTCCTCAGGTTTTCCTTTGGATTCCTTCATTTTTCTCTTTTTTTTTTTTTCTCATATTCTGAGCTTCTCTTTTTTGAGTGAATAATTCTGCTTTTTACTTCTAAAGATAGGCCAACTTTATTTTTTTTTTGTCTCTGGTCCTTTAAGGGATAACCTTTAGATGAAAATCTTGTATGTGGGCATCTGTGCCCTATGAAGTGAGCTGATCTCTCTTCATGGAGATCGGGTGTCATCCGCTATGACAGATGCCACTCCTGTCAGCTGCTCAATTGCCCCCCCCCCCCCAATGCGATCACAGGGTACCAATCGGGTACTGTGGCAGCCAGAGACCTTTTACTAGGCCTCTGTGTCTGCCATAGTTATTTTGCTAATATAGCACTAATTTAACTGACCAATGCTATGCTAGGCTATATATGATTGCCCAAAGAAAAAACTTTTTCAAGGCCATGTTCACATGACAGAATCCATTGGAAAAAATTCACTTGACAGTTCAGATGCAGCAGAGTGCCATTGTGTTTAATGGAATTCTGCTGAACCGTGCCGATGGCGGAAACATCTGGTGCAGAAATTCCGATTAGTGCCTCCGCCAAAAGAATTGACATGTCCATTATTTTGGTGGAATTTCCTCAGAAATGCATTGTCTTCTATAGAGGCAGCGCATTTCTAAGCAGTCTCAGCACTTGCATGGTCTGCTGGCGCCTGTTGCTTGCTAAATGTCTAGTCATGTTTACTGTGCGGATATTCTCCATGTGAACATAGTCCAATAATAGGAGGGATTTTCTTTTTCTTTTTTAAGAGCCACAGAATTACTTAATGGACTACGTAAGGGTACATATAAAATATAGTATACCTTTTCTTTCAAACCCCCCCCCCCCCCAAATTTAGACAATATATAGCCGTTCCCTTGGTTCTGAACTCTACCTCTTTGATCAGCTTGACTAGATGTTGGAGACTGAAGAGGTTATCTGTTTTGAACAATCCATACTTGTCAGAAGGGGTTTACAAATTGTCTCCCTCCTAGGACCTCCTGCAATTGCCTAGCACTACAGTGCCCATTGACTTGTGGTGCAGGATCTTTAGACCAAGAGACCCTATAACCACTCTTGCTGTGGGTGGTGAGGATCCTCTATTATGTCACATTTGCCTGCAAGGGTGTATAACAATGTTTGGTTTTATTTTTTACTGGAAAACCCCTTTTAACAAGGCAACATTTCTATCATATAGACTATAGACTATCATTTACCTAGGTACTGTAGATTATTTGGAGGCTTTGAGAACTGGATGTCTGTGAGGCTGGGTTCACACTACGTTTTTGCCATACTGTTTTTAATCAGTTTTTCCAAAGAGAACCGTATGGGGAAAAAGTAAACCGTATGCGTTTTTAAACTGTATACTGTTTTTAAAAGTACATACGGTTCCGTCTTTTTTTTTGTTTTTTTTTATGAAAAAAAAAAAAAAAAAAGCATAAGTTTTTTAAAATTTTTATTTAAAATAATTTTTTTTCGTTTTGCTTTCAATTTTTTCACGGTACCTCCCATAGATATGATGTCTAGGGGCAGAGTACCCCTTTAAAGTAATTGAAGTAAAAATAAGGCAGTTAATTTCCGCTGTGTATGATGTGGCTGTTTTAACGTAACAGAAGTTTGCATTACACTGCAGATGTATACCTGGTACAAGATTAGGTCTACTGTCCCTTTAAAAAAAAAAATATATTTTTTTTCCAATTTTGAAATTTGGGGAAAGAAAGGAATGGAAAACCTAGGATATATTGGGTCGGAACATCTACAAATCTTTATCGCAGACTGCTTTATCGCTGACATCTATTTGTGTCTGTTTTATGTTAATTCTTATAGTTTAGGTCTCTCGCTCAGCTGTGCCGTTTCCTGCCTTCACATATAATGACATTTTGGCCATTGAACTTGTGTTTTGAACTTCTCATTTCACTATGCTTGACCAGCCCTCCTCTGAAGCTCTCTGAATTTGCCAAATCCAGGACACTACTGTTTGTGCCATGGCCTTTTCATGTGTGCAAAGTACTAATTAAATTTGCTTGTCCACTAGAAGACTGGCCAGGAATGTCCCACTGCCAGAGCCTGGAGACTATATGAATCGCTTTATTGTCCTAGTAATGATTTACAATAGAACATGTTTTACATTCTCCTTTGAATGTGTTGGCTCACGAAAGACCTTCCATTGATGAAGACCTATACTTATATAAGTTCACATCCTGTTACAGATTACATTCAACTTGGTAGAAAAAAAAAAAAAAGAAAGCACAAACTGCTTTTCTTATCAGTCTGCTAACATTATTGTACTAACACGTTTCTTATCAGTCTATTGTATGCATGCCATAGTTAGGTAAAAAATGATATTTTATATACTTTTGTCTTTATTACATTTCTTTTTTAATATAAACTTTCATATAGAAAATCTGCTCCATCTGTGCTTGTTTTAGAGACCTGTATATTCCTGACCTCATGGTTGAAGAATAATGGCAGTCTTCCACTGACCCATCATAGGAGGTTGACCCAAGTTACTTATGGGTAAAGGCCTCTTTATATGGTCTGAGGGATGCACAATGACTATTGCTGATCTCGTTGACTTTACATGGCTTAACCAATTGAAGCCCAGTTTATGCCAATGATTGCCAGATCGTTCGGGTGTTCCTTTAATTTTAGAATTATTGGCCACACATCCTCTTGTTTAGACAGAGCGATGTGCAGCCGAATAATAATAATTTTATTGACTGCACAAAGATGTGATAAGCTGAAAAACAACCAGTTTCTCATTCATCAGCTGATCACCAGCCCTTTTACATGGGCCGATTATTGGGGACCAGCATTCCTACAAATGCTTATTCAGAAGTCACAAGCAATTGTCCTGTGTTAAGGGGCTTTTAAGCTGGTTATATACTTAAGCCAACTGTTGATTAACGACTATTTCTTCTGACCACCGCATACACATGCTTGTTCTACTTGGCCAAGCATACATGTGCTTTGAATAGTAAGGGTGGTGGGGGGGTGTAAGCTGCTGCCAGACACATCTCGTGGTGGCTTATCCTCCTTGAAAAATAGAGGATTTGGCTTGCTGAAATCCAACTGCCTGATCCTTCTTTCTTCTTAAATCTGTAATTGTGGGGATAGTTGGAAGGGCCTTTATACTCTTTAGATGGTTAGAACTAAAATGGAAATAATTCTTTATTGGTGGCTTCTAGCTACTATCATGATCGTGGATGTAAGCATGATGTTGGGCTACTGTTTCTCCCAAGTGGCAATATGTGTGAAGTTGTACACTGTTCTGGTGCCATCAATATAGTATAAATAAGTGGCATACTCTGTTCTTCTTTCACTCCATTCTACCTGTGGTCTAATTGAAAGGAGCCATGGGGCATAGGAATGAGAGGAGTATAAGTGTTTCTTTAAATTTTTGTAGAATGTGAAGCTCCTAATAAGGCTAGGGCTACACTGTGTCATGGGACACCTAATAACATATATGTTACACAACTATAGCATTTGTTTGGCTTTTATCTGAGACTTGCCTTTACCCAACTTTATTATAGTTGTGATTAAGTGGTACAAATTTGGAAAAAATCGCAGAGACAACGCAAGTAGTTGGCAGTTGCACCTAAACTGAATTGCTGGCAAAGAGACTTGTGACCTGCAACAAAAATCTAAGTTTGAATTCAGTATGACTGTAGTGTTGTGGTCGTATCATGTCACACTTTGCATTTCGACCACTTTGACAATCATTAGACACAATGTTGCACTGTGGCATTGTGATCAACGAAAGTCCTAGCCTAACTGTTCAGTGAGGGTCTGGACATTGCCATTATGCAGACTCGCTGTAAAGTATTTCTAGCGATAGTCTTTAATCACTACACAAAGATTTCTCACCTATTTTGTTACTAATAGAACACAAATTGTAATAGGAGTGATTGAGAAATGACTTAGGGAAGCCAAGTCAATATTTTATATATTCTTAAGGTTAAAGATTTATGTAGTTATATAAATGAGAGGGAAAGTTTGTTACTTTAATGTGAACAGCTGCACCTTTACAGCATCCAGCATTGAGATACAGTGTGACAGACTGTCGCCTTCAGCATAGAAACAATGCTAAATGGAACTTCGTTCTGCATGGCTGGTGCTTTACTCCCATAGGTAGCGGGGAGCCAGAAGTAAAACAATGTGCACTCTTGCTGTATTCCTTACCTGGCCAGAGCTGAACAGTAGACTTATTCATACTGTGCACTCGAAAGTCAGTGAAAATATTTACAAAATCCCAAGATTAACAAGACAATCATACTACAAACATTTCCACTATCTCTGGGAATGCTGCTTGTTCTAGCAAAGCTTATACAACAAACCAAGTCATGCAAATCCTCATATAATAGTTTATCCTAATGATACACAATGGTTTAAAAAAGGATCATTATAATGATACTGGATGGTTAAAAATGTATAGTTTACCTGTGAACCATACAGAAGAGGACAATAGTCCCAAAGGAGTGATGTCATTCACCCAATGCAACCTAGATAAAAACATTAATGTAGTGGGGAAAAAAAGTGTGATGTGACACAAACAAACAAAACATTCTATCCAGTTCTATTCTGTCACTGTTTTTTTTTCTTTTTCTCACTTGTCTAAACTTTGTTTTCTTGATCCACGCATACGTGACTACATATTTAGTTTAGAAGCTGTTTGGTGAGCAATAAAGCAAATCACAAGGCAGTGGTAAAAATGATGAGAAACCTTGCGGGACGTGTCACATGGAATGCAAAACTTCTTAGTCTTAAGAGTAGTAAATACTGACTTTTAAAGGGGACCAGTAAGGATTGCTTTGTATGTGGGGTACAGGAGTTTTTACATTTCAGTAAATTGTTCCAGAGCCTTAAAGGGAAGCAGCTTCCTTAAACTGAAATGAATAATAGGTACTTAACCAAGGCACATAGAATTGTCAATGATAGAATGACTATTCCAGATATTCATAATGAAAAAATTTGCATTCCTATGAGTCAAATGACAAATCCAGCTTTGCCACATCTGTGTTACTGTACATTCCGTGTTTACAACTGTTTACTTATTGATGTATACTATCACTTAGAATTGGTTTAGCATGGTAAAACTCTGCAGTTCATATATATGGTGCACATGGTTGGTATCTATAGGGCCCTGTTATTGCATGACTTAAAGAGGAACTGTGACCAAATTGAGAATATACTATTTTAAAGTGCTTGGGGCGCCCTGATCACACCCTTTTTTTTTTTTTTTTTTTTTTTTTTTTTAGAGTTTCTTTGTATGACAAGTCAGGGACTCAGCCAGATGGGTGTGATTGTGTGAACTTACTTTTAAATCATGGGTCCTCTTTAAGTCATATATTATGCATCAGGCCTCCCTAGTATTCCAAATTGCTGGCATTGCATTACTTTTTTGGTACCCCATTATTCTGTCCAATATGAAGTGATTTATTACAGTTTGCTTCTCATTTAAATCTAGAACAGCTGGCTTTCCCTCTAATATAAGAGGGCGGGGAACTGCGACTAGTGTTCATAGTGCTATACATATTCCTAACCCCTCTTTCTGCCTCTGGAAATCTGGACATAATATGAGCTTAAAATTTTGAAGTGAATCACAAATATGGTTTCTGTGTAATACAGATGATTTAGTACTTTGGTTATTTCGGTTCAGTACTAATGGAGGGTGAATCTACAATGTAATACCCGATTTGATGGGCACTCTTCATTGTTCCAGGAATTTTTGTATGTTTAACAATTTTTATAAACTTTCACTGACATAAAAATATTTTGCATGTATAAAAGAGCCTTGTTCTTAGTTTGGGTGCCAATCGTTCCTAATGTCAAGATTTAAAGGGGTACTACCGTGCTGACAACTTATCCAATATTTAAAGGATAGGGGATAAGTTGCCTGATCGCGCAGGGTCCCGCCGCTGGGGACCCCCGCGATCTCGCATGCAGCACCCCGCTCTCATCAGGCCCCAGAGCGAACCGCTCCGGGTCTGATGACGGGGCCGGTGATCATGACATCACAGCTCCGCCCCCGTGTGACATCACGCTCCGCCCCCTCAATGCAAATCTATGGCAGGGGCGAGACAGCTGTCTCTCCCCCTGCCATAGACTTACATTGAGGGGGTGGAGCGTGACATCACATGGGGCGGAACCGTGACATCAAGATACTCCATGATCGGCAGTCATCAGACCCGGAGCGATGTTCGCTCCGGGGCCTGATGAGAGCGGGGTGCTGCGGGCGAATTTGCGGGGGTCCCCAGCGGCGGGACCCCGTGCGATCAGGCAACTTATCCCCTATCCTTTAGATAGGGGATAAGTTGTCAGCGCGGTAGTACCCCTTTAATCACGGTTATAGGAGAAACATTTTAATCCTGTAAAAAAAATTTAAAAAAATGCATACAAACCATTGCACTGAAAGATCTTCAGTTTGGATATTTAAACATTCTGGGAATTGTAGTTTCTCATAATCTAGAAAGCCACAGGTTGCAGACCACTAATGTAAACTCCCATTGTACAATGATACCCAATCCTTGAAATAATTGGATCACAAGTCAGATCTTTGCTAAAGCAGAGCATATAATCCCAGCCTTAGTAGTGTTTATTAAAGTGGGTAAAATAATGTAACAGCTGACTAAAAGTCCCATTGTAGAAGTAATTCTTTTGCATATATTGCATTGCCAAGTTTGGCTTTCTCTTGTTTGTGGATGGCATTTTCCAGTTTAGGGATTTTTAGTACTTCCGTACCATGCCCTGTTGTAGTGTAAAACAATGGTTCATTTTGTTAGATAACATGCAAGAGAAAGAAAATACAAAAGGTTGGTAGCTGTGTTATCCGTATCTATGGGTCTGTGTTTGACTAAAAGAGTAACAAAACAAACCTCTAGATGATCAAGTTATGAACTTTTTTTTTCTTATATAGGGTGCAACTGACTTTATTTTTTTTGACAAGTCAAAGGGGCTTGTCAAAGTTTTTGGTTTGTCTGAGTCCAGGTACTGAGACCCCCACTGTTCATTAAACTGCTCAAAGGGGTACTGCGGTGCTCCAGCATTCTAAACCTTTTGTTCCGAACACAGATGGAGGCTGCGATTGTGACAACACAGCGACGCCCCTCCTGACGCCATGGCACACCCCCTCCATTCATGTCTATCATGGGCGTGGGGCGTGGCGTGACGTTACGAGGGGCATGGTTGTGTCATTTGTTTAGAATGCTGAGTGCTACAGGAGATCGCGGAGAGCCCCAGCAGCGGGACCCTTGCAATCAGAAATCTTATCCTCTATCCTTTGGATAGGGGATGATATGTCTAGCAGAGAAGTACCCCTTTAAGTGCTCTTTCTGAGCCATGGAGAGCCCATCAAAACTGGGGTAAGTGGTGTACAGATAAATAAACAAAAAACTCTTTAGTCTGTACATTGCTCCCTCTGTGTGTGGGGCATCCTGGTTGTTTAAAACATATATGGGGGGGGGGGGGTTATTGGTGTTAAAAAGATCAGGAATGTTGGTTTTGTTTGAAATCCTATCTAATGTCTCGTCCATGACTTGAGCTTCTGCGATGTCTCTGCCTAATCCTTTTACACTGCAGCTCTTTGTGCCAACAATGGCTATATAACCACAACCCCACCACAAGCTCATGAGGAAGCCAGCGGTGCTTTCTGTTAGAGCCAGGACAAAAGTAGTACAGGCAACTATTGAATTGGCATGAACAAGTGTGACCCCCGACATCTTCAGTATTTTGGGGTGGGTACAAAATAGAGAATATATATATTTCCATTTTATATATATATATATATATATATATATATATATATATATATATATATATATATATATATATATATATATATATATAAATTTTTTTTTTTTTTTCTGTGTTCAATTTCTGATTTGGCTAACATTACTGACAAAACTGAGACTCAAAATAGGGACCAAATACTAACCGAAATACTATACGTGATCCAAGCCTCTTGAATCAGAAAAATGTTTGTAACTACATGTTTGCGGTATGATTATGAGTAATAAAATGATATTTTGCTAAACAGAAATGCTATTAGAGGAGTACCTTCTCATACTTCTCTACTCTGAAGCATACAGCATATGATAACAGCAATAGGATTGGGATCCCACAGGGCTTGATATAAATTTTATAGGAATGGGCGTTAGTCTTGAATGGGCGGTCACAGAGCAGATTCAGCAAAATCCTGCACAGTCCCGCTAACCTCTGAAATTCCATATGGGGCTGATGAAATGGCACAAGGGGGCTATCCGCAGGAGCGGAGGGGATTGGACACACATGTTGCAGGAGCTGAACACACATCTTGTGGAAGCAGGTGGTGATGGAGCATACAGCAGCTAATAATTACTAGAAGGCTTAATATTTTTAAATAGATAGAATTTACAAATATATATAGTTTTCTAGAACCAGTTGATTTGATATCCCCCCCCCCCCCTCTCTGGAGTACCCATTCAGATTTAGCAAGAGGAAGCATTGATGAGAGACTGGTGAACGTATTAAAATTGAAATTTGTCCAGAATTTCCAGATAATTATGCAAAGGTCAGAATTTGAAAGTGCCAAATATGAGTGGATACCATGCAGGAAATGTATTATTGTTTAAGTGTTAGACATGCGACAAGTGTTGACTGCATTATTTTGGAACATGTTTGTTACCAGATTTGTTTGGAAAACGAAATCTAGCCATGCCCCCTTTCCAGGAGTAAAAGCTCTGAGAATACACCTGAGTGTACAGCTAAAAAGTGTCATACGAGTAATATAGGATAATAGTAAATGACAGATATAATTGCCATGTGCCAGATTTTAATGCACCAGGGGACAAAAATGTGGTGGATGCAAAATAGTACATTCCCCCATTGTATTTACTTTGCAGTTAAAGGGGTATTCCAGCTTTAGACATCTAAAGTCTGATCATGGGGGTCCCATGGAGGGGGCGTGGTGTGACATCATGTCTCAGTCGGAGCGCCGGGCACACAATGCCGGGAGCTGCACCGAGATCGCGGGGGGTCCCAGTGGCAGGACCCCCGCATTCGGACATCTTATCTCTTTTACTTTGGATAGGGGATAAATGTCGATGGCCGGAATACCCCTTTAAAAGTCACGTGGCCTGTTTAGTAGCACTAGTCTGGCTTAGCGTACCCAGCCTTGGCAGTGTATTATTAAAGAGTGAATACTTGGGGAAAATGTGTGTAAATCAAAAAATATATTGCCAGTTTAAAGAGCTACATTTATTTGCATTGTATTGTGCTCTGTTCATGCCCGTCGCTACCGGACAGGCAAACCAAGCAATTGCTTGGGGCCCCGAGCTGGCCCGGGGCCCCGAGCAGAGCTGATGCTTGTCCTGTCGGTCATCCTTTTGTCCCATCCCGGTTCGGCAGCTCGCCCTTTCGGCCGGCCGGGCCAGCAGTGTGAGAGCCAGGAGCGGGACGGGAGGCAGAGACTACAGCCCCTCCTGTCCTATAGCATGGTGGAGCGGGAGCTGTCAGCTGTCCCGCTCCACCATTCCCTCACCTTTCTCTTACACTGCTCCGTTCACGCAGCATCAGACGCGGGGACGCCATCCATGGCAGGCAAGCGCGATGACGTCACACCATCGCGCCGGCGCACGGAGATCACGTCCCTGTGGCTCCCACTGCAAGAACGGAGCAGCGTGTGAGAAAGGTGAGAGCTGCTTGGGTGCTATGGTACAAGGGAATTATTAAAACGCGGGGGGGGGGGGGGGGCACAGGACATGGGGCATTATATGTGAAGGGCACAGGACAGGTGTTATTATAAGTGAGGGGCACATGTCAGGGGGGCATTATATGTGAGGGGCACATGACAGGGCCCCCCTGTAATGTGCCCATCACATATAATGCCCCCCTGCCATGTGCCCCTCATATATAATACCCACTGTCCTGTGCCCGACACATATAATGCCCCCCTGACATGTGCCCCTCACTTATAATGACCCGTACTGTGCCCCTCACATATAATGCCCCTTGTCCTGTGCCCCTGAGGGGGCAGGACAAGGGGCATTATATGTGAGGGGCACAGGACAGGGGGGCATTATATGTGAGGGGCACAAGACAGGGCCCCCCCTGTCATGTTCCCATATAATGCCCCCCTGTCATGTGCCCCTCACATATAATGCCCCCCTGTCATGTGCCCCTCACATATAATGCCCCCATGTCATGTGCCCCTCACATATAATGCCCCCTGTCCTGTGCCCTCCACATATAAGGCCCCCCTGTCCTGTGCCCCTCCCCACATATAATGCCCCTGTCATGTTCCCCTCACATATAATGCCCCCTGTCCTTCCCCCTCAGGGGGGCATTATACATGAGGGGCACAGGACATTGGGCATTATATGTGAGGGGCACAGGACAGGGGTTATAAGTGAGGGGCACATGTCAGGGGGCATTATATGTTAGGGGCATATGACAGGGGGGCATTATATGGGCACATGACAGGGGGAGGGCTGTCATGTGCCCCTCACATATAATGCCCCCCTGTCCTGTGCCCCCCACATAATGCCCCATGTGGGGAAGGGGGGCCTCCATGTCTATTTTGCTTGGGGCACCCAAATTCCTTCAAACGGCCCTGGCTCGGTTTTATTTTGGTGTACAATTAGGGAATTAATACTTATACATTTTGTTGGCCAACCTATGATTTTTTTTTTTTTGTTTTGTTATTGCATACTCTTTATTCTGGGCCTGATGGAATCTATTCTTCAAAGCTAAACTATTCTTGTTTTTCAGTTTTAATCCCTGCACTACTAGAGGAGATTATTCAATCATGTGTCATAGAGGATTATGATCCTTCCTACAATCCAAGCCTCTATGCTCTTGGAGTCCGTCGCCTGTACAAATGGCAATTGTGTCTTCATGCTGCCAGCCAGTAGCCATGGCTTTGCCCTGGTCTTTTTAGCCTAATCCATCACATGAATCACATGTTTCCCTGTGGCTCCTATTATTGGAGTCATTATTTACTTGACTACTCTCCTTTTCAGACTTTTTTTTTTTTTTTTTCACACAATATAGTCAATTCAAAGGAAGATAATCATTAACGTGCAATAGTGGTCATAGGGTCAGAATCACATGGAAAGAACAGGCGCTCATAAGGTCGTATGTTTCCATCAATACTGTAATGCCCTATATCTCTTGCTGCACCTCATTCTTATCCTTGAAGAGAAACGATTAGTGCCATATAACTCTATTTCCCCACAGCAGAAATGGGATCATTGTATAATGGTACAGCTAGTTACATTTGTTCCAATATTGATTAAACCCCATCTAGAGTTTTGTAAATGCTTTTGCCTTTTCAATATGTTCACCATTTAAAAAATCCGAATAATATAAACAAGGAATAGAGAGAAGTAAAATTTAGACAAACATTTGAACAGGTTTACACATTAGTCATCAACGCGTACAATAATCAGTGCTAAAAAAAAAATCGCTAATACGTTGTCTGTTATGAAGCGGTAGATAATTTAAACTTTGTAAAATATCAGTTCAGATAATAATGCCTATTCAGGGGTATAGCTAGAGGGACTGCATAAGTAGTTGTTGCATCAGGGCCCTAGTGCTACCCCTTTACTACATAAGAAAACAGTATTATAAATTACATTAGGTAGGCAGGTTGTGGGATTATTAGAGATTTTGTGTAATAGGGCTGGGTTCCCTTGTAGTATTTTTGTCTGTAATTTTACACAATGGCTTCCCTCAGCTCTTCACTGTCCTTTGCCTACTTCTCTCCCAAAGCTCACCTGCCAGTTACCTGCCCAGAATAGCAGATACGAGCACAAGTAATTAGGCTGCAACCACTTATTCCCGGTCTGCTTCTCTGCCTGTGACATTGCTCAGCACAAAGAAGTATTGTCAGAACCTATAGAGTTAAAAGGTTCTGACAGGTTCTTTGTTTTTTTTTGTTGATGGGTTACGCCCAGCTGTCTGGACTGGTCAGCTGACCTTGATTGGAGCACCTGTTTTGGCTCCATATAAGCTGGCAGTCTACTCCCAGTCTGAGCCTGCTAAAGAGTTATGTTTGTCTCCTAGCTAACTTTATACTGTATCTGTGATATCTGGCATTTGATCCTTTGGCTCTGCTCTGACTCTTCTGTCTGGTATTAGTGTTTTTGTACTGTGTGCTCTCCTGGTTTAGACTCGGCTCTCTATGTATTTGTGTGTGTGTTTAGGTTTGTTTTGTTAGTTGTGTGCCTCCAGCCTTTCATGACCTTTTGTCAGTTTTGTAGTTTGTTTTGAATTTTTGACTGTCACTCACTTACTTGGGGATGGACCGTCATTGTGGTTATGGTCCTGTCATCTAGGGCAGGTACATGAGTAGGCAGGGACTGGGGAGTGGGCGAGAATAGTGTGCACTCCTTCTCTGCCCATACGTGGCAAGTATGGTGTATATACCTCATTCTCCCTAAATGTCTCAGAAAAAAATTATTATAAAAATAAGTGTGTGTATGTATATATATATATATATATATATATATATATATATAATATATATATTTTTATACAGATACATATACACACACAATGCATGTATACATGACCAGGAGATGTAATGTAAGCTGTCGGGGCTAGTGGGCTGGTCAGAGATGGTGACATCATTCAGACCAGATCCAGCCAAGCCTCCTGAGACAACAGGGAGTGATGTGTCATCTTGGGAGAGAGGGAGGAGCCAGAGAGCTGGAAACAACATCACATTGAAGATGAAAGAACTGCACAACTTCTTGTCAGGGGTGAATAATGCTGACACCTCTGTCCATTTAAGGAACTGTCCAGAGCAACATAGGTTTTTTTTATAGGGATTTTCTCCTGCTCTGGACAGTTCCTGAAATGGACAGAGGTGTCAGCAGAGAGCACTGTGTTTGACAGAAAAGAAATCCAGAAAAAAGGAATTTCCTCTGTGGTATACAGACACTAATAATTACTGGAAGGATTAAGATTTTTATAGTAAAAGAAATTTACAAATCTGTTAATTTTCTGGCATCAGTTGATTTAAAAAAAAAAATCAAGGAATACCCCTTTAAAGGCAACATTTTGTACACACATTAGTTAATTCTGACTAAGGGTATGTTCACACTGAGTAATGTTTGTGCAGAATTCTCGCAGAAAAAATCCGCTCAGAAATTAGTTTTTTTCCGTGCGGAATTCCGCACAGAAATCAGTGCGGAATTCGCGCGGCATAGGAGACTTTTTTTTTTTTTTGTTTTGCGAATTCTGTGGGAATTCCACGCGAAAGTGTGGCGGACTGAAATTTTTTTTTTTTTACATTGAGTTCTATGGGGTTAGGACGCAAATTCCGCATGAAGAAAGAACATGTTCAGTCTTCATGCGGAACGAAATTCAGTGACAGAATTCCGCTAGCGGAAATTCCTCAGTGTGAACTGAGCAGAAATGTAATTTCATATTATAGGGTTTTTCACTGCTGAATGAATTGGAGAGGAATAAGCGAGCATAATTACTCGCGGAAATTCCTCTCCAAATCTTCAGTGTGAACATACCCTTAATGGGGGTAAGGGGGAGAGAGGTTCTTCATCTATTATTAAAGTCAATAGAGGTAATAGAGCGCATCTCGCTCTGGTGGACCTGTCCTGTCCTGCATTTCATAGACAACCAAAGTGAGATTAAAATTTTTAACAAGAGATTTCCTTATTTGTTCAACTCTAATAAATATACCAATCAACAAGTCGGGTTAATGCATGCTATAATACCTTTTACCATGTGGAATTGTGGAACCCAATATGACTTTGACACATTGGGAGAGATTTATCAAAACCTGTATAGAGGAAAAGTTGACCAGTTGCCCATAGCAACCAATCAGATTGCTTCTTTCATTTTTGAAAAGGCATTTGAATAATGAATAAAATAAGCAATCTGATTGGTTGCAATGGGCAACTGGACAACTTTTCCCCTGTACAGATTTTGATTATACTCCCTTATTGTGCCTCAGAAATATAACACTGCCACCTACTGTATCCCCTGAAAACAGCTCCACACACGGAGCACCCTAAATAAAATGATGAAGTAAGATGAGCGGAAATATTAGCTACACTCCATTGGGATGAGTGATTCTGTTTCTAGAACACAACAGCCGTGTTTTCTGTAGCACATACAACCCCTTTAGAACTTAAACCACATTTTACCATGCAACATGGCTGCCTTCTTCTCTGATATAGGTTTCCACTGCAAGACCATGGTTTTATTTACTTTATAAACCAGATTAAGGGTACGTTCACACATACAGGATCATGCGCAGAGTTGATGTGCCGGATTTGTAAGTGCAGATTAGAAGCTGTGCTCAGTCATTTAGTTTACATTGAAATCTGCAGCAGAAAATCCAGTGCATCAAATCTGCGTACATGTGAACATACCCTAAAGGTCTATAATCTGCATCAAATGTTTTATACTCTAATATACATTATACTCAGGACGTGAAATATTGGTACTGGAGAACAAGTTACTTCATTTTGTTGGATTTTGTTATTACGCAACAGTAGCCCTTAAAGTAGTGAAATCAGGTTTATAATGCTTGAACCTACCTGTCACTTGACATTAAAAAATCGTGTTTCGTTGCTTATTTAATGTGACAGTTAGTCAGCCCTGGATTTTGTCGAAGATTGCTTTAGTGTTTTTGTGTGGCAGAATGAGGACACTTTTACATATTTAGTTAGATGACTTTTGATGTTTTTTCTTTTATATCTATATGTTTTAGTTTACAGTTTTAAATTCTGGAGATAAATGATGAACTTGGGTAAAGCTAACATTGCATATAACCTTGACTTTAATTTGCTTCTGGGTGCAATAACCAACACTATGGTCTCACTGGGAGAGGTTCTGTGTTTAAGCCAAAATCGGATATTTTATAATGTCTTCTTATTGTCTCTATAAATATTCCATTTAAGCGTAACATGTGCTGCTTGATCTCAAAGAAAAGATTTACTTTTTGTAATTTGTTGGCTTGTAATAAATGCCAACATAACAATTGTAACATCCATGTTCATATGGTCAATAGATAAACATAAAACATGGTTTACTGACTGGCTAATCAGTAACTTTTATAGATACTATGTCATATGCCTGGTTCATTTTTGCACATTCCAAGCATTCTTTTTCTGATTTTAGGTTATTGTGTCAGATCGATAATAAACTATTGAACACAATGCTAACCGTTGATTCTAGTGTAAACAATTTATGTATTGAAGTAAAGAATGTATAATATGCACGGAGTACATTAGTAACCTTTTTTGTTCTTTTATTACAGGGCTTAAATCATGGGAGGAAAGTTGAGCAAGAAGAAGAAGGGATACAATGTAAATGACGACAAATCAAAAGATAAGGACAAAAAGGCCGATGGAGCAAACACAGAGGAAGAAGGAGCAACTAAAACTAATGAGGAGACTCAACCTGTAGAAAATGCTGATGCAAAAGAAAATAAAGAAGAGAAAAATGACAAGGAACCACAGGCTGCTGAAAACAAAACGGAGGACAAAGAAGCCGAGAAGGATGCAACAAATAAGGATGCAGTACAAAAAACAGAATCTGAGAAGACAGAGGCTTGTGCCGATGCTAAGGTGGAACCTCAGAATGCTGAACCTCCTGCATCCAAGCAAGAGGAACCAACTGCTACATCTCCTGCTCCATCTGCCAACAGTGAAGGCACTAAAGCCTCTGAACCTACCCCTGAAGCAAAAACTTCCCAGCCTTCAGAAGCACCAGCATCAAGCAAAGTAGATGAAAAGAGCAAAGAGGATGGGGAAGCCAAAAAGACTGAGGCTCCCTCCGCACCAGAGGCCAAAACTGAGAGCGCTCCAGCTTCAGACTCAAAACCTAGCAGTGAGGCTGCTCCATCTTCCGTGAAGTCTCCAGAACCCGAAGCACCTAGTTCTTCTACTAAGGCCTCTGAGCCTGCAGGACCAGCTGATGAAGTTAAAGCTACTGAAAGCCCAGCAGCTAATTCTGATCAAACCATAGCAGTTCAAGAATAAGACGGACAGCCTGTTTGAAATAACCACTTAAAACAACCTGCGATGATGTTTTCTTTGTTTTTGATTATATATTTTTTTTTCAGCTATACTAACAAAAACTTGGTTTAGATTTAAAATAAGTACATGTAATGCCCAAAAATGATATACGAATCCAAATAGTATTTTTGTGGGGGAGAAAATGTACAAATGCACATTCCACCAATTGTCAATTTAAGAAGTAAATTAAGAAAGATTTAGATATAAATGTTTGTGAACATTTTCTTAATTTTTTTACATCTGAGCAGCAGCTACAAAACAGAAAGTCCACAGTTTATACCTTTTTTGTTTTCCCTTCTGCAATAAGATTGCAGGAGAAACGTTTCTGAATTTGCCCGTAGGGCTTGTGCCAAGGCAATCAAATCTTTTTAGGATTTAGATTTCATTTGCAGTCAATTTTTTTTTCTAATGCAGTGAATAACGGCCAAACTTTTCCAACAGAACCTACTCTAGCTGTCTCTTATTCCTCTCCAGATATTTTGGAAGTAACAACATCCTCATTCTACTTAGTCTACCTAGATTTTTCATGATGAATTAATGCATGTCTGTGGTTGGGTGCACCTGTAGTTCTGTTTATTGGTCAGTGGAATAATAATAATAATAAAAAAAAGTCTGCGTTGATTTGCAGTTCCAGTTTTTCTTCCATTCTATGTCACAGACACCAACACAACACTCATTGGAAAGCAAGTAACTAATAAAAAAATAAAAATAAAATAAAAAAAAACCTGCAAAATAAAAAAAATAAAAAAAACATAAAAACAACGGAAGATGTAAAATGGATGCATTGAAAATATATGTAATTGTATAAATGGTGCAACAGTAATAAAAGTTAAATAATTAAGAAACACATGCTCAGCAGTTGAGTTGTTTTTTACCTTCATGAATTAAAACAAAGTATATTTACTTTGATTATAGTTACCTGATCCTATAATATAAATACTTTATTCAGGTATACAAACATTTTCTACTAATTTCTTCACCAGTAATGACACTAAGCTCTGACCGCCTTGGTACTTGGCAAGTGGCACCATAACTCTTTTTCATTGTTATAATAGCAATAAAGAGCCATTTACAATATTGTAGATGTAAGTGTGCAACATGGCCTCCAACTACTCAAACAGTGAAGTTTATTTCCCCCGATACACTACAAAGTACACTAACAAGTCTGGCCCCACCCACCAGCAATAAGCAGTCAGGCTAAAGAGTTACTATCATTTGAAAAAAAGATTTTGATATGTTGCAGGGACATGTCAAAAGTTTTGGTCGCACCAGGTCTCACTCCTGGGACTGCGCGATCGCTGCGATCACTAGTTATAAGCCGGGGAAGCGAGCAGTAGCAGGTTGACTGTAATTAACAGCCAGGGAGTGAAGTGAGTGCTCTGTGAACTTCCCTGCTTTATAACTAGTTAGTATGATCAAAACTTTTTACTTGTCTGGGCAACACGTCAAAAGTTTTTTCAATTGCCAGCCTGAATATGCTTCTTTTTAATACAATGTTTGCCACCAAGATAACAGGAGAAACACATGCTGTAATTAGCATATGGGTCAAAAGGGGAAAGGTTTCACATTAAGGATAGCATCATACCAATGTGGGGAGAATTATAGGCCAAAATTGCACCACTGGGAATTCTGGAAACAAAGACTATGCAAAGCAGCTCTCTCATGCCACTTTGTCCAGACTGTTTTCCCTTAAATGGGTACTCTCATTAAATGGGTATTCCGGGATCTAAGCTTTTATCTCCTATCCAGAGGAAAGGCTATAAAAAGTCTGATCGCGGTGGGCCCTCCGCTTGTACCCCCCCACAACCGCATTGTATGTAGGGCTGCGTCTCCAGTGTCAGAAACTTCCGGGTTTCCGAGACTGGAGACGTGACGTAACGTCTCGCCCCCTCCGTTCATGTGTCTGGGAGGGGGTGTAATGACAGTCACGCCGCCTCCCATAGACATAGAGGGGGAAAGTTTTTCTATGTGTTATTTGTGTTTAAAAAAGCTGCCACTAGGTGTCTCCCTACTTGTTCAGAGCACATTTTCCCCTATCTCTTGCACAGACTTTGGACTCCTGCTGGCCTGGCAGAAGTCCAAAATCAGGAAATGCAGTCTGGAGTGCTGAGGGGGAGGGGTGTGCATCCTTAGCCAATCATAGCTCATGTCACACATTGAACTGATCTCGGCTGTGTGTAGCAGAGTGAGGGAGGAACTTCTCCCCTGTATGGCTTCAGATGATGTCACGCATGCTGGGGAACACCCCTTCCCAGTCCGTGAATCTGACTGAGACTAAGCAGAAAATACAGAGCAATATCAAGGTAGAAAACGAAAAAATAATAAAAAAAAATAAAGGCAGGGGGTGGTTTATCATGATCGGGGCAGTGAACTGGGAGGATTTAAAAATTTTAAGAGTCTTAAAAACTGACTGGGAATTTGTACCAAGCCAGAAATCTCTTTCGAAAGAGAGACTACCCATCACCCTGAAACAGTTGTCTAAAAATGGGTATTCTCTCCTCCAGGAGAGATTACTGGCTTGGTATACGTTCCCAGTTAGTTTTAAAGACTCCTTGTTGGAGTTGAAACACTTGGGGGGGAAACTTATCAAAACTTGTGTAGAGGAAAACCAGTTGCCCATAGCAACTAATCAGATCGTTTCTTTCATTCTTAGCAAGGCCTCTGAAAAAAAATAGGGATTTGCTTGATTTTCTATGGGCAACTGGTCATTTTTTTCCTCTCCACAAGTTTTGATAAATCTCCCCCTTAAAGGAGTATTCCAGGAAAAAACTTTTTTATATATACCAACTGGCTCCAGAAAGTTAAACAGATTTGTAAATTACTTCTATTAAAAATCTTAATCCTTTCAGTACTTATGAGCTTCTGAAGTTAAGGTAGTTCTTTTCTGTCTAAATCCTCTCTGATGACACCTGTCTCGGGAAACGCCCAGTTTAGAAGATGTTTGCTATGGGGATTTGCTTCTAAACTGGGCGTTTCTTGAGACGGGTGTCATCAGAGAGGATTTAGACAGAAAAGAACAACCTTAACTTCAGAAGCTCATAAGTACTGAAAGGATTAAGATTTTTTAATAGAAGTAATTTACAAATCTGTTTAACTTTCTGGAGCCAGTTGATATATATAAAAAAAAGTTTTTTCCTGGATAACCCCTTTAATGTTTTAAGGGAAAGCTACCTGAAAAAGGTGGCATGAGGGAGCTGCTTTGCATATCCTTTGTTCCAATTATAAGCATATGTGATATACAATGATGGAGAAGATTGTATGTCCTTTTTGGCCAATCTTGTTTCTTTATATTTAAAGGGCCACTCCAACCAATAGTACTTTCCCTCTCCATTCATAAGTCTGGTAGGATAAACGGATGCTTTGCTACCCTTCTTACCAAGCAGCGATGTTTCCTTAACATCTTAACACAACTTCTAGCCCCTGCTGCTCTCCAGTGTGATCAGCTGATTCACACTGGGGTTTGTGTGGACCAAAAGTCACTTTACCAATCTAACCCTATGATACTCACTGAGATCCTCATAGTTACTTTGAACAAAAACACTTTTTGGCCCTAAAGCAATCTTTGTGTATTGGTAAATTAAAGGGGTATTCTAGTGGAGTGGAAAACAAATGTTTCCAAATCAACTGGTGCCAGAAACGTATACAGATTTGTAAATTACTTCTGTTTAAAAATCTTAATCCTTCCAGTACTTATCAGCTGCTTTATGCTTCAGAGAAAGTTGTGTCGTTTTATCCCGTCTGACCACAGCGCTCTCTGCTGACACCTCTGTACATGTCGGAACTGTCCAGAGCAGGAGAAGTTTGCTATGGGGATTTGCTCCTACTCTGAACAGCTCCTGACACAAACAGAGGGGGCAGCAGAGAGCACTGTGGTCAGACTGGCCAGATACTGAAATACTGGAAGGATTGGTATTTTTTTTAAATAAAAGTAATTTGCAAATCTGTTTACTTTTCTGGCACCAGTTGATTTGAAAACATTTTCCCCACCAAAATACTCCTTTAACTTTAGCAGAGGGGAATGAAGCCATGGTTGTATTATATAATAATTTTTTTTTGCTTTTATGTTTTTTTTTTTGTAAAAAAAAAAAAGAGGCTCAAAAATCTGTGTACACATAACCTATAGCAGTCAAATACTGTGGGAGACCTTTTTCAGTCAGTGTAGGTACACTGAAGTTTTACACAGGTTGGTAGTGTACATGCACCAAATTTTATAAATGGTGCAGGGCATGTGATAGAAATGTTGCTAGTACACTTTTTTTTTTTTTTTTTTTTTAAAGATTCACTTCCTAACACCACTTTGTACGATTCCTTCTCTAAGTTTTTTTGATACTTTTTCACCCAACGTGACATTTGTGAGACACTTTTTTTAAGGCTGTCTACAAAAAAGCAAGTGTGGACCAAAGTCATTTTATTCATACTCCCTTTAGCAAAAAGTCACACAAATTTCAGCTACATTTCTACACCAAAAAAGGCTTTAAACCTGTTGATGATTAATTCCCCCCAATGCATTAGAAAAATCTTCAGACCCTTTCATTTTTCACATTTTGTTATGTTGCAGACTTGTGCTAAACTAATATCATCATTATGCACTCAATACCCCATATGACAAAGTGGAAACAGATGTTAGAATTTTTTACTAATTTATTGAAATGGACATAAGTGTTTACTTACCCTGTACTTATTTGAAGCACCTTTGGCAGCCATTGTTGCCTCCAGCTTTTTTGGGTATGATGCCACTAGGTTTGTACATCTGGATTTTCTGCTATTTTTTTCTGCAGATACTCTCAAGCTCTGTTGGGTTTAATGGGTAGAAGCCATGTTCAGATCTCTACAGAGATGTTTTATTAGGTCAGGGCTCTGGCTGGCCCACTCCAAGGACATTCACAGAGTTGTCCCTAAGCCACTACTGTGTCGTCTTGTCCCTAACTGGGGTCCAGAGCACTGTTGATCAGGTTTTCATTAAGAATTAAGCTCTATTTAGCTTCCCCTCAACCCTGAATAGTCCCAGTTGCTGAAAAACAACCCCACAGCACGATGCTGCTGCAAGCATGCTTTACTGTAGGGATGGTATTGGGCAGGTGATGACGCTTAGAACTGAGGCCAAAACGTAGAATTTTTGTTTCATAAAAAATAAATTTCGAATCAAAACAGAATGACTGTAAATTCAGGAGTTAGTCCGACGCAGAGAGGAACAATCAGGGAGCCAGATAGAATCAATGGATTTATTAGATGCAACGCGTTTCGCTGCGCATGCGCAGCGAAACGCGTTGCTTCTAATAAATCCATTGATTTTATCTGGCTCCCTGATGGTTCCTCTCTGCGCCGGACTAACTCCTGCATTTACGGTCATTCTGTTTTGATTCTACTTCTACCCAGGAGGGCTGCAGCGGACCAATACATATATTCATTCTATGCTTTACCTTGTTGTATGTGGGCGCACAATCAACTCTGGTAAGCGGCTTGGGAATTATCTTCCCCCACTAACAAGACCTGCTGATCCCGCACATGAGGCACCTTCCTCCCTCTCTAGATTTTTAATAAATTTGTTAAAATTACTAACATTCTTTTTCGCATTCTTAGAATAGGATATTGACTGCAGAATCATGGGGAAAAATGTTTTTTTAATCTCTTTTTTTAGCACGAAGCATTAACAGAATAAAATGTGAAAAAAAGTAAAAGCATCTGAAAACTTTCAGAATACATTGTACTGTAATCTTTGTATTAAAATGTCCCTATGTGCCAGTTCTTTTCCCGACGTATGATTATGCTAGGGCTATACAGCAACACTTGTCATTACATGAGACAACAAGCGTTGTGTGCTTACTGTACAACTAATAAAAGTGAATGTGGTTGTTTTGCCATTTGCAAATGGCTATATCTGTGACCAGAATTCCATCCAGGATTTGTGGCTGCGGTCATGGCAGCTTGTAAGCACACAACACAAGTTGCAATATCAAAGATGGCAAAGTCATTGTGAAGCCATAGCCTTAAAGGGGTACTCCGGCGCTTAGACATCTTATCCCCTATCCTTTGGATAGGGGATAAGATGCCTGATCATGGGGGTCCTGCCGCTGGGGACCCCCATGATCTTCCACGCCGCACCCCGTTTGAATCAGTCCCCGGAGCGTGTTCACTCCAGGTCTGATTACTAGCGATCACGGGGATGGAGCATAGTGACAAGCATATGGAAGGGGGCGTGACAGCTGTCACGCCCCTCCAATAGACTTGCATTGAGGGGGCGGAGCGTGATGTCACAGAGGGCGGAGCCGTGACTTCACTATGATCCGTCCTTGTGGTCGAGATGGACTCCAGCGGTTCCGGAAGCCGCTAAAGGTGGGTGCTGCATGGTAGATCCTGGGGGTCCACAGTGGTGGGAACCCCGCTATCTGACATCTTATCCCCAATCCTTTGGATAGGGGATAAGATGTCTAGGGGCTGAGTACCCCTTCAATGTATAACAAAGAAAGAGCAGATGTATTATTATTTATTTATTTTACATTTTGAGGAATGATGATTCAGACCTCAATATAAGGGTACGTTCACACAGGAAAATTACCTATGAGTTCTCTTTGTGGGTTTAACACGTGGCAGAATTAGCTTCATGGCTAAAATTCACAAGTATCCCACACGTGCGAACATATCCTAAGAAAGGGTTCTTTATAATAAGCATATTATAGACTATCTTACACCAAAAGGTAGTCATGGCAGAGAACATTAAAGGGAACCTGTAATAACTTTCATGCAAAAAAGGTAGGCTTCTTATTACAGCAATTTAATACTGCTTTTAAGATCGGAATAGATGTGCTTGTCCCTGTTTCATTTAGTCCGTGGTTCAAACTAATGACATTTTCCCTTTAACCCCTTCCCTCTTTGGCCATTTTTCATTTTTGCACTTTTGTTTTTTTTTTTCCTCCTCATCTTCTAAAACTCATAACACTTTCAATTTTCCATCTACAGACCCATAGGAGGGTTTGTTCTTTGCGCAACAATTTTACTTTGTAATACCATTAATAATTTCACCACAAAATCTACGGCAAAATCAGAAAAAAAAATATTTGTTGGGCAAATATGAAGAAAAAAAACGCCATTTTGTAGCGGCTTCCGTTTCTACGCAGTGCAGTTTTTGACACCTTATATTTATAATGTAGGTCCATACGGTTGCAAGGACATCCAATTTATATAGGTTTGAGTTTATTTTACTACTAAAAAAATTATAAGTACATGCACCAAAATTAGTATGTTAAAAATTGTCATCTTCTGATCCCGCTAACTTTTAAATTTTTCTACATATGGGGCAATTTGAGGGCTCAATTTTTGTGCCATGATCTGAAGTTTTTTTATCAGTACCATTTTTTTTTTCATTGGACTTTTTAATCGCTTTTTATACATTTTTTAGGGTATACAAAATTACCAAAAATACGCATTTTTGGACTTTGGATATTTTTTTACGTATATACCATTGGCCGTGCAGTTTAATTAACATTATATTTTAATAGTTCGGACATATACCACATATGTTTTTTTTTTATTTTTGTTTAGATTTTTTTTTTTGGGGGGGGGAAGGGGGGTGATTCAAACTTTTATTAGGTAAGGGGTTAAATCACATCCACTCTTTTTTTTTTTTTTTTTTGCAATGTTGTTATAGCCCCCATTGCAAAAAAATACAAATAAATGATCAAGGAAATCGATCTGATTGACCTATGCAAGGAAAAAACTGTCTGTAGGAAATTTTGTTGTACCTTCCTTAAAGGGGTACTTCCGTGCTGACAACTTATCCCCTATCTAAAGGATAGGGGATAAGTTGCCTGATCGCGCGGGGTCCTGCCACTGGGGACTCCCACGATCTCGCACGCAGCACCCCGCTCTCATCAGGTCTAATGACGGGGCTGGTGATCGTGACATCACAGCTCTGCCCCCGTGTGACGTCAGCTGTCTCGCCCCTGCCATAGACTTACATTGAGGTGGCGGAGCGTGATGTCACATGGGGCGGAGCCGTGACATCACGGTACTCCGGCCCCGTGATTGGCAGTCATCAGACCCGGAGCGATGTTCACTCCGGTCCTGATGAGAGCGGGATGCTGCATGCGAGATTGCGGGGGTCCCCAGCGGCGGTCCCCGCATGATCAGGCAACTTATCCCCTATCCTTTAGATAGAGGATAAGTTGTCTGCAAGGTAGTACCCCTTTTAAGCACTTCTGTCTGACTAAACCTTAACTTGATGGAAGAATGTCCTTTTTAACCTAAGCCACTGCTATTAGTATAGAATCACACACAGCCAGTTCTGTTGCAGAAATCTCTGCAATTGTAAATTGGTTTTATTTATTGGGTGGCAAGATCATAGATTAACATGAATAGGATAGTTGCAGAAATTCCTGCAGCATGTGTACAGTGTCATCTGTATATTATACTTATTACGATTGACTAAGATTATTATTTACCACCTTTGGTACCATGGCACTTAACATATGATAAATGTTAAAATACATAATACAAATCAAGGTACAATAGGTGTGACAGACTAGATTGTAGACAGATGGAGAGGGCCCTGCCCATTAGGGCTTACAATATACTAGGAGAGAGGAAGGAAACAGTAGGTGTGGAAGATAGCTGGTTATCTGTGAGCAGGTGGAGAAGAAGGCCTTCATAGTGCAGTGGCAGCAGGGTTGATGCAGGTCATAAGCTTGCTTGAGGAGATTGGTCTTTAGGGTTGCTCTTGAAGGTCTTGATAAGAGAGAGCCTGATGTGTCAGGATAGCGAGTTACAGTGTATTGCGGGGAAATTACTGGAAACCCTACTAAAGGATAGGATTGTAGAACATCTAAAATCCCATGGTTTGCGAAATGAAAAATATTGGTTTATTTCAGGGAAATCATGTCAAACAAATCTTATAGATTTTTTTTGATTGGGTGACTAAAATAATAATAGATGGCGGAGGGGCAGTAGACCGCATATCTAGATTTTAGTAAGGCTTTTGACACTGTCCCACATAGAAGACTTATCAATAAACTACAGTCATTGAGCTTGGACTCCCATGGAGAATATTCAGAGCAAGGTCTTATTACCAGTGGGGTACCTCAGGGATCTGTACTGGGACCAATTTTGTTTAATATCTTCATTAGTGATATTGCAAAAGTTCTCGATGGTAAGGTGTGTCTTTTTGCTGATGACAAAGTTGATGTTCCTGGAGGGATACACCAAATGAAAAAGGATTTAGGCAAACTAAAAGAATGGTCAGAACTCTGGCAACTGAAATTTAATGTGGATAAGTGCAAGATAATGCACCTGAGGTGTAAAAACCCTCGGGTAGAATATTTGACACAGTCCTGACCTCAATATTCGAGGAAAGGGATTTAGGATTAATTACTTCAGAAGACTTAAAGGTAGGAAGACATTGTAATAGAGCAGCAGGAAACGCTAGCAGAATGCTTGGATGTATAGGAAGAGGTATAAGCAGTAGAAAGAGAGAAGTGCTCATGCCGCTGTACAGAACACTGGTGAGACCTCACTTCGAGTATTGTGCGCAGTACTGGAGGCCGTATCTCCAGAAGGATACAGATACTCTAGAAAGAGTTCAGAGAAGAGTTGCTAAATCAGTACATAGATTGCAGGATAAAACTTACCAGGAAAGGTTAAGGACCTTAACATGTATAGATTGAAAGAAAGAGGAGACAGAGGGGATATGATAGAGACTTTTAAATACATAAAGGGAATCAACACAGTAAAGCAGGAGAGCATATTTAAAAGAAAACTACCACAAGAGGACATAGTTTTAAATTAGAGGGACACAGGTTTAAAAGTAATATCAGGAAGTATTACTTTACTGAGAGAGTAGTGGATGCATGGAATAGCCATCCTGCAGAAGTGGTCGCTGCAAATACAGGGAAGGAGTTTAAACATGCATGGGATAAGCATAAGGCTATCCTTCATATAAGATAGGGCCAGGGACTATTGATAGGATTCAGATTATTGGGCAGACTAGATGGGCCTAATGGTTCTTATCTGCCAACACATTCTATGTTTCTATGATGGCCTTGTATGTTGTTTGAACAGTTTTTAAAGTGAAATTGTTGGACCAAAAATACTATGTCTTGCAGATTTTCTTTATAAATGTAGTATACTTTATTGGCACATTTAATGTGTTACACATGAAGATGAAGCAAACTTTCATACAGCACATGTGACTGTCAGCCAGGCTCCCACTGTAATGGCCAGAGTGGAAGCTAACTCCAGTCCTGGCTATTTAACCTCTTAGATGCTGCGGTTAGAAGAAACCATGCATCTAAGAAAGTTTATAGAGTTGTCTCCTGTTAACGTTGTCACGATGCCGGCTGGCAGGAGGTGGATCCTCTGTGCCAGAGAGGGATTGGCGTGGACCGTGCTAGTGGACCGGTTCTAAGCTACTACTGGTGTTCACCAGAGCCCGCCGCAAAGCGGGATGGTCTTGCTGCGGCGGTAGTAACCAGGTCGTATCCACTAGCAACGGCTCAACCTCTCTGACTGCTGAAGATAGGCGCGGTACAAGGGAGTAGACAAAAGCAAGGTCGGACGTAGCAGAAGGTCGGGGCAGGCAGCAAGGATCGTAGTCAGGGGCAACGGCAGGAGGTCTGGAACACAGGCTAGGAACACACAAGGGAACGCTTTCACTAGGCACAAGGGCAACAAGATCCGGCGAGGGAGTGCAGGGGAAGTGAGGTATACATAGGGAGTGCACAGGTGAAAACACTAATTGGAACCACTGCGCCAATCAGTGGCGCAGTGGCCCTTTAAATCGCAGAGACCCGGCGCGCGCGCGCCCTAGGGAGCGGGCGCCGCGCGCGCCGGGTCAGGTACGGAAGCCGGGGTGCGCATCGCGGGCAGGCGCCACCCGCATCGCGAATCGCATCCCGGCTGGAGGCGGTATCGCAGCGCACCCGGTCAGTGGAACTGACCGGGGCGCTGCCGTAGCGAGGATGTTGCGAGCGCTCCGGGGAGGAGCGGGGACCCGGAGCGCTCGGCGTAACAGTACCCCCCCCCCTTGGGTCTCCCCCTCTTCTTAGAGCCTGAGAACCTGAGGACCAGACTTTTATCTAGGATATTGTCCTCAGGTTCCCAGGATCTCTCTTCAGGACCACAGCCCTCCCAGTCCACTAGAAAAAAAGTTTTACCTCTGACCTTTTTGGAGGCCAGTATCTCCTTTACGGTGAAGATGTCTGAAGAACCGGAGACAGGAGTAGGAGAAATGAGTTTGGGAGAGAAGCGGTTGATGATGAGTGGTTTAAGAAGAGAGACATGAAAGGCATTAGGAATACGAAGAGAAGGAGGAAGAAGAAGTTTGTAAGAGACAGGATTAATTTGGCACAAGATTTTGAAAGGACCAAGATAGCGTGGTCCCAATTTGTAGCTGGGAACACGGAAGCGGACATATTTAGCGGAGAGCCATACCTTGTCTCCGGGAGAAAAAATGGGGGGAGCTCTTCTTTTCTTATCAGCAAACTTCTTCATGCGTGATGAAGCCTGTAAGAGAGAATTTTGGGTCTCTTTCCATATGGTGGAAAGATCACGAGTTATTTCATCCACAGCGGGCAAACCAGAGGGCAAGGGAGTAGGGAGGGGGGGAAGAGGGTGACGGCCGTACACCACGAAAAATGGGGATTTGGAAGAAGATTCAGAGACTCTGAAGTTGTACGAGAATTCGGCCCATGGAAGAAGATCTGCCCAGTCATCCTGGCGGGAGGAAACAAAATGCCGTAAATAATCACCCAGGACCTGGTTAATTCTTTCTACTTGCCCATTGGATTGAGGATGATAAGCAGAAGAAAAGTTTAATTTAATCTTGAGTTGTTTACAGAGAGCCCTCCAGAATTTAGACACGAATTGGACGCCTCTATCCGAGACGATCTGCCTGGGCAACCCGTGAAGACGAAAAATGTGTACAAAAAATTGTTTTGCCAACTGAGGCGCTGAAGGAAGACCAGGAAGAGGAATAAAATGTGCCATCTTGGAAAATCGATCAACGACCACCCAAACAACAGTGTTGCCACGGGATGGGGGTAAGTCAGTAATAAAGTCCATACCAATCAGAGACCAAGGCTGTTCGGGGACAGGCAGAGGATGAAGAAGACCAGCAGGCTTCTGGCGAGGAGTTTTATCCCGGGCACAGACAGTGCAGGCCCGCACAAAATCAACAACATCCGTTTCCAGAGTCGGCCACCAATAGAAACGAGAGATAAGTTGCAAGGATTTCTTGATGCCCGCATGACCTGCGAGGTGGGAGGAGTGACCCCAATTGAGGATTCCGAGGCGTTGGCGTGGAGAGACGAAGGTCTTCCCTGGAGGAGTTTGCCTGATGGAGGCTGGAGAAGTGGAGATCAGGCAGTCAGGAGGAATGATGTGTTGCGGAGAGAGCTCTACTTCCGAGGCATCCGAGGAACGAGAGAGAGCATCGGCCCTAATGTTCTTATCGGCAGGACGAAAGTGAATTTCAAAATTAAACCGGGCAAAGAACAGAGACCACCTGGCCTGGCGAGGGTTCAGCCGTTGGGCAGACTGGAGATAGGAGAGATTCTTGTGATCGGTGTAAATAATAACCGGAAATTTTGATCCCTCCAGCAGATGCCTCCATTCCTCAAGTGCTAATTTAATGGCCAGTAGCTCTCGATCCCCGATGGAGTAGTTCCTCTCCGCCGGAGAGAAGGTCCTAGAAAAGAAACCACAAGTAACAGCATGCCCAGAAGAATTTTTTTGTAGAAGAACCGCTCCCGCTCCTACTGAGGAGGCATCTACCTCCAATAGGAAGGGTTTAGATGGGTCAGGTCTGGAGAGCACGGGAGCAGAAGAAAAGGCAGACTTGAGCCGTTTAAAGGCGTCTTCCGCTTGAGGAGGCCATGACTTAGGATTGGCATTCTTCTTGGTTAAAGCCATGATAGGAGCCACAATGGTGGAAAAATGTGGAATAAATTGTCTGTAATAATTGGCGAACCCCAAAAAACGTTGGATGGCACGGAGTCCGGAGGGGCGTGGCCAATCTAAGACGGCAGAGAGTTTGTCAGGATCCATTTGTAGTCCCTGGCCAGAGACCAAATATCCTAGGAAAGGAAGAGATTGACATTCAAACAGACATTTCTCCATTTTGGCATAAAGTTGATTGTCTCGAAGTCTCTGAAGAACCATGCGGACATGCTGGCGGTGTTCTTCTAGGTTGGCAGAAAAAATCAGAATATCGTCCAGATACACAACAACACAGGAATATAAGAGATCACGAAAAATTTCATTAACAAAGTCTTGGAAGACGGCAGGGGCGTTGCACAGGCCAAAGGGCATGACCAGATACTCAAAGTGTCCATCTCTAGTGTTAAATGCCGTTTTCCATTCGTCCCCCTCCCTGATGCGGATGAGATTGTAAGCACCTCTTAAGTCCAGTTTGGTAAAGATGTGGGCACCTTGGAGGCGATCAAAGAGTTCCGAGATAAGAGGTAGAGGGTAGCGGTTCTTTACCTTAATTTTATTAAGTCCGCGGTAGTCAATGCAAGGACGTAGGGAGCCATCTTTTTTGGATACAAAGAAAAATCCAGCTCCGGCAGGAGAGGAGGATTTGCGGATAAACCCCTTTTTTAAATTTTCCTGGATGTACTCGGACATAGCAAGAGTCTCTGGGGCGGACAGAGGATAAATTCTGCCCCGGGGTGGAGTAGTGCCCGGGAGGAGGTCAATAGGACAGTCATAAGGCCTGTGAGGAGGTAGAGTCTCAGCTTGTTTCTTGCAAAATACGTCAGCATAGTCCATATAGGCCTTAGGGAGACCGGTTACAGGGGGAACCACAGGGTCACGGCAGGGAGTACTGGGAACCGGTTTAAGGCAGTCCTTGAAACAAGAGGTACCCCAGCTCTTGATCTCCCCTGTGGACCAATCCAGGGTTGGGGAATGGCGTTGGAGCCACGGTAGTCCAAGGAGAATTTCGGAAGTGCAATTGGGGAGGACCAAGAACTCAATTTTTTCTTGATGAGGTCCGATGCACATTAGAAGGGGCTCCGTGCGGTAACGTATGGTACAGTCCAATCTTTCATTATTAACACAATTGATGTAGAGGGGTCTGGCGAGACTGGTTACCGGGATGTTGAACCTGTTGATGAGAGAGGCCAAAATAAAGTTTCCTGCAGATCCGGAATCCAAGAAGGCCATAGTAGAGAAGGAGAAGGTAGATGCAGATATCCGCACAGGCACAGTAAGACGTGGAGAAGCAGAGTTGACATCAAGGACTGTCTCACCTTTGTGCGGAGTCAGCGTGCGTCTTTCCAGGCGGGGAGGACGGATAGGACAATCCTTCAGGAAGTGTTCAGTACCGGCACAGTACAGGCAGAGATTCTCCATGCGGCGTCGTGTCCTCTCTTGAGGTGTCAGGCGAGACCGGTCAACTTGCATAGCCTCCACGGCGGGAGGCACAGGAACGGATTGCAGAGGACCAGAGGAGAGAGGAGCCGGGGAGAAAAAACGCCTCGTGCGAACAAAGTCCATATCCTGGCGGAGCTCCTGACGCCTTTCGGAAAAACGCATGTCAATGCGAGTGGCAAGATGAATGAGTTCATGTAGATTAGCAGGAATTTCTCGTGCGGCCAGAACATCTTTAATGTTGCTGGATAGGCCTTTTTTAAAGGTCGCGCAGAGGGCCTCATTATTCCAGGATAGTTCAGAAGCAAGAGTACGGAATTGTATGGCGTACTCGCCAACGGAAGAATTACCCTGGACCAGGTTCAGCAGGGCAGTCTCAGCAGAAGAGGCTCGGGCAGGTTCCTCAAAGACACTACGAATTTCCGAGAAGAAGGAGTGTACAGAGGCAGTGACGGGGTCATTGCGGTCCCAGAGCGGTGTGGCCCATGACAGAGCTTTTCCAGACAGAAGGCTGACTACGAAAGCCACCTTAGACCTTTCAGTAGGAAACTGGTCCGACATCATCTCCAAGTGCAGGGAACATTGTGAAAGAAAGCCACGGCAAAACTTAGAGTCCCCATCAAATTTATCCGGCAAGGATAGTCGTAGGCCTGAAGCGGCCACTCGCTGCGGAGGAGGTGCAGGAGCTGGCGGAGGAGATGATTGCTGAAGCTGTGGTAGTAGCTGCTGTAGCATCACGGTCAGTTGAGACAGCTGGTGGCCTTGTTGCGCTATCTGTTGTGACTGCTGGGCGACCACCGTAGTGAGGTCAGCGACAACTGGCAGAGGTACTTCAGCGGGATCCATGGCCGGATCTACTGTCACGATGCCGGCTGGCAGGAGGTGGATCCTCTGTGCCAGAGAGGGATTGGCGTGGACCGTGCTAGTGGACCGGTTCTAAGCTACTACTGGTGTTCACCAGAGCCCGCCGCAAAGCGGGATGGTCTTGCTGCGGCGGTAGTAACCAGGTCGTATCCACTAGCAACGGCTCAACCTCTCTGACTGCTGAAGATAGGCGCGGTACAAGGGAGTAGACAAAAGCAAGGTCGGACGTAGCAGAAGGTCGGGGCAGGCAGCAAGGATCGTAGTCAGGGGCAACGGCAGGAGGTCTGGAACACAGGCTAGGAACACACAAGGGAACGCTTTCACTAGGCACAAGGGCAACAAGATCCGGCGAGGGAGTGCAGGGGAAGTGAGGTATACATAGGGAGTGCACAGGTGAAAACACTAATTGGAACCACTGCACCAATCAGTGGCGCAGTGGCCCTTTAAATCGCAGAGACCCGGCGCGCGCGCGCCCTAGGGAGCGGGGCCGCGCGCGCCGGGACAGGACCGAGGGAGAGCGGGTCAGGTACGGAAGCCGGGGTGCGCATCGCGGGCGGGCGCCACCCGCATCGCGAATCGCATCCCGGCTGGAGGCGGTATCGCAGCGCACCCGGTCAGTGGAACTGACCGGGGCGCTGCCGTAGCGAGGATGTTGCGAGCGCTCCGGGGAGGAGCGGGGACCCGAAGCGCTCGGCGTAACAAACGTCTTGTAAATATGATTGTGGGCCACCAGTGGTTGCCATGGTAGTCAGGTGAATAACTAAGACTCCTAGGCCTGCCATGGCTGTATGACTATGACTATAGTTCTACACTATGATTGTTTAAAGGAAAACTGTCAGCTTGCTCCACCCGCACTAACCAGTGGTACTGGCTGGTAGTGCGGGGGAAGCTGATCAGTTTGATGCGTACTATGCCTCGATCCGCCGCGCCGTTCACCCGTTATCTTATTTCTTCTTGATATGCAAATGAGCTGCTAACTGGCACAGGCGGAGTTACTGCGTTCATCTGGCACTGTGATGTATGCGCCGCCCGGCCCCCAGCACTGCCTAGCTTATGAATATTCAAGTTCTCTCTCATCATCTCCCTCTCCTCCCTGCTGATTTCAGGACTCCGCTGCACTGAAGCGGCTTCCGGCTATAGACAGGCACCTGGACTGATTGATGTGCATAGCTCAAGAGGAACCCTGTATGTCAAGATTAAAGGTACTGAGGAGCATAGGGATAATGGCATCCCAATGCGCATCTCGACGCAAACTTTATCTGGCATGTATGTTACGTTTGATCAAGCTTGGGTCTTTAATGTTACTTTATTGTTATTGTTGCATGTTACTGCATGGGTAATATATAAATTTATTTAGCATTAATTCCTGATCTTCTTTTTTGCATGTACCATGTGTACTGTGTTAAGCAGGGGGTGCTGCCTCTTTTCTCCCGTGTTTTGTAACTCCTCTTTCATTCTTTATGAGATATTTTACCATACATATATGTGTTTCAGCAAATTTTGCATAAGCCCACAATTTGCCCTAAAAGGTGTGTCTTTTGGAAAATATACAGGGTGGGCCATTTGTATGGATACACCTTAATAAAATGGGAATTGTTGGTGATATTAACCTCCTGTTTGTGGCACATATTAGTATATGTGAGGAGGGAAACTTTTCAAGATAGGTGGTGACCATGGTGGCCATTTTGAATCCAACTTTTGTTTTTCCAATAGAAAGAGGGGCATGTGACACATCAAACTTATTGGGAATTTCACAAGAAAAACAATGATGTGCTTGGTTTTAACGTAACTTTATTCTTTCATGAGTTATTTACAAGTTTCTGACCACTTATAAAACGTGTTCAATGTGCTGCCCATTGTGTTGGATTGTCAATGCAACCCTCTTCTCCCACTCTTCACACACTGATAGCAACACCGCAGGAGAAATGCTAGCACAGGCTTCCAGTATCCATAGTTTCAGGTGCTGCACATCTCGTATCTTCACAGCATAGACAATTGCCTTCAGATGACCCCAAAGATAAAAGTCTAAGGCAAACTTTTATGTGAATGGTGACGTTAACGAACAAAACCACCGCTATTGGTCTGACACTAACCCACATTGGATAGATCCCTCCAAGACTGTTGGAACACAAAAATTGATGGTATGGTGTGGTATATGGGGTACAAAGATAGTGGGGCCATTCTTCATCTATGGAAACCTCAAGGCCACTGGATATGTGAAATTGCTACATGATGATGTGTTTCCCTCTTTATGCACTGAAGCTGGCACGTTCCCTGAGTTTTTCCAGCAAGATGGTGCACCACCACATTATGGGTGTCAGGTCCGAGCATTCCTAGATGAACAGTTTCCTGGAAAGGGGAATGGTCGTCTTGGGCCAGTTGAATGGCCCCCAAGGTCTCCCAATCTGACCCCCTTAGACTTTTATCTTTGGGGTCATCTGAAGGCAATTGTCTATGCTGTGAAGATACAAGATGTGCAGCACCTGAAACTATGGATACTGGAAGCCTGTGCTAGCATTTCTCCTGCGGTGTTGCTATCAGTGTGTGAAGAGTGGGAGAAGGGGGTTGCATCTACAATCCAACACAATGGGCAGCACATTGAACACATTTTATAAGTGGTCAGAAACTTGTAAATAACTCATGAAAGAATAAAGTTACGTTAAAACGAAGAACATCATTTGTTTTTCTTGTGAAACCCCCAATAAGTTTGATGTGTCACATGACCCTCTACCTATTGAAAAAACTAAAGTTGGATTCAAAATGGCAGAATTCAAAATGGCCGCGATGGTCACCACCCATCTTGGAAAGTTTCCCCCCTCACATATACTAATGTGCCACAAACAGGAAGTTAATATCACCAACCATTCCCATTTTATTAAGGTGTATCCATATAAATGGTCCACCCTGTATATCTTCTTTTCACTCATACCATTGGAATCAGAGGCATCCGATTATACATCAACAATATGCTTGTTTATATACAAGGTTTAGATGGCAGGCAGGTTTGCATATGACTACTTGTAAACCTGTCACATCAGTTGATACACTGGTAATTCCCTGACTGCTGACAGCATTAAACGGATTTGTAATTGTCCTAATGTTCCTGCCATATGAACTGGAACTGCTATCTTTGTTTTCTTCATATCACATGGAAATTTGTGAGAAAAAAAAATAATTGTGCAAAATTAAAAATGTCATGACAACAAACCTCTTCAAACATTCAAAACTACTACAGCAACCTTTGAAAATACAGACAATAATAATAAAAAAATATATATATAAGACTACATTATATAAAATTCACTTGAATATGTCCCCGTTAACTATTTACTAGATGGCAGAACTAGACCTGTAGCAGTTGCCTTTCCTGGGTTTTAACTTTGACTCCAGATACCCCCAAGCAATCACAAAAAAAACATAAGAAAGCATATATCAATACTGGCAGATAATAAGAAAAAGAATAGCAACTCACCAATAAGTGACCAGAACTGTAGGTGATGGATAGAATGGTGACGTAAACAAATGATAATGTCAGTAATAAATCAGAAGATGACAAAAGCAGGGAAAAGCAGAAGGAATGGCATTATCACCAGACAAATTAACTCATTGGATTTGTGTGTGTGTGTGTGTGTGTGCGCGCGCGCGCGCGCACCAATTTAAAATATCAAAGCTGAGCAAATTGTAAAACACTGAAACTAGCCACAAGAAGAGCAATACTGCTGCAACTTCCATATACAAATACCAGGATTACACAAACGAGAACTAAGAAATAACTATGTATATAGAAATGATGCAGTTGGCACTACTAATCCCATCGCTCTCCTAGCTTCCCAAAGATGACACTCTCAAGTTCCCTTGCTGTGGAAAGTGCTGTGGGGCTCAGATACAACTGAATCATATAGAAAGAATCAATCACGGCACTCACAAGTATTCCAAACGTGCTTGAATCTTTATTCCGTGCCACAGGACATCAGGCTGTTACATCAAGGGAGCAGAACAGAATAGACAACGTCTGTATCACAGCGTGCTGGTACGCTGCGAAATGGACATTGTTCATTCTGTTCTGCTCCCTCGATATAATGGCCTGATGTCCTGAGGCACGGAATAAAGATTCAAGCACGTTTCGAATACTTGTGAGTGCTGTTGTTAGCGGCAAGGAGGTAGTAGATCCGCTGAGCCTGTGGGAATGATGGCTTGGGCCGTGTCAGGGAGCGGAGTCTAAGGTGCTGCTGGTTTTCACAGAGCCCGCCGCAAAGCGGGATGGACTTGCTGTGGCAGGCGGAAACCAGGTTGCTACCCCTGACACGACTCCTCCACACAGGCTGCTGAGGAGAAAACGTGGTGCAGCAGGAATATGGCAACTTGTAGCCAGGATAGTAGAAGGTCAGGGCAGGCAGCACGGTAGTGAGAACAGGGACGTAGGAAGAGGTCAGTAGGCAGGCGGCACAAGAACAAGGTCCGGTCATGGAGCAGGTAGGTCAGGAACATGGTAAGGCAAGACACAAAAAAGCTTTCACTAGGGCACTGGGCATACAAAGATCCAGCAATTTACTAGATACGTGTAACAGATGACAGTGACACCAGGCTGGTTTTGCTTTGAAACTCTCTCATTCCATTTCAGTTCTTGACCCATCTGTCCCATCTTCACAGGAGAGAAACTGAAACATGATAGTAGAAGGACTGGGTTTGAGATTTTTTTAATACGTCCCTGGATGTCCAAACAAAGACTTAGCTCCTACATCTTACAGTAGGTATGGCATACCAGTTTGAAATCTAAAACTTTTTTTTATAGTAATGGGGGGGATGTGGCTTTCAGATCTAAAATGATCAATTATGACATCAAACTTTTATGTAACACATTTTCATTGTGTCATCAGGGCAATGGAGCTCATATATTGGGAAGGGACTGAGTGAAACACCGAGGACATCCAGAGTATTACATGGACAGCAATTCATCTGCAAGAACAAGCAGTTAGCAATATATCCCAATATAAAATCAGTTGTTTGCCGAAGACGGTTGTGAGACAACAAAATCTTATCCACACTGTAGGGTGAAGTCAACTGAAATAATTGCATAATATCACCGAGGTAGCCCACAGTATGTGTTTACTTTGTACATCTTACTCACTAGCTTTGTGTATACTGTTTTATATAACTTATACTTTTAGTGTAATCTATGATTATAAAAAAAAACACAAATTTAAAGTAAATGATTTTTATAATTATCATATCACAAAAAAGAACAATGTTTATATATGTTATTAGGTCATGCAGATGCTTTACATATCTTTTATGTGTCGAGCTTCTGTATTTGGCTCACATAGACACATAGAATGTGTCGGCAGATAAGAAGCATTTGGCCCATCTAGTCTTCCAATAATCTGAATCCTATCAATAGTCCTGGCCCTATCTTATATGAAGGATAGCCTTATGCTTATCCCATGCATGTTTAAACTCCTTCACTGTATTTGCAGTGACCACTTCTGCAGGAAGGCTGTTCCATGCATCTACTGCTCTCCTCCTTTACAGTGTTGATTTCCTTTATGTATCTAAAAGTCTCTATCATATCCCCTCTGTCTCCTCTTTCTTCCAAGCTATTCATGTTAAGTTCCTTTATCCTTTCCTGGTATGTTTTATCCTGTAATCCATGTACTAGTTTAGCAGCTCTTCTTTGAACTCTCTTTAGACTATCTATATCCTTCTAGAGATATGGCCTCCAGTACTGCGCACAATACTCCAAGTGAAGTTTCGCCAGTGTTCTTTACAGCGGAATGAGCACTTCTCTCTTTCTACTGCTTATACCTCTCCCTATACATCCAAGCATTCTGCTAGAGTTTCCTGCTGCTCTATTACATTGTCTTCCTACCTTTAAGTCTTCTGAAATAATTACTCCTAAATCCCTTTCCTCATATACTGAGGTCAGGACTGTGTCAAATATTCTATATTCTGCCCGAGGGTTTTTACGCCCCAGGTGCATTATCTTGCACTTATCCACATTAAAATCCCTCTTTAATACAACTCACTCATTCCACTGCTCAGAAAGGGGCGTGTCTGAGGTCAGCATTAAGCTTTCCCTCATTCACCATGCATTAACTTCCTCCCTGCGTCTCCTGAGCTGTGCTGGGTCTCTTCAATCACTGCAGGCTGCTCTGTAAGCTCCTCCTGTTTGTTTTTAGAAAGGAGTCTGATAGGACAGAGGAGGGCTTGTCCCATCTTTATGGCCTGGACTTTGTCCTAGCCTGTGCTACAGCTTGAACAAGGATGATGCTGCAGCCGGGAAGGCTTATGTTCTGGATGGTATGGAGACCCCAAGTGGTCTTTTTTTTAGAAGCCATGATTTTGATAAAAAGGAGATAATTTTTTAAAGTATATTAGAAAGATACATTTTTGTTGCCAAGATGTACAACATATAAAATATTTTTGATCACCCACGTGATTCACAAACAGGGTCCCGCAGATATCCCCCCGATTGCAGCCTCCCTACTCGCCGCATATAATACATACCTGAAGCGCACCCCCCTGCTGTCCCCAGCTGGCCCACTTACCCCCTTGTTCGGTAATCCGACTTTTCCACCAGCTCAACACGTCACTTCGTTTTTATCCCTTCGCCGAGCAGATGCACCCACACTCCGAGATCTCATCTCGCCAGGGGGACTACGAACCCTCACAGACCTCCTCCAGGGCTCTCCACCATCTATGCGCCATTCTTTCCAGTACTCCCAACTGACTCACTATTACCATTCCCAGAAGGCCTGTCTGACTCTCCACAGAGATCTCACAGCCTTTGAGGAACTGTGTGTATCCCACCCTCCTCCACATAAGTCGGTCAGTACCCTATACACCCTCCTACTGACGACCTCCACTACTGATCCCCTGCACTTTTGCTCGGCCTGGGAAAGGGAACTAAACTGTCCCCTCTACACAGACGACTGGACCCAAGCCTTCTCATGGTGCCACCGGTCCTCCACCTCGTGTAAAGCTCACAAAACCAACTACAAAATATTAACGAGGTGGTACCGAGTTCCCTCCCTACTGTCTCGCATCTTTCTAACGGTTTCGGACACGTGTTGGCGGTGTGGTGGTCCGGGGGGCACCATGACTCAAATTTGGCTAGACTGTCCGGCCCTCGACTCCTTCTGGTCTCAGGTCATCGAGATAATATCTAAACTGACCTCTATCCAAATACGTAAAGATCCGAAGCTGATGTTATTGTCTATGCAGCCATCGTCCTGGCCTAAAACGTCAGCGAGACTCCTACACTTTCTCCTCTTAGCAGCCAGGACGGTGATCCCTAGGCTATGGAAATCTGATACCCCGCCTACGCTTTCGTCCTGGCTTCGTGAGGTTTCCCACCTCAATCGTATGGAAGAACTCCTTGCGGACTCCCGTAACCACTTAGATAGGTTCTTTAGTATCTGGAGGCCCTGGACAGAGTTTATGTCCTCACCCGACTTTGAAACCCTACACTTACACGCTCATGACACTGCTCCACATCCCCACTGACTTACTCTTACAGAGAACTGCCATCCTGGTGCCCGGTCACCGCCCCCGAACCCGTACGCGCTGACAGGTAACGTACTCCTAATTTCTAGACCTTCCCTTCCTCTCTTTGCCTTTCCCTCACTCACCTCTAGCCCCTGAACTTCTCTTTATCTCCTCTTTCTCTCTCTCTCTCTTTCTCCCCCTCTCCACCTCCCATCTCTGTCCTCATGACTAATATGGCATTCCATATCTACCTTTTAACTATGTCTGTTCAATACTCTTCTACAGCGAAGCAAGAGAGTGATATAAGTGGTTGACCGTGTGTTGGATGTAGTCACGAGAATGCCATCCACCACTTATCTTATTGCATAGATCCCTAAGGACCCATTGTATTTTTCACATGTTTGGATTGTTCTCAATTTGTACTTTGACCCCCAATGGTCGGAGAATGTATCAGGTTAATGCTGTTATTCACTTTCTTGAGGTGGAACGAAATTGTTCTGTATTTTCTTGTGAAACTTTAATAAACTTTACTTTGGAAAAAAAATATATATATTTTTGATCCTGACAGTGCTCATTTAACCTTATCAATAATAATATTTGGTAATAGCCTTAAAGGGGTACTCCACTGGAAAAAAATGTATTTTAAATCAACTGGTGCCAGAAAGTTAAACAGATTTGTAAATTACTTCTATTAAAAAATCTTAATCCTTCCAATATTTATCAGCTGCTGTTATGATGCAAAGGAAGTTCTTTTCTTTTTGAATTTCCTTTCTGCCTGACCACAGTGCTCTCTGCTGACACCTCTGTCCAATTTAGGAACTGTTCAAAGCAGGAGAGGTTTTCTTGGGGATTTGCTCCTAAAATGGACAGAGGTGTCAGCAGAGAGCACTGTGGTCAGGCAGTAATTTACAAATCTGTTTAACTTTCTGGCACGAGTTCATTTAAGTAAAAATGCTTCCCAGTGGAGTACCCCTTTAATGTGTAGGTGGTGTACATATCCTGGCTGGTAGTAAATTTGGCATATAATTATAATTCCAAAAGAGAACTGCTATTTTTATTGTCTTCCTACCCTGTCTGCATTTATATTTGGCCATCTATATATCACAAAGGCATCTGAATAAAAAAATGAAAATAATTTTTTTTTTTTTTTTTTTTACGGTTATGTTGATGTTTAAGACCTTCCATATGGCTAGCTACATGACTTAGGAGAGGAAGCTGTTGCCTATTACCACTTGAATTTGGAATTTAGCATTTGTTTTCTACAGTGTGTCTGAAAGAAATGGAAACTGAAAAAGGAAGTAAAAGACATATGACATAAGTGAAACTTACCAAATTAAAGGGGTACTTGGATATTTTTTTAATTCATCTTATATGCCAGGGCTGCTACCATTAAAATAATAAACTTTAACTTATCTTCTGCCATTCCCCTGTGGCACCGATATCAGTCTCTCGTTCCTCCGGCCTTCTTCTGACATGTCACATTGCAATCATCTAATAGCTGGCTGCGATTAACTGAGCCAAAGTGTAATGTATTGAGCCCCAAAATAAGTAAGAAGACCAGCATTGGAGAACAGAAGACCAATATTGGCAGTACCAGGGGAACAGCAGGAAGTAAGTAAAACATTTTTTATTTTAATAGTGGCATTCTGGGCATATAGAATAAATAAAAAATTTGTCCAGAGTAGCACATATGGTTTTGATTTCTCAAATATAGACATAAAAGATAACATGTTTTAGGCCCAGAAAAAGCCTTTCATTAGGCAAGTATGTACAATTTAGTATTGTTTCCAATCAGAAAAACTCATTTCTGAGCAGGTAGTACGCCAGGTTTCTGCCTGTTTTACTATTGTTGATATCAACAGGTCTTATTGGTGGAGATGAGTGTATTGATTTTAGTACAACTGAAGTTCCCTAGAAATTCCCTAAAAATGTAGATTTGTTTAAAGCTAATTCTAGGTTGCCTTACTCTATCATAGAAAAAAAAAAAAAAACTCTATATTAACCCCATAAGGGCCACAGGTTTTTCATTTTTGAACTTTCAGTTTTTTTCCACCTCACCTTCTCAAAATCATAACTCTTTCAATTTTCCACCTACATATCCATATGAGGTCTTGTATTAAATTATTATTTGTAATTACATCAATAATTTCACCATAAAAATCTACAGGCTGTTTGGGATTTCAGCGGCGAAATTGCGGCATCCAGTTGTAGGACACGAGGAGGGTCCCCTCACCTGTCTCCTGGTGTCCGATCGCCGAATGACTGCTCAGTGCCTGAGATCCAGGCATGAGCAGTCAAGCAGCAGAATCATTGCTCTATGTTATCCTATGGGATAATAAAGATCAATGTAAAAGATCAGTGTGTGCAGTGTTATAGGTCCCTATGGGATCTATAACACTGCAAAAAGAAAAAAAAGTTAATAAAGATCATTTAACCCCTTCCCTTATAAAAGTTTGAATCACCCCCCTTTTCCAATTAAAAAAAAAAAACTGTGTAAATAAAAATAAACATATGTGATATCGCCGCGTGCGGGAATGTCCGAATTATAAAAATGTATTGTTAATTAACGGTCAATGGCGTACGTGCAAAAAAATTCCAAATTCCAAAATAGTGTTTTTTTGGTCACTTTTTATATCATGAAACAATGAATAAAAAGCAATGAAAAAGTCTGATCAATACAAAAATGGTACCGCTAAAACCTTCAGATCACGGTGCAAAAAATGAACCCTCATACCGGCCCGTAAGCGGAAAAATAAAAAAGTTATAGGGGTCAGAAGATGACAATTTTAAACGTATAAATTGCAGTGTAGTTATGATTTTTTACAGAAGTACGACAAAATCGTTCTGGACCTACAGAATAAAGATAAGGTGTCATTTTTACCAAATGAAACTGAAGAAACGGAAGCCCCCAAAAGTAGCAAAATTGCATTTTTCTTCAATTTTGTCGCACAATGTTTTTTTTCCCCATTTCTCCATAGATTTTTGGGTAAATTGTCATTACAAAGTAGAATTGGTGGCACAAAAAATAAGCCATCGTGTGGATTTTTAGGTGCAACATTGAAAGTGTTATAATTTTTTAAAGGGAGGAAAAAAATTTAAGTGCAAAAACAGAAAAATGCTCGGTCCTTAAGGGGTTAAAATGATATCAAACTTATATAGGTTTGATTTACTTCTGTTAAATAATTATAACTTTATGCACAAAAATTAGTAGGTTTAAAAATGTCCGCTTCTGACCCCTATAACTTTTTTATTTTTCCGTGTACAGGGATGTGTGAGAGCTAATTTTTTGCACCATGATTTGTAGTTTTTTTCGGTACCATTTTTGTTTTCATGGGACCTTTTGACTGTTTTTTATACTTTTTTTTAGGGTGTACAAAGTGACCAAAAATACTCAATTTCAGACTTTGGTATTTTTTTATGTAATAAACGCCATAGACCGTGCGGTTTAATTAACGTTATATTTTTATAGTTCGGATGTTAACGCCCATGCGATACCACATATGTTTATTTTTATTATGTTTATATACTCTTTATATGGAGTTTGGGAAAAGGGAGGTGATTTAAACTTTTAATATGGAAGGGGTTAATGGGTGTTTTTTTTTTTTACTTTTATTAAAGTGGATCCCCCCCCACCACCACCAGGGAGTCTTTTAATGTCCCTTTAGGTGCCACTGTCAGCTTTGACAGCGGCGATCCAAAGGGTTCATGGCCACCCGCGGTGATCACCGCCCTCAGCTATAAGAATTAGCTGGGGGCTGGCCGGTGTGGCGTGAACTCGAGTCCGGAACCCGCACCATACACAGTGAATGGCACAAGGACTTGAATACATGTCCTTGGTCATTAACCAGTTAAAAGTCCTCCATAGTTAAAAACAACAACCCAAAAAACTGTAGTCCTTAAAATATTTTAAACCACATTTTGGAAGTTTGTTAAGGTGAAATTGAAAAAAAAAGTCAGTTTAGATATTTACTTTGAATGCATTTTTTGGGTGACCCAGCAAACATTAACAAAGAATCACTACTTAATATTTCTTAGACCTAATTGCAACGTTTTTTTTTTTTTTTTTATATCTCACTTGTGGTCCTTGTGCCCTTACCTTGTGCATTTTGAAGCCTTCTTGTGGTGACAACATTTTAGATATCTCCAAAAGTCTTCATTTTGAAAACTTCTCACAAAGGTATCCAATGATGTAACGAGCATCATGTAATGAATTTTGCGAACAACACAGAGGACAAATACTATACAGTCTGCAGCTCAAAAAAAGTATCAAAGTACCTGAATCAGATAGGTCAGCATGAACCTGGTGTGGCTTCTCAATAAGGGAAATCTTTTGTGTATGTTAGTAAATATACTAGTGCCAGCCTTTTTTTATACTTTCCTGCTCCATTTACTACGGTTTCCCGCAGAGGATACCGGTCAAGGCTTTTCTACCCTAATCCAGGGGTGATACACTACGTACCAAGAGGTTCACAAGGTTAAAGGGGTACTCCGGTGCTAAGACATCTTATCCCCTATCCAAAGGATAGGGGATAAGATGTCTGATCGCAGGGGTCCCGCCGCTGGGGACCCCCGTGATCTTACACGCAGCACCCCGTTAGAATCAGTGCCCGGAGCGTGTTTGCTCCGGGTCTGATTACTGGCGATCACGGGGACGGAGCGTTGGGATGTCTTGGCTCAGCCCCCATGCAAGCTAATGGGAGGGGGCGTGACAGCTGTCATCACAGCTGACATTACACGGGGGCGGAGCCGTGACATCACAACGCTCCGTCCCTGTGATCGCCAGTAATCAGACCCGGAGTGAACATGCTCCGGGGACTGATTCTAACGGGGTGCTGCGTGCAAGATCACGGGGGGTCCCCAGCGGCGGGACCCCCGCGATCAGGCATCTTATCCCCTATCCTTTGGATAGGGGATAAGATGTCTTAGCTCCGGAGAACCCCTTTAAAGTCCATTTGTTTTACAATTCTCATCAGACACGGCCCCAACTGTATTACACACAGTGCTGTCTTCCACCTCCTTTTTTTCTTTTCTTCTCTTACAGATATATTCAAAGTAGCACAAGAAACCTTTGAAAATATGAAAAGAATAAAAAAAACTGTAATTGATATTGCTGGAACACAAATTATAGTCATTTTTGAATATGTCCCCCAATGTATCTGCCCCTGTGTTCTGCTGGCCCCACAATTAAATAATACATTCATAGCAATGTTGTGAAATGTAATTTTTCTGTTTTGTACCAACTTGTATTTATAAATTATGTAAATTATATGTACACATTTAGTATTATAAAACTTTACATACTGCAACAGATCCCGGCATAAAGCTTTTTTTCTGAACTCCAGATTACACAACCCACACAGTTTAATTCTGTTTATACTCAATCTAGATCATGGCCCTCAATGTCATTGCTCTGTCACAGGGCTAATGTCTGTTCTAGGCATCAGAACAGTGAGGGAACTTCATTTTTAGAAGTTTGTTTACTCATATCAAAACTTTTTTGCTTTAAATTGAGCACACATTGGGCATGGAATCTTGAGACTATTTTTTGATGTTCAGTCTGTGTCATCCATCACAAATCAATCAATATACTATACTAAATAATGTCTTATTTCCATATTGCATACACATTGGATTAAACTTCCATTTTATTCACAATTTTGTTGTCATTTTTATGAATGTTGGTAATCTTTCTTCAATCTTTTGCTTTCAAACTTCTTTTTGACATCTGGTTGTTAAAATTCAATCTAATGTATTATACATGTGTGTTTTAGAAATGAGTTGGGGGGGGGGTGCTAACCGGGGGTCAAGTCCTGGGGAAAAAAATGTGGGAACTCTTTTACTCAAGGGTTGGTCTCGCAGGACTCTTACTAATGGGAACGGTGTTTCAGCTGTGGAAAAAGTGCAGGAACTCAGTTCCCATGCGTTCCTGCAGGACTTGAGCCTTGGTGCACAATGCTGATCAATAAATGATTCATGGCATATCAGTTTAAAATAGAGGAGTAGCTAAATGCTCCTCCAAAGGATAGGGGATAAGATGCCTGATCTTGGGGGTCCCACCGCTGGGGACCCCGGTGATCTTCCACGCCGCACCCCGTTAGAATCAGCCCCAGGAGCTTTCTCGCTCCGGGTCTGATTACTGGCGATCACGGGGACGGAGCATAGTGACGTCATGGCTCTGCCCCCGTGTGATGTCACACTCCGCCCCCTCAATGCAAGCCTATGGGAGGGGACGTGACAGCTGTCACTATGCTCCGTCACCGTGATCTCCAGTAATCAGACCTGGAGAGAGCACGCTCCGGGGGCTGATTCTAACGGGGTGCAGCATGGAAGATCACGGGGGTCACAGCGGCGAGACCCCCGCGATAAGGCATCTTATCCCCTATCCTTTGTATAGGGGATAAGATGTCTTAGCACCGGAGTACCCCTTTAACCCCTTAAGGACCAGGCCAATTTTATTTTAGCATTTTTGTTTTTTTCTCCTCGCCTTCTTACAATCGTAACTCTTTTATATTTTCATCCACAGACTAGTATGAGGGCTTGTTTTTTGCATGACCAGTTGTCCTTTGTAATGACATCACTCATTTTACTATAAAATGTATGGCGCAACATAGAAAATTACTATTTGTGTTGGGAAATTCAAAAGAAAACTTTTTGAATTTTGGAAGGTTTTGTTTTCACGCTGTACAATTTACATTAATAATGACGTGTTATGATTACATACTTTTCTAATATTGTTGCACTTAAAAAAAAAATCGCAAATTTTTTAACCAAATTAGTAAATTAAAATCCCTCTATTTTGATGACCTATAACTTTTTCAGGCTGTATGAGGGCTCATTTTTGTGCGTCGTGATCTGTACTTTTTATTGATACAACATTTGTGTGTATAAATCTTTTCTACATTTTTTAATAATTTTTTTTAAATAAAATGTGACAAAAAAGCAATTTTGGCCTTTTTTTTTATTTATTTTTTTACGTCGTTCACCTTACGGGATCATTAACATTATATTTTAATAGTTTGGACATTTACGCACTTTATTAATATTTTTTTAAATACTTTTTGGGGGTAAAATGGGAAAAAGGGACATTTTACATTTTTATTGGGGGAGGGGATTTTCCACTTTTTTAAACTTTTTTTTTTTACTTCTTTTTTTTTTACACTTTTTATGTCCCCATAGGGGACTATTTATAGCAATTAATTGATTGCCAATACTCTTCAGTGCTATGCATAGGGCATAGCACTGATAAATATTATCGGTGATCTTCTGCTCTGATCTGCTGGAAGGCAGATCCGTGCAGAAGATGCCCGAAAGGCGGCGGAGGCAGGTGAGCAGACCTCCATCCACCATGTTAGCTGATCCGATTCCCGTGGCCGGGCCGCGGGCGATCAGATCAGCATAAAATGTAGCTGCACTCCTGCAGATGCCGTGATCTGTATTGATCACAACATCTGAGGGGTTAATGCAGACATCCGGGTTATCGCAGGTGTTAGCCATTACCGGCAGATCCCTGGCTGCTATCAGCAGCTGGGACCTGCCGCACATGACCTGAGCATCGCTCCGATGCTTGTGGTCATGTACAGGACGTAAATGTACATCCTGGTGCGCGAAGTACCTCTGCATTGGTCGTTAAAGGGATATTCCAGTGGAAAAAAAAATGTCATATCAACTGGCTCCAGAAATTTAAATAGATTTGTAAATACTTCTATAAAAAAAATATTAATTCTACCAGTACTTATCATCTGCTGAAGTTGAGTTCTTCTTTTCTGTCTGACAACAGTGCTCTCTGCTGACACCTTTGTCTGTCTCAGGAACTGTCCAGAGCAGCATAGGTTCTCTATGGGGATTTGCTCCTACTCTGGACAGTTCCTGAGATAGACAGAGGTATCAGCGCATTGTTGTCAGACGAAAAAAAAGCTCAACTTCAGCAGCTAAAGTACTAGCTGAAGTACTGGAAGGATTAAGATGTTTTAATAGAAGTAATTTACAAATCTGTTAACTTTCTGGAGCCAGTTGATATGAAAAAAAAATAGTTTTCTACTGGAATACCCCTTTAAAGAAGAAGTTCAGTAAAGGAACTTTTTCACTAATTATGTATCTTATTATACAATTTATATTATTCGGATTGCATTATATTTAAATTACATTTTTTCAAAAAAATTCATGGAATCCTTTTGTTCAGTTGGGTCATTTGATTCACATTCTCAACCATTAGAACCTCAATAATGTGATGACCATTCAGCCTTCCTGACTCTATACTTATGGTTTGTTGGCTAATTTGGAAGAATAAAGAATGTGGCTTATTATGCTGTCCCACAGCAGGTAGAGATGGCATTGGCTCATCATTGGATTCATAGCATAGAGAAGAGGGAAAGAAAGCAGGATGAGATGTGAAAGTCAAGACGATAGCTAGTCAGAAGAACCAGGGGGCTGGACTGCAGGGATGGAAGTAGAATATACATTAAAGGGCAGAGTGTGATAGAGGAGTGTTACACTATGGTAAACCAGGTAATATTCATACTTGTGCCTTTGGGATGGAGCTGCCTATATACACAGTAATAAGTTTTTTTTTTTTTAGAAGCTAGCTCCCTTGGCATCAAGTACAGTGACCCCCCGACCTACGATCATTTCAACATACGATGGCCTCTCAGAGGCAGCATCAACATACAATGCTTTTGTATGTCGGGGCCATCGCATAAACGGCTATCCAGCAGCGCAGACTGCTTCAGCTGCCACCGGATAGCCGTTTACGGTGCCCCGTGTGATCCGCTGACGATCACTTACCTGTCCTCGGGGCTCCGGCGCGTCCTCTTCAGGATCCCCTGCATCGTTGGCGCTCTCCGTCGTCATCACGTCGCTGCACATGCCATCCCGTCATCCAATAGGAGCTGCGTGCGTGCCGACGTGATGGCAGCGACGTGATAGAGAAGTTGCCGGGGAAGCAGAGGCCTTGCCGGAGCGTCAGGGACACCCCGGGGACGCGGCGACAGCGATGGAGGGCGACATCCACGGTGACGAGCAGTGATGGTACGGAGCGGCGGGGACACGTGAGTATAACCTCCAATACCAGTGGTCTTCAACCTGCGGACCTCCAGATGTTGCAAAACTACAACTCCCAGAATGCCCGATCGTGGTGATGCCCTGTATTAACCCTTCAGACGCAGCGATCAAAGCTGACCGCCGCGTCTGAAGGGAAAGTGACACTAACCCGGCTGTACAGTCGGGCTGTTTGGGACCGCTGCGATTTCACCGCGGCGGTCCCGAACAGCCCGACTGAATAGCCGGGTTATTGCTTATAGGACATCGGGAGGGACCTTACCTGCCTCCTCGGTGTCTTCTCCGTTCAGGGATCCCCTGTATGGCCGGCGCTCTCATTCCTCGTCATCACGTCGTCGCATACGTGCGTCGGCGTGTGTAACAACGTGATGGCGGCGACGGAGAGCGAGGATACCCGGCCGGCAGCAGAGACGTTCCGGAGCGACGGGGACACGGCGACAGCGATGGAGCGACATCCAGGGCAGCGGTGACGGGTCCGGAGCGGCAGGGACATGTGAGTATTACCTCCTATGCAGTGGTCTTCAATCTGCAGACCTCCAGATGTTGCAAAACTACAACTCCCAGCATGCCCGGACAGCCAACGGCTGTCCGGGCATGCTGGGTGTTGTAGTTTTGCAACATCTGGAGGTCCTCAGGTTACAGATCACTGTCCTATACTTTACATTGCACGGATCCCTCAACATACGATGGTTTCAACAAATGATGGTTCATTTGGAACGGATTCCCATCGTATGTTGAGGGACCACTGTACAAAGTTTGAGCATTATACATGCATAAAAAGAATGTATAAAGGCTATCTATCACTAACCAAAAATACAAAAACAGAATACAAAAACAGTTTTTCTTGAACTACCGTATGTATGTCAGGTATGTCAGATAGTGAATAGTTCTTCATCATATTGTAAAAGAAGAAAAAAAAATAAAGAAAATCAATATAATGTCAAGATAAACTATGGCAAACACAGTGCCACGAATGAAGTGGAGCGCTCTGGTAATTCTTCCTCTCTCAATGACATGGTGACTGCTGCTTTCAAAATAGCTTTAATAAATATCACGGGATAGTGATTGAGTGTCAAAGGCAAGATTGCAGTACATATAAGGTACAAGAATTATTATCACACAATACTGTAAGTACCTCTCCACACTGCTCTGCTGAAAAAAGTTCTAAACCTACTAGCAAGAAAGAAAATGGTGAACACCACTATATTTAGAATAACAGGGAGAAGAAGGGCCAACACAAATAAATGCATAGTGCCGTTATAGGGGCCTTTATGACCTCATAATGTCTAACGGCCTCTAGAGAACACAAGCATTACTTATAGAGATGAGCGAACATACAGTAAATTTGATTCGTCACGAACTTCTCGGCTCGGCAGTTGATGACTTATCCTGCATAAATGAGTTCAGCTTTCAGGTGCTCCCGTGGGCTGGAAAAGGTGGATACAGTCCTAGGAGACTCTTTCCTAGGAATGTATCCACCTTTTCCAGCCCACCGGAGCACCTGAAAGCTGAACTAATTTATGCAGGAAAAGTCATCAACTGCCGAGCCGAGAAGTTTGTGACGAATCGAATTTACTGTAAGTTCGCTCATCTCTAATTACTTACATGTTTTTGCTTGAGTTTACTAGAGAAATGCCACTATTACATGGCAGTAAGTCTTGTGCTAATTCATAGGCCTCCTATCATTTCACAAGGTTTTTCTCCTGCAGCGATCCTGCTGACTACATTGAAAGGAAGCAATCTGAGCGCATACTGCATAGATGTAAGTTACCCATACCCCCTAGAAGTACAGCACTGCATAATTGGATTCACGCCCATCTGATGGATTCAGGAATCTGTTAGATGAACATTAACACTCCAACACCGGAATCTGAGGGTTGGATCGACAAACTGTAAAAAGGTATGTGATCAGCCCCCAACCCCCTCCCCCCTAAGGAATCTATACATACCAGTAAATTACATTTTTAGAATTGACCTTAGGTCCTCTTTAAGCCAAGACCTCTAAGGTAGTTCCTTTTGAAATGCTGTCTATACCACATGTCACACTATAGAGGCAATGGGATATTAGGGAGCTAAACAAGTGACTTAGAAGTTGGTGTAGTATGGATTTGGGTTCAATGGAGATCTGGTCTGACTTCTCTGTCAGCTACAGTAGGATGGTCTGCACAAGGCTGAAGGAGTGTTTAAACTAGGGATAGGGGGTGGGGTGGGGGGTTGTCTTACTACAATATACCAAGTAAAGATAGTGTAGATAAAGAGCTGGGGTTAAGTAATAAAATTGGGGGGAAGAAGCAGTGGGAGGGGTTAGATCAGTTAAAGGAGTTATTCACCATAAGGTGATTTAAGTACCATATTTATCGGCGTTATATTTTTAACCTAAAGTCTATCTGAGTGTTATACGCCGATAGACTGTTTTTGAACCCGCAAAAGCCGCTGCAGATCAATGATTTAAAGCGGGCGCTTTAAATCATTGAACTGCAGCAGCTTCTGCCTGGCCAGAGTCCCACTGCCACTGCCAGCCATCCCCGTCCTCGGTTTTATAGTTATATGTCCCGTCGCCGCCACTGCCCAATTCCCTCCCCGTCCCCGGTTTTATAGTTAAATATCCCACCGCCGCCACTGCCCAATTCCCTCCCTGTCCCCGGTTTTATAGTTAAATATCCCGCTGCCACTGCCCAATTCCCTCCCCGTCCCCGGTTTTATAGTTACATGTGCTCTGGGGACTGCGGTCCTTCATGCTCCGGCAGCCTCCTGAGCTGTCACTGTGCGCTGCGCAATGACGAGTGACGTCCTCAACACGACGTCACTTGTCAGTCAGTGCGCGGCACACAGTCCCCAGGGCACATGTAACTATAAAACCGGGGAAGGGGAGGGAATCAGGCAGTGGCAGCGGAATATTTAACTATAAAACTGGGGACAGGAAGGGAATAGAGCAGCGGCACTCTGGCCCCACAGAAGCCACTGCACATCAATGATTTAAAGTGCTTGCTTTAAATCATTGAACTGCAGAAGCCGCCAGAAAAAGTTTATCGAGGTACACCTGCACACACATGCACTCTCATTTTTCCAAGAATATTTTGGCAAAAATACTTTTTTACCAAAATTTCCTTGGAAAAATTAGGGTGCGTGTTATAGGCCAGTGCGTGGTATACCCCGATAAATACGGTACTTACCTGCCAGACAGTAATAGACCTGCTCGGTGTTTGTCTCAGGGCTAAATGGCTGTGTTGTAAGTCCACTATAATGCTGATGCTTTCTTTTTGTGAAATTTTGGAGTTCCTTCCATCCAACTACAAGTCCAAGGATCCCTTGTTTGTAAGTGTGAAATCACTTTTCTCCCTCCCACACATCAGCCACCCCACCCATTGAAGTCCTCCCGAGCTGCTTTCGACACTGTGTTGTAAACAATAGACTAGTGTTTTCGAACCAGGGTGCCTCCAGCTGTTGCAAAACTACAATTCATGGCAGAATGATCATCCCCCACACTCAGAATTCGCTCCACCCATTGAAGCAGACAGGCTCTTTTGAACACCTGACTAGTGACGTTATGTCTCTGGCTTCACTGCAACCTGGGAAAACCTGAGACAACACTAATTTTGTATGCTGTTAAAAATAAACAGCAGGTGAAAGATCACAGAAGAATTGCAAGATCAGCCATCAAACACAGGTAAGGACCCTATATTATAAACTAAATTTACAGCCCCTATAGCATAGTCATAAAAAAAAAAATCTTAGAATACCCCTTCAAGATACATATAAAAAAAACATTAGATTTATGCATATTAATGGAAAACGAAAAGAAAGCAGGTCTATCCAGCAAGTAGATACAAGTTCCAGCTTTATTGATCCAAGTATAAAAGTTCCTATCAAAGTCCAAAAGAAGGGAAAAGCATCTGGACGCATTTTAAAGGGCCACCCGTTCTTTATCACAGACAATCTGATAATACTCACAATCCCCTTATATTTGCAAAATATTAAACCAAAAAGGGGGGAGGAGAAGGGAAGTGAGGAAATAATACGTCACTACTCACAAGTGCAATTAATATGAGGGAATTAACCCCTTAAGGACTCAGGGTTTTTCCGTTTTTGCACTGGGAGGAGGACAGTAGAGACGGAAAGGGGGGGGGGGGAGTAGACATAAGTACATGTAACACTTAAGACAGACCGGGAGCAGGAGAGGGGAGAGAGAAAGAAAAGAAAGAAGCAGGAAGAAATAGAAGGGGGAGGAAGTCAAGGTGGTTGCTAATCCAAAAATCGATCCCACAGCTCCCAAACAAAGAGGGAATAGAGTTATTCAAAGAAGCTGTGAGAGATTCCAGGGAACGAATCTCACGAATACGAGTAAGCAGATCGTTGTCAGAGGGAGGAAGAGTTCTCCTCCAGCACTTGGCAATAAGGGTCTTAGCAGCCAGGACAATATGCATAAAGAGCCGAAAGGCTTCTTAGACAAAGTGGGATGGGAAAGGTGGAGAAGATAAATCAAGGGGTCTAGGGGGACTGGAACACTCAGAGCCTCGGAGATGAGGCGCTGCACCATTCTCCAATAATCCGACAGGAGAGGACATGACCAGCACTGAGGAGGGATGGAAGGGTTAAGTCTATTCAGAAGCTCTGGGGTGTGATACCAGCTCATAAGCAGCTTGTCCTGGGTTTTCTTATACGCAGTGCAAATAGATGCAAATATTCAAACTTTTATTAGGGAAGGGGTTAAATGATCTTTTTGAACTTTTTCACTTTATTTTTTTGCAATGTTTTAGCCCTCATTCGGGACTATAACACTGCACATACTGATCTTTTACTTTGATCATTGTTATCCCATAGGATAACATTGATCAATGATTCTGCCGCTTAACTGCTCATGCCTGGATCTCAGGCTCTGAGCAGTCATTCAGCGATCGGACACGCAGGAGGCAGGTAAGGGCCCTCCTTGTGTGTTACAGCTGTTCGGGATGCCGCAATTTTGACACAGCAGTTCCAAACAGCCAACTGAGCTATCCGGGAGTAGTTTAGTGTCACTTTTGACGCGGCAATCAACTTTGAACGCCGCGTCAAAAGGGTTAATAGCACACGGCACCGCGATCAGTGCCGCATGCTATTAGCCACGGGTCCTGGCTGTTGTTAAACGCTGTGGCCCCGAGTTATAGAAAGGGAGAGGACTCATGGCGTACAGGTACGCCCTGAGTCCTTAAGTGGATATAAACAACGAGCTATTTACTAATATTGCAGCTACCCAAATGTGAACACAGTCCAATTGAATTATAAGACTTGTTTGCTAAAATAAATTCACATCAAAAGGACTACAATAACCAGAAACCTATATACAGTAAAAATGCACATGTATTTTAAGAAATGCATGTATACAGTATAAATAAAACCAATGATATAAGCAAAACAGAAGGCCTATAAAATAATATAATTAGCCTGTAAACCTGAGAGGGGGTTAAGTATCTCAACACAGAAAGAATCAAGGTTTAATAATGCAAAAATAATTTCTCCACCACCATTGTGTCCCATTGTGTCTTCTCCGGGTTCCTTATTAGAAAGAATGTCTTCTTGGTTAGATTAAATGCTTCGACCAATGCAATGTGTGCCAGGTTTTCTCAGAGACACAAAGGACGTTTTGGTTGAGTTGGATAATATTGTGTGGAAAGAAAATTGGAGCTGAGTGACTTGTGACGTCACCTTGCTTTACACGTATATCCCATGGAATGATGCTCTCATTGCACTTGAATTCCATCTTTCTAAGTATAGCAAGTATTCGTTGGATCTTTGTGAGTTCATCATGCATGTCACTGATTTTTTGAGTTCTCATATTTTTATTTTTATTTTTATCAAAAAATTTTCTTTAAGTGAGCGGCGTTTCATTGAGGCCAGGCATTCACCTTCACTTGCAAACTTAACAATGTCTTATTGGCAATATCACACTTTGTTTTCTGTCACCAATCCATTTTCACACAGCATTCACTGGTACAGAAGATATATTGATGACTTATTGCTTATATTGCAAGAAAGTGTATCTTCCCTACCAGACTTCATCAGTTACTTGAACAACAACAGTTTTACTTTAAAATTTACTAATTAAATTTATTCTAACACTCTTTTTATTTCTGCATTTAACCCTTGCAGAAGTGGGTCAGTTGATAAAATCTACCACTTACAGAAAACCTGTTTCAGGTAACACGTTGCTACGAGCTGACAGCAATCATCCAAAACATAAGATTCCCCATTGAGGAAATGACATGATTAAATAGGAATAACCCTTCCCCCTCTACATTTAATTTACCAAAAAATGTTTTAATTCATTGCCTCAAAAATCACCAAAATTGGTGAAATGACATGATTAAAAAGGAATAACCCTTCCCCCTCTACATTTAATTTACCAAAAAATATTTTAATTCATCGCCTCAAAACGGGGTTATTCTAACAAGCATAGTTGATCAAAAAAATAGAAAAGAACTAGTATCACCTAACAGACACAAGAATAATATTGCTAGGAACAAGTCAGTGCTAGCTCTTTACTTCAATGCTGCACGTAAAATAGTCAGAAGACTCTTGCATTTATTAAAAGATGATTTGGTCATATTGCAGGTTTTATCAAATGGCTGTATGACTGTGCCAATTAACGCTAGAACTTTAGGTAACCAAATTGCTCCAAGCTCTGTGGCAACTGATTCTTCTGCTTCTAATACCTAGAAATGCAAAGTATGTCCGACACAATGACAGCAGGTAAAAAGGTAAATTTATTGAAGCATGAAGATTAATAGCATACAGGCAGAGCGTAGTAGCATACGCGTTTCGGGCAATAGTTCCCTTAGTCATGACATAAAACAATGGGAACATGTTCACTCATATATCCTACTTCTGAGTCACATGGTACTACAATTGCATTCTGAACAAAAAAAAGCTAAAATATTTTACATGGAATCCCGGATCAGGATAACTATATACCTCATTACTACACATCATGTAACAATATAAGGTGTATACATTTTGCCCTTCATAATATCTCAAACATGCCCATATATGTAAACAACATATAAGATATCCAAATATATTTATGGAAAAAAAACTATAAATAATTTCTACATACAAAATACACTCTACATAAATTATTCATAGATATTAAATAGATATTAAATAAGATACATACTATGCTCTATATACTGTTTCATTAGACACAATGTTATCAATAAGTTACATATATAACATAAATAAATATTATATAAACTAATAAGTTAAAAGTAAATCCTGCCTCAAGTTTATCCTATTCGGTTCTCTGGTATCTAGTAGGAACATCCAGAAGGATTCCTTATTAAAGGGTTACTCCGCTCCCCAGCGTCCGGAACTCAATGTTTCGAACGCTGGGTGCGGACTGCCTTGTACACGTCCGCCCCATCGTGATGTTACATCCTGCCCCGTGATGTTACGTCCCGCCCCCTCAATGCAAGTCTATAGGAGGGGGCATGATGGCCGTCGTGCCCCCTTCCCATCGACTTTCACTGCAGGGGCATGATGTCACAAAAGCCCGCACCCAGTGTTTGGAACATTGAGTTCAGGACGCTGGGGAGTGGAGTAACCCTTTAAGGAGAAGCCTTCTGATGTTGCCTCCTCTTACGGGTTTCCTAACTTTTTCTATGCCCATTAGAAACCCGTAAGAGGAGGTGACATCAGAAGGTTTCTGCTTAACAGGAGACTACATGAGAAGGAATAATGTACGTCCTACAGCAAATCTTATCTGTTTCAACAAACAAGAAGTACATTAAAATACACAAATCACTGGATCTATATGGTATCTACTTCTGAGTTCTGAAGGAAATAAGATCCTTATTCCTTATATTTTAAGATTATATATGACATGAATTGTTCCATAAGACTGGTGCCTAGCAAATGTGGTGCCAATATTCCAAAGGGGTCAAAAAGGGATTCTGAAAACTATAGGCCTGTAAATTTAACAGATTAAAAGGCAAGGTTTACTGGGAAAAACCTAAAAAGTGTATGAATAAGCAAAATTTCCAGTTTTCAAAAAATAACCAGATTCATGATTTGATCTGATGCATATTAATATTCTAAAATAAAGTACACATGTTACAATAGAGAATGTTAATGCTATTTAAGAGACTTTATCTCTAATAATACAATATATGGGATAGCTAAATTATTTAATATTAAATACAAAGTACAAATTTATATAACCAGACTCAAGGGACCTTGTGGATATAAATAAAACAATTACGCTATTTTGCTACAAAAGATATTACTCCTTAATAGTGTAGTCCACATAGTGGCCCTCATTTACTATTGCAAACCCGACATGTTTTGTCGGGTTGTGAGCCAGTTTCTGGTACGTTGTGCCATAAATTCTGTCTGCGCCAGAATTGTGAAAAACCTAACTTACTCTGCATTTTACTGGGAAAACCCTAAAAAGGGCGTGACCACCTAAAAGGGCGTGTTCTCGACATTTTAACAAAGAACCAACATATTCACTAAGGTTTCCACAGACACCGCGCAAAAAAATTCCACAGTCCAAAATAGTGCATTTTTGTTCACTTTTTAGACCACAAAAAAGTGAATAAAAAGTGATCAAAAAGTCTGATCAGAACAAAAATGGTACCACTAAAAACTTCAGATCACGGCGCAAAAAACACAGAAAAAGAAAAAAGTTATGGGGGTCAGAAGATGACCATTTTAAACGTATACATTTTCCTGCATGTATTCATGATTTTTTTCTGAAGTGATACAAAATCAAACCTATACAAGTAGGGTATCATTTTAACCGTATGGACCTACAGAATAAAGATAAGGTGTCATTTTTGCCGAAAAATTTATTGCGTAAAAACGGAAGCCCCCAAAACTTACAAAATGGTGTTTTTTCATCAATTTTGTCGCACCGTAGATTTTTGGGTAAAATGACTAAAGTCATTACAAAGTGGAATTAGTGACGCAAAAAATAAGTCATCATATAGAATTTTATGTGAAAACTTTAAAGAGTTATGATTTTTTAAAGTTAAGGAGGAAAAATTGAAAATGAAAAAACGGAAAAAGCCCGGGTCCTTAAGGGGTTAAAGGGGGTAATCTGGTGGAAAACTTTTTTTTTTTTATGAACTGCTGCCAGAAAGTTAAACAGATTTGTAAATTACTTCTATTAAAAAATCTTAATCCTTTTAGTACTTTTTAGCAGCTGTATGCTACAGAGGAAATTCAATCCTTTTTGAATTTCTTTTTTGTGTTGTCCACGGTGCTCTCTGCTGACACCTCTGTCCGTGTTAGGAACTGTCCAGAGCAGCATAGGTTTGCAATGGGGATTTTCTCCTGCTCTGGACAGTTCCTGACATGAGCATCAGAGATGTGCTGGTTTAACTGATAATTTTACTTTTATATTATTATTTTATATTTGGCTCCTTCCAATGGTAAATGAAGTAGAATAACAGCATAGAAAGCAATTTCTCCTATTACTGTTGTATTCCAGGTCATGGCTACAGGGTTAAATTGCCAATTTCTTCCATGTTATCATAGACCTCTTTTGTTTATTTGCAGTGTACAGGCATTTATGCAGCGTTATCACATCACCCAGCATGACTCACTGGTAATCCCCTAGAAGTAGCTGCCATCAGGGGATTGTTTGTTTCCAGAATGTGGAGCTGGAGGAACAGTCAACAGAAAATCTAAATGAATAACCAAATAATTGCATTGGAAGACTCATACCCCACTGACTCATTATGTTCAGCAATCCCAAAAAATCCTCATATGTTTATCTTTCATTCTGGTGGGTAACTTGGCATTTATCAATTCATCGTTTTATTGTCTTTTTTTTATTGAGCTTAGTTCTGGCAATATACCCTGTGATTGTACTGAGGTCACTGGGAACGTGCAGCAAGCATTTCAGGAAGACCATATTTTATCAAAGTTCACTGGTTAACAGATGCTGCTTACTGACCTACATAGGAACGAGACTGTTACAAATAACTGTACAATGCTGCTCAGGAAACAGTATTGCTGCTAATGAGAATTTGTGGCCCTTTTCTATTGGAAGCATTTTAATAACAATAAAGTGTGTAACTGTATGCATGACAGACCTTTTAACTTCCATTATCAAAGGTGGTGCCTATGAAAAATAAACTATTATCTGTTAAAGGGGTACTTAGCTGGTCAGTGTTTGGAACAAACTATTCCGAACGCTGGAGCTGGCCCCGGGAGCTCATGACTTCATGACATCACACCCCACCCCCTAAATGCAAGTCTATTCGAGGGGGAATGATAGCCGCCACACCCCCTCCCATAGACTTGCATTGAGAGGGCATGGCGTGACATCATGAGGGGGCGGTGCTATGACATCATGAACTCCCGGCGCCGACTCCAGCTTTTGGAACAATTTGTTCCAAATGCTGAGTAGCGGAGTACCCCTTTAAGGTGATAGATTTCCTTGGCTGTCTTGAAAGATTGAAAGTGCAAGTTTATAAGTACTTGGAATGACTTAGATGTTTATTGGCAAACTTCATACACACATGTGATTTCTTGTGCAGGGGGACACCTTTTGGGCGCTGCAGGATTTAAGCCCTTCCCATGTAGTGTGTCAACAATTCTTTTCATGGTTACTATGCTCCCAGTGCCCTGACCTCATTGACAAGATTCTCTCATGTAGTTCTGGACTGATTCCTCTCCCTTCTCATTATCATTGATACTCCATGAGGTGAGATCTTGCAAGGAATCCCTGACCCCTGGTCTTGTAGCCCATTCCAGCCTTGTGAAGATCTACAATCTTGTCCTTGACATGCTTAGACAGCAATTTGGCCTTGGTCATTTTGGAGAGTGTGTAATGTGATTGATTTATTGATTGACCTTGTGGACAGGTGTCTTTAAACAGTTGACAAGCTAATATTAGGATAATTCCCTTTAAGAGAGTGCTCCTAATCTCAGCTCGTTACCTGTTTAAAACCACCTGTGAGCCAGAAATCTTGCTGATTTATAGGAGATTAAATACTTTTTTCATTGAGTAAAATTTGTTCAAATAAACCTACCTTTAAAATTATAGACTGATGATCTCTTTGTTAGTGGGCAAACGTACAAAATCTTCAGTGGATTAAATTCTTTTTTCTCTCCACTGTACAATTCTTTTAGAAAGACAATGGAATGGATGACACCTTACCTTATTGATTTGTTGGAATGTAGGACACACAGTAGCTGTTTATCATGCTCTAGGAAATGAGAATCTGTTAGATATCTAGCACATGGTTGGTCTTGGTGTTTATAACCCCAACAACACATTAGTAGATCTATTTAATGTAATTGTTCTGTCATCTTAGATAGCAGACGTATATGCATCTTATGTACAGTATTTGACTGAGCCTAAACAGTGAACATTATGCCTGGGAGTACACACAAGCTAAAACACTGCATAATATGTATTTGCTCCTCTCTGACTGCAGCATATGATCTCCAAGAAATAATAACCTGCAGCTTTTAAAGACTATATTTAAATATAAATAGGATTCTGAAAGCATTTGATGATAGTTTCTCTTTTAAGATACAGCACCTTCATGAGAACTATTTTAGAAGTTTTTTCCTTTTAATTAAATTTCAGATTGAGGTATTTTCATAAAGAAATCTTTCCAGTACCATAACTTTTTATTTTTTATTTTATTTATTTTTTTAATTGTGGGTAAAATGTAAATTAGCAAATTTTTGATACTGGTAGCATTCTATTGTCAGCTAAAAAGAATAAATCAAACATATTTAACTAAAAACAAAAAACTAAATATTAAATATAGCCTTAGAAAATACTATCACTCTCATTGCTTGTATTGAAAAATCATATAACCCATTTCTACTTTTTTTCATACTACAGCAGTTCTTAGATGATAGGTAAAAACATTATATGAAACGCTATCCATCTTTAAAGAAAAAAAAAAATGAAGGTCCCAAATGCATTAATGCATTTAATGTAGTAATTGCTACTACACTACTCAATTGTTGTCAAAAATTGGAATAATTGCATAATAAAGAAAGCAAGGAAACACCCTTTATACATGTTTATCACCTAATTATTATTTTACCTAAAATACCAACAGCCTCAAAAATGGGTGAAGCTAAGATGACACTACTGCATATGCCATCATATTTATAAAACATTACAGCAATTGTTACAGAACGGCATGTTTTTCTGGCTAAAGCTGTTCAGACTTTTCTTTAATTCAAGTTTATGAAGTATCCTATTATTTTTAACAATACGTTACAGCTTTAGATGAATTGATATTAACCCCTTAAGGACTCAGGGTTTTTCTGTTTTTGCACTTTCGTTTTTTCCTCCTTACCTTTTAAAATCATAACCCTTTCAATTTTCCACCTAAAAATCCATATTATGGCTTATGTTTTGCGTTGCCAATTCTACTTTGCAGTGACATTAGTCATTTTACCCAAAAATGCACTGCGAAGCGGAAAAAAAAAATCATTGTGCGACAAAATCGAAGAAAAAATGCAATTTTGTAACTTTTGGGGTCTTCCGTTTCTACGCAGTGCATATTTCGGTAACAATTACACCTTAAATTTATTCTGTAGGTCCATACGGTTAAAATGATACCCTACTTATATAGGTTTGATTTTGTCGCACTTCTGGAAAAAATCATAACTACATGCAGGAAAATTTATACGTTTAAAAATGTCATCTTCTGACCCCTATAACTTTTTTATTTTTCCACGTACAGGGCGGTATGAGGACTTATTTTTTGCGCCGTGATCTGAACTTTTTAACGGTATGATTTTTGTTTTGATCGGACTTTTTGATCACTTTTGATTCATTTTTTAATGGTATAAAAAGTGACCAAAATATGCTTTTTTGGACTTTGGAATTTTTTTGCGCGTACGCCATTGACCGTGCGGTTTAATTAATGATATATTTTTATAGTTCGGACATTTACGCACGCGTTAAACCACATATGTTTATTTATTTTTTTTTTCAAACTTTTTCAATCTTTTATTAGGGAAGGGGTTAAATGACCTTTTTTCAACACTTTTTTTTTACATTTTTTTTGCAGTGTTATAGGTCCCATAGGGACCTATAGCACTGCACACACTGATCTCTGATCCTGATCACAGGCGTGTATTAACACGCCTGTGATCAGTGTTATCGGCGCTTGACTGCTCCTGCCTGGATCTCAGGCACGGAGCAGTCATTCGCCGATCGGACACCGAGGAGGCAGGTAAGTGCCCTCCCGGTGTCCTGTCAGCTGTTCGGGATGCCATTATTTCACCGCGGCGGTCCCGAACAGCCCGACTGAGCAGCCGGGTCACTTTCGCTTTAGAAGCGGCGGTCAGCTTTGACCGCCGCTTCTAAAGGGTTAATACCGCACATCGCCGCGATCGGCGATGTGTGGTATTAGCCACGGGTCCCGGCCGTTGATGAGCGCCGGGACCGACGCGATATGATGCGGGATCGCGGCGCGATCCCGCTTCATATCGCGGGAGCCGGCGCAGGACGTAAATATACATCCTGCGTCGTTAAGGGGTTAAAGGAATTAATACTGGACAAACCATGTTTTATTATATATGCCTAATGAGAATCTCATTGTTAGGCTGGGTTCACACTATTCAATTTCCGGGCATAATTTTGCTTAGAAATTAAGCTCTGAAATTTTGATGCCGCAGAATCCTGTTGTTGTCAATGGGATTCGACTGCACAGTGAACGCTACAAATTTCTTTGGAAGAGCTTTCCACTGCTAAAAAATACAAACAATGGCGTTACTGGGTGCTTTGGGAAATGCTGCTATGTGAAGGGTTTTTCCGGTGTATTCTAAGGATAGGTTCCCACTTTATGGGGCATTTCGATTCCCAAAAAAGTCTTGTTTTTGGGGGCTATAGATTTTGCTGGAATTGACTCGAAAATCCGCCAAAAAAAAAAAAAAAACAGACAGGAAAAATGTATGACATTTTCAGACTTTTTTGCATGTGTAAACATTGACTTATTTTTGCAGCAAGACATGCAGTATTCCATTGTTATGTAAAGAAATCCCACTGGTTTGTTTTACTGCGGCCTGTTCTCACTATTAAAGTATAGTGGAGTGCTTTTTGTTGAGAAAGTGATTTAATAGTTTGACATTCAAGTCTAAAGCTCTCCAAACACTGAGCTTGAAAACAGCCTTGTGTACATCTCACTGGTAAGAGCTCTCTTTGAAGCTGACAGTTTCGAGGGGTAAAGCATTTTAAACATCTTAGCAGCATCTTCTTAATTAAGCCAATCTGACAATTTCTGCAGAAGCTCAAAATACAATAAACTGTAAACAATGTAAATGTCCCTTGTTTTGTGTTTATTAAGCAAAATGGAGACTGGAGCTGGCAAATGGTATTTATTACAGTTGATGGTCGCATAAGAACCATTGGTAGGCGATGTTACACTTGATGATGTTGTATCCACACTTTGTGGGTGTTCACCCTATTGCGGCCACAATGTGACAACATTTCAACCTTCAACTTTAAATGTAATACATCCCCGCCGCTCTTTACATTTTTAAAACCCCAAATAAACAAGTCCTAAGGGCCAAGGAAACTTTTTTTGCCTTTGTCTTCTGTCATTCTATCAGTCATAATATTTTTTTATTTTCAATTCTATGTAGCTAATTGAGGTTTTGTTTTTGCCTGGTTAGTCATATATTTGTAGGCATTAATTTAGAGTATTTGACAGTAATTAATTTTTATTTATTATTTTTACTGAACATGCTTAATAAATACTTTTTATTTATTTTGATCGCTCTTACTATTCATTGTAAATAGCCATGTAAGTACCTTACCAGTGTGACTGTCTATGTGCTATTGTAAATGTATTTAGTGCTATCTTCCTGGAAGTTGTAGGTAATACTGTGAGATTAACTGTCACAACTAATGGTCCATATAGAAAGTTTGCCAGAATTGTGGAACAATTTGTGCCAAAACTGGCTAATAAGCTGTGCACCTCAATCGATTCGGATAAGACACTTTCTGGCTGTGTGTGTGGAAAAGGGAATGGCTTAAAAAAAAGGGATGTGGTTCAAAATGCAACTCTGTGCTCCAAAATGACATCAGAATTGTGGTGGAGTTTAGGGCAACTAATAGTTTGTCTACATGTAAAATAGAAAGATTTAGAAAACACTAACAAATTAGTTTTCAGAATTCTGGGCCAATGTCTTTATAGTAGTAGAAACCAGAAAAGAAGAAAAAAGAAGGAAAAAAAAGTACTATGCCATAAAATTGCACTGCAACTCACATTAAAGGAGTATTCCAGTATTTTTTATTTTATTTTTTACTATGCTACAGGGGCTGTAAAGTTACCGTATATACTCGAGTATAAGCCGAGTTTTTCAGCACGATTTTTCGTGCTGAAAACACCCCCCTCGGCTTATACTCGAGTGAACTCCCCCACCCGCAGTGGTCTTCAACCTGCGGACTTCCAGAGGTTTCAAAACTACAACTCCCAGCAAGCCAGGGCAGCCATCGGCTGTCCGGGCTTGCTGGGAGTTGTAGTTTTGAAACCTCCGGAGGTCCGCAGGTTGAAGACCACTGCGGCCTTCAACATCATCCAGCCCCCTCTCACCCCCTTTAGTTCTGAGTACTCACCTCCGCTCGGCGCTGGTCCGGTCCTGCAGGGCTGTCCGGTGAGGAGGTGGTCCGGGCTGCTATCTTCACCGGGGAGGCCTCTTCTAAGCGCTTCGGGCCCGGCCTCAGAATAGTCACGTTGCCTTGACAACGACGCAGATGCGTCGTTGTCAAGGCAACGGCTCTATTCCGGGCCGGAAGCGCGGAGAAGAGGCGCCCCCGGTGAAGATAGCAGCCCGGACCACCTCCTCACCGGACCACCTCCTTACCGGACAGCCCTGCAGGACCGGACCAGCGCCGAGCGGAGGTGAGTACTCAGAACTAAAGGGGGTGAGAGGGGGCTGGATGATGTTGAAGGCCGCAGTGGTCTTCAACCTGCGGACCTCCGGAGGTTTCAAAACTACAACTCCCAGCAAGCCCGGACAGCCGATGGCTGCCCGGGCTTGCTGGGAGTTGTAGTTTTGAAACCTCTGGAGGTCCGCATGTTGAAGGCCGCAGTGGTCTTCAACCTGCGGACCTCCGGAGGTTTCAAAACTACAACTCCCAGCAAGCCCGGACAGCCGATGGCTGCCCGGGCTTGCTGGGAGTTGTAGTTTTGAAACCTCTGGAGGTCCGCATGTTGAAGGCCGCAGTGGTCTTCAACCTGCGGACCTCCGGAGGTTTCAAAACTACAACTCCCAGCAAGCCCGGACAGCCGATGGCTGCCCGGGCTTGCTGGGAGTTGTAGTTTTGAAACCTCTGGAGGTCCGCAGGTTGAAGACCACTGAGGGCAAATGATGAGAAGAGGATGATGAAGGGGGGGGGGTGTGTGGGATGATTACAAGGGGATGATGAAGGGGGGATGTGTGGGATGATAAGGGGATGTGTGGGATGATGACAAGGGGATGATGAGGGGGGGATGTGTGGGATGATGACAAGGGGATGATGAAGGGGGGATGTGTGGGATAAGGGGATGTGTGGGATGATGACAAGGGGATGATGAAGGGGGGATGTGTGGGATAAGGGGATGTGTGGGATGATGACAAGGGGATGATGAAGGGGGGATGTGTGGGATAAGGGGATGTGTGGGATGATGACAAGGGGATGATGAAGGGGGGATGTGTGGGATGATGACAAGGGGATGATGAAGGGGGGATGTGTGGGATGATAAGGGGATGTGTGGGATGATGACAAGGGGATGATGAAGGGGGGATGTGTGGGATGATAAGGGGATGTGTGGGATGATGACAAGGGGATGATGAAGGGGGGATGTGTGGGATGATGACAAGGGGATGATGAGGATGTTAATGACGGGTCTGGATGATGACAGGGGGGGATGAGGTATTTCCCACCCTAGGCTTATACTCGAGTCAATAACTTTTCCTGGGATTTTGGGTTGAAATTAGGGGTCTCGGCTTATACTCGGGTCGGCTTATACTCGAGTATATACGGTAGTATAGTTCATAATATAGTGTCTGTACCTGTGTGTGACGGTTTTCCCACAATTTTTCTGTGATTTTCGCCCCAATATTTATTTTTAACAGCATAAAAAAGGACTGTTGTCTTCCCAGGTTGCAATGCGTCCAAGACCCATCACTAGTCATCTGATGACAGGGAGCCTGTCTGCTTCAATGGGTGGAGGGATCGCTTAGTGGGAGAGAGATCAATCTGCAACTAATGCAACAGCTGTAGGCACCCTGATTGAAAACCACAGGTCTTTTGAATGGATGCAGCTTATTTATGTTTCAATGGGTGGGGTGGCCGATATGTGGGAGGGAGGAAAATGGAATTATGGGATTTGTAGTCAAAAAAGAAAAACTCAAACAAGAAGTACCGGTTTGCAAAAAGCTAGCCACAGTGTTATGGTAATCTCATAATATAGCTGTTACGTTATGCGCTCCGGCCGCACACGCTGGCTGTGAGCGCATAATCCTCGTTACCTGCTGCTGCCGGCGGGGCTGGGACTGCGGGCCCCAGTCCGCATGCGAGCCCCAGTCCGTCACTCACCTGATGCTTCTCCTGCCCCCACCTCTGCCTCTCTGCTCCGGCACGCATGTCCCCGTCCCCACATTTGGTAGCAGTTACCCCACATTAGGTAGCATAGTTTCCCCACATTAGCTAGCAGTTTCCCCACATTAGGTAGCATAGGTTCCCCGCATTAGGTAGCAGTTTCCCCACATTAGGTAGCATAGATTCCCCACATTAGGTAGCATAGTTTCCTCACATTAGGTAGCATATATTCCCCACATTAGGGAGCATAGTTTCCCCACATTAGGTAGCATAGATTCCCCACATTAGGTAGAATAGATTCCCCGCGTTAGGTAGCATAGTTTCCCCACATTAGGTAGCAGTTTTCCCACATTAGGTAGCATTTTCCCCACATTAGGTAGCATAGCCCCACCAACACACAGACATACAGAAACACACACAGACACACACACAGACACACAGAGAGAGAGACACACTTACCTGGCCTGTACAGGGCTTCTCCTCTCTGGCGTCACTTGCGCGATGTTCCTTGTCAGACCCGGGTCGGCCAGCTGCAGACTCACTGTCTAAAGTGCTCGCTGTGCTATTATGCCGTGCCGCCACTTTAGAACAGTGAGCAGTGGCGGCGCAGTGGCAGGGCTGGCCCTACCATGAACCTACTAGGCACAAAAGAAAGGGGCAGCAATGTGCCACCCCTGAAAAGTGACGCCAGGGACCAATGGCCCCACCGGGTCACATGGTAGGGCTAGCCCTGGAAAAGGTGGCAGGCCCCCTCACACGCTGGACCCCTGTGCAGCTGAACCGGCTGCACAGGCATTCTGTCTGCCCCTGTCTGAAGAGAAGACAGACTGTGGCATGGAATGATAACATAAGTGAGGACAGTGGGCTACATTATGTAAGCCAGAATCATGGACTGTTTATATTTCACTGTTGGAAAATGTTTGTTGGTAATGTGATGTAGCTGCTTAGTAGATGGGCTGTGTGTGAGTACTCTTGTGTACCAAGTATGAAGTAGGCTGGCAGATTGTGGTCTTTTGCGGCGCTGCAATGTTCTATATGTTAAAGGATGTGCTACCATCTAGAACAGTGGTCTTAAAATGTGGCCCTCCAGATGTTGCAAAACTTCAACTCCCAGCATGCCCGGACAGCCGTTGGCACACCTGAACAGTCATTGGCTGCAGCTAATGGTTGTTCAGGTGTGCCAACAGCTGTCCGGGCATGCTGGGAGTTGAAGTTTTGTAACATCTGGAGGGCCACAGTTTAAGACTACTGATCTAGAAGTTCCACCTTTGTACTTCTGCCTAAACCTAATGAAGACTAAGCTAATGCTTTTTCACAAGAAAAACTGAATATTTCTATGTAATAATAAATGCTGTTTGGTAACAGAAAATAAGTTCTACCTTCCTCGGTTAATACCTGTGTCTTGGCATGTGAGGAAGAGTCGACTTCCATCATAATATATGTAAAAGTGTAGGAGTCCCCTGGCTGTTGTGGACGATCAGCCTGGTTGGAAAGTTGGTTGCCATGCCAATAGAAGTTTTCTACTACTGGTAATTTTAACCAGCTGCCTGTATGTAGGTGTGTGTAGTCATTAACAGCTGTTATATATTTTATTAGTAAATACTTCTTAACACATTAAACTCCGGCAAAAAGCTGTGTGAAGATGACTAGGGTTTATTTTGGACAAATCTAATCTTGTTTTTGTTTATTCATCTGGATGGCATCTATACTTGTCACTGAAAAAGTCTGACGTTGAGATGTCTTTTCCTGGGCCAAGTGCGTAGGTATAAATACTCTGATACAAGGTTACGGATAGCTGTCTTTACTGAGGCAGGATAAATGGTGTTTCCTTTACAGTATAGATTAGTGCAAAGGGAAGTGCAGAGTAAACCTTGGAAGCCTATCTCCTTGCTGGGACTTGTAGATGCTTGTGCTGTGCTATATGGTGACTGCATTGTAATGAATGGCAACCCACACTGACTTTGGTGCTGCAGACTGACTGACGACTATAACTTTTCTTCCCCAGAGTTTTGTGCCTACCGCTAGGCTTTCACTTTTCACCAGAGCGTAGGGGATTTTTTCTTAGGATATATGTGGCAGCAGGTTTAGACTTCTGATAAGCTTGAGACCTCCTCAGATCCCCTCACACCTCTTTCTGACTTCTCCACACTGTACCTCAGCACTACAAGCTGAGACTAGACTAGACTCACTCTGGGCTAGAACTAGACTGGGGCAACTCCTCTCCCCCTACACTATATACAGGACAATTTGGAGGATTACCATTGGGGCAGACAGGTCACCTGATTCACTCTGCACCTGCTCTGCTAACATGTTTTAAGTAAACAGTATAATCTGTAAAAAAGGAAATAACAGCGCTCTGTGGTGTAATAAAAGAGGACTATAGGATAATTGTATAAAAGCAGTTTAGCATAACAATATAGTATATTGAGTCATGAGTAGTGGGCCCAAGACAGACACTGAAGGCAACATCTGGCTGACAGGATGAGCAGGATATGGTATTCCATACTGGGTCACCACACTGTTATTTGTTCCTCAAAAAGATTCCAAGAATCAAGGACCCAAATGAGGGGGGGGAGTTAACTATCATTACAATTACTGCAACTCAGCCATAAAGACTGAGTAATAGGGTCCACTTGTTATCCCTCACTACAATATGTAAAACTTAACTTTTGTTTGTAAATAATATTTGTGAGCTTTAAACTGTGAATTAAAAGCTCAGCATCACTAGCGACCTATCGTCAACTATTCATGGTTGTCCCCAGACTTACACAATTATTGGTTCCTTTAGCACACCTGCAGCATGTGCTAGGAATCTAGGTGCTGATGCTGAATTAAAACCACTTCACAGTGCATCAATCTATATGTTTTTAATTTATATCCTTCTTTAGAACAAAAGTGACATAGTCATGTTGTTATATGCTAACAATGGTAAAAAGAAAATATCAAAGGCACTCACCTATAAAAACACTTGCTTTACTTTATTTCATATCTACAGTGGGGATCAATAGTTTGGGCACCCCAGTTAAAAATTTGTATTAATGTGCATAAATAAGCCAAGGAAAGATGAAAAAATCTGCAAAAGACATCAAATTATAGATTACACATTTTTATAACATGTCAACAAAAGTTAGATTTTATTTCCATCATTTACACTTTCAAAATAACAGATAACAAAAAAGATGGTGTCTGCAAAAGTTTGGGCACCCTGCAGAATTTATGCACTGCCCCCTTTGCAAATCTGAGACCTGCCAGTGTCATGGATTTTTCCCAATCATCATCTGGGAAGACCAGGTGATGTCAATTTCAAAGGTTTTAAATGCCCAGACTCATCTGACCTTGCACCAACAATCAGCACCATGGGTTCTTCTAAGTAGTTGTCTAGAAATCTGAAAATAGTTGACGCTCAGAAAGCTGGAGAAGGCTATGAGAAGATAGCAAAACGTTTTCAATGTCAATATCCTCTGTTCGGAATGTAATTAAGAAATGGCAGTCATCAGGAAAAGTGGAATTTGAAGCAAGATCTGGAAGACCAAGACAAATATCAGACAGAACAGCTCGCAGGATTGTGAGAAAAACTATTAAAATCCGATTTTTGACTGCATAATCCCTCCAGAAAGATCTGGCAGACACTGGAGTTGTGGTACACTATTCCACTATAAAGAGATACTTGTAAAAATATGGTCTTCATGGAAGAGTCATCAGAAGAAAACCTCTTCTATGTCCTTACCACAAAAATCAGCGTTTGAACTTTGCAAATGAACATATAGACAAGCCTGATGCATTTTGGAAACAAGTTCTGTGGTCCGATGAGGTTAAAATTTAACTTTTTGGCCGGAATAAGCAAAGGTACGTTTGGAGAAGAAGGGGAACAGAATTTAATGAAAAGAACCTCTGTCCAACTGTTAAGCATGGGGGTGGATCAATCATGCTTTGGGGTTGTATTGAAGCCAGTGGCACAGGGAACATCTCACGAGTAGAAGGAAAAATGGATTCAATAAAATTTCAGCAAATTTTGGATGCTAACTTGATGCCATCTGTGAAAAAGCTGAAGTTAAAGAGAGGATGGCTTCTACAAATGGATAATGATCCTAAACACAAGAGGCGTAAACTGAAGGTTTTGCCATGGCCTTCACAATCTCCTGACCTCAACATAATTGAAAATCTATGGATAGACCTTAAAAGAGCAGTGCGTGACAGACAGCCGAGAAATCTCAAAGAACTGGAAGACTTTTGTAAGGAAGAATGGACAAAGATACCTAAAAAAAGAATTGAAAGACTCTTGGCTGGCTACAAAAGTATTTACAAGCTGTGATACTTGCCAAATGGGGCAGTACAAGATATTAACTCTGCAGGGTGGCCAAACTTTAGCAGAGGCCATTTTTTTGTTTTCTGTTATTTTGAAAGTGTAAATGATGGAAATAAAATCTAACTTTTGTTGACATATAAGAATGTCTTATCTGTAATGTGATGCCTTTTGGAGATTTTTCCATCTTTCCTTGGCTTCTTTATGCACATTAATACAACTTTTTACCTGGGGTGCCCAAACTTTTGATCCCCACTGCATCTAATGATTAATATATTCACTCATTTTTTATTACTATGAAGTGAAACAGGAAAATGTATGATTCAGATCAAGCATTTTTGAACTGTGAAGGAAAGTTAATTATTGCCATACACTAATGGTTTGACTATTTGTAGTGTAGCTTCTAGTCTTAAATATTTCCCTCTAAACCAATATATTTAGTAGGAGGGCCATGGCAATTAAAATGATCTCTGATTAATAGTTATGTGTATCGAGGCCACTGACCACGACCTTAACCACACTTCGCTGTAGATTCTCTGACCTTGCTGGGAGCTTCCCATCTCTACTCATGCACAAATTCATGCATGAAAAGGTTTTTCAGTGAGAATTTCTTTCTTTATTTCATCTTATCAAATCTTTTTATGTTTGCATTGTTAATATACAGTGGGTCGATCATCCAGCTAATACATACAACAGGGAAACATCTATTACTTTTCATTGACAGGGATGTAGAAGCTAAAGTGTTATATTTTATACTCAGTTTCCTTGGCTATAATTATTCCAGGAGTGTTATGTATGAGTCAAATGTCAGGTATAGTAAATTCATTTACTTGGTTATCTAAATTAGCTTTTCTGCGGAGCGGAAAAGTTTAATGTCTTAGTATCATTTTATAAATCTTGTAAAGGCTTAAGAAGCACTGTAAGAGAAAGGTCTAGTGGGCAGTGGGAGCCAGTTGTGGATGTCAACACGCCATTCTGCTTTCATAGAGCTGGGGCAGCAAACTAAGGTTGTCAGCAATTATTATATAGGGACATGCCTCCCCGACTTTATATTGCATAAGATTGGCATCTACAGCATACCCACAAAGACTCACACACTAAACAGTATATATATATATTTATATATATATATATATATATATATATATATATATATATATATATATATAAAATATGTATATATACCGGTATATATAAATATAAATAAATATATATATATATATATATATATATATATATATATATACACAAGTAAGGATTTCTGCAAGCTATGAGTGTATCACATCCTTTCATTTGGCTTCACAAATGCACCTTTATAACCATAGATATCATTTTTTCTCATATGCACAATCACCACCGATATGGATTTACAGAGGCTAAAAGCAGCAGCAACATTAAAACATATTGCTCTCCACATGACCATGGCTAAGGCTAAAGTAGCCAATACCAGAACATAAACAAGGGGCGGGGGGGGGGGGGGGGGGTGGGGGGAATTAACACCGTTTTGACCAAAAGATTAATGTAGACAAGTATAACATATTTGTGATGGCTCAAAAACGTTACCAAATTTTTTTCCTAAAACCTACAACCTACAAAAATAAAAAATAAAAAAATTGTAGGGTGTTCTCACACGAGATAGGTCTGCTGAAGTGGAAAACCTGTGCTAAATTGTGCAGATTAACCACTGGATCTAATTGCAGATATGAGATTTAGAATAAAAAACTGTGAGAAGAAAAAATAAAAGCTGTCTGAAATCTGATTTGCCCATAGGTCCCAGATCTTCTTGACTAAATAGGTTGGTGCTGTGCTGGAGGATTTTTATTCACAGTACTGTAGATGACATGTTAGGGGGAATGTTTACTGATGCACAGGGTTTGTAAGGTGCCATGTAAGCTATAGAAAAATAGCAAGATCACAATAAGGAATGGGCTACATCACAAAAGCAGCCCTGGTATGAACAGTAAATAGCTGATGATGATGAGGAGGAGTAAATGTATTACATTCAGGAGGCAGCACTATGTACATAGTTAAAGGAGAACTCCGATGCACTAAAGCAATACCTACATATAGCTTAGGCTCCTACCTTTTAATAGAGCCCATTTTCACGAGAATCGGTCCAGCAGTTCCTCCTCTATGCTGAAAATCCAGTCACTTCCGGGTACAGTATTAGGGAGTGTAACATAAAAGATTACATCTCCCATAATGCCTTAGCATAATGTCCAGTCCACTCCTGCCCTCCCCCTGAAAAATGCGCATGTGCAAAACGGCACATGCGATTGGACGAGGCTAGAAGACGGGCGTTTGCAGAGCTGGGCCAATTAGGGCTCTGCAAATGCCGAATATATGAATATTCATACACGGGGAGTAGCCGACACTGGCCCGGGAAGCAGGGGAAGATCGCAAGGACTTCTGGGAGGATGAGTCATCAGGCTAGAGATGCCAGGTCGAGCGTCATCACTCCAGCCAGAACTACTGAACATCCGGTCGGAGATAAAAAACAGAAAATGTCAATCAGAGCTTCAGAATAGGAAACGCAAGTACAAACCTAACTTTTATAACTTTCATTACTGCTTCATTGTCACAGGAAAAGATTAGCATTGGAGTTTCCTTTAAGAACAGATGTATTTTCACAAGGAACAGTTGCCCAGAACTTTATGGGTGGTGAGAGTTAAGTGGGAATCCTTGCTTTGGCTGTCAGGTACAGCATGGTACAGCAGAAACAAAGGGGGGATTTAACACCGTTTTCATCAGAAGATTAATGTAGACAAGTATAACATACTTACGATTGCTCAAAAACTTGATAAAAATTTTCACTAAAACCTTCAACCCCCCAAAAAAAATTAAGTAAAATAAATAAAAATAAATAAATTGTAGGGTGTTCTCACATAAGAAAGGTCTGCTGAAGTGGAAAACCTGTGCTAAATTGTGCAGATTAACCACTGGATCTATGTGCAGATATGAGATTTAGAATAAAAAAACTGTGAAAAGAAAAAATAAAAGCTGTCTGAAACAAAAACTATTTGATTTGCCCATAGATCTCATGTCTTCTTGAGTAAATAGGTTGGTGTTGTGCTAGAGGATTTTTATTCACAGTACTGTAGATGACATGTTAGGGGGAATGTTTACTGATGCACAGGGTTTGTAAGGTGCTATGTAAGCTATATAAAAAACAGCAAGATCACAGCAAGGAATGAGCTACATCACAAAAGAAGCCCTGGTCTGAACAGTAAATAGCTGATGATAATGATGAGTTGGAGGAGTAAAGGTATTACATTCAGGAGGCAGCACTGTGTACATAGTTAATAACAGATGTATTTTCACAAGGGACGGTTGTCCAGAACTTTATCGGTGATGAGAGATAAGTGGGAATCCTTGCCTTGCCTGTCAGGTACAGTATGGATCCTCTGAAAGGGACACACATGCTCACAGATTGCAAGTCCCACTTCTTCTTACTGTGTTCTGCCTTGGTCTCTTTGCTACAAGGCAGTTTATTTCTAATAACAGGTAGTGGACAGCAGTTTGCAGGGAAGTGAGACAGCTAGTGACCAAGACATTAGAGCTTTTTTTTGTTTGTAAATAAGGTGATTTACACATATGTCTGAAATCATCTGGGCTACTAAATGTATGGGAGATATTTATAATTGCAATGATCATTTAAAGGTTGCCTTTTAAGGTTGTATTTTCCTAGAGCAAGCTCATTTGTTTAAAAAGCAAAAGCACAACACAAATATACTAAAGACTTGGCAGGAAAAGTTTAAAGGGCAAAGTTTAAAACATTACCAGGGCACAATTAATGGCCCATGTGTTCAGTTTAAAATAAAGGACAAAATCAGTCTAATTTGTGATCAATTAGGAATTTGACCTATGAATTATGGCTTTGATGCTTAAAGCAGTATTGTCATTAAAATTTACATTTGACATGTTGCACAGACTGAGCTAGGCAGAGAGCTCCCGCGATATGCGAGTATACTGCGACTCGCACATCGCAGTGTGCCTGCTGGTCACCAGCGGATCTGCAGCGTAAAATACGCTGAAAATCCGCACGTGTGAACGTACCTTCAAGAAGTTTGCTACTCATGAAACAGTCAGAAATTTTACAGGACAGTATAAACTAAGACTAAGTTGGAGACATTTGGAGTAATGGTTTAAACCCATACAATACAGCACACACTGAACAAAACAGGGCTATATGGACAAAGGCCAAGTAGATCCCCACTGTTCAAAGAAAAGCATAATAAAGAGCAACTAAACTTTGTGAAAAGTTACATAGACAAACCACAACCCTTTTGGGAAAAATGTTCTGTGGACAGAAACAAAGCTAGAGCTCTTTTGCAATACATACCAGTATTATGTTTATAGACAACATTTAGACTATAAAGAAAAGTACACCCAACCTACTGTAAAATATGATGGAGGATATACAGTCATGGCCGTAAATGTTTACACTCCTGAAATTTTTCAAGAAAATTAAGTATTTCTCACAGAAAAGGATTGCAGTAACACATGTTTTGCTATACACATATTTATTCCCTTTGTGTGCATTGGAACTAAACCAGAAAAGGGAGGAAAAAAAGCAAATTGGACATAATGTCACACCAAACTCCAAAAATGGTATGGGCAAAATGATTGGCACCCTTTCAGAATTGTGGAAAAATAAGTTTGTTTCAAGCATGTGCTGCTCCTTTAAACTCACCTGGGGGCAAGTAACAGGTGTGGGCTATATAAAAAATCACACTTGAAAGCAAATAAAAAGGAGAGAAGTTCACTTAGTCTTTGCATTGTGTGTCTGTGTGTACCACACTAAGCATGGACAACAAAAAGAGGAGAAGAGAACTGTCTGAGGACTTGAGAACCCAAATTTTGGAAAAATATCAACAATCTCAAGGTTACAAGTCCATCTCCAGAAATCTAGATTTGCCTTTGTCCAGAGTGCGCAACATTATCAAGAAGTTTGCAACCCATGGCACTGTAGCTAATCTCCCTGGGAGTGGACGGAAGAGAAAAATTGATGAACGGTGTCAACGCAGGATAGTCCAGATGGTGGATAAGCAGCCTCAAACAAGTTCCAAAGATATTCAAGCTGTTCTGCAGGCTCAGGGAGCATCAGTGTCAGAGCGAACTATCCGTCGACATTTAAATGAAATGAAACGCTGTGGCAGGAGACCCAGGAGGACCCCACTGCTGACACAGAGACAAAAAAAAGCTACTACATTTAACCAAAATGAACTTGAGTAAGCCAAAATCCTTCTGGGAAAACGTCATGTGGACAGATGAGACTAAGATAGAGCTTCTTGGTAAAGCACGTCATTCTACTATTTACCGAAAACAGAATGAAGCCTGCAAAGAAAAGAAGACGGTACCTACAGTGAAATATGTATGCAGCCTCTGGCACTGGGTGCCTTGGATGTATACAAGGCATCATAAAATTTGAGGATTACCAATGGATTTTGGGTCACACTGTACAGCCCAGTGTCAGAAAGGACAATGACCCCAAACATATGTCAAAAATCACCCAAAAATGGATGGCAACAAAGCGCTGGAGAGTTCTGAAGTGGCCAGCAATGAGTCCAGATCTAAATCCAATTGAACACCTGTGGAAAGACCTTAAAATTGCTCATGGGAAAAGGCGCCCTTCCAATAAGAGAGATCTGGAGCAGTTTGCAAAGGAAGAGTGGTCCAACATTCCGGCTAAGAGGTGTAAAAAGTTTATTGATGGTTATAGGAAGCCACTGTTTTCAGTTATCTTTTTCCAAAGGGTATGCAACCAAATATTAAGGTAAGGGTGCCAATAATTTTGTCCAGCCCATTTTTGGAGTTTGGTGTGACATTATGTCCAATTAACTTCTTTTCCTCCCTTTTTTGGTTTAGTTTAAATACACACAGAGGGAATAAACATGTGTATAGCAAAACGTGTTACTGCAATCCTTTTCTGTGAGAAATACTTCATTTTCTTGAAAAATTCCAGGGGTGCCAACATTTACGGCCATGACTGTATGCTTTTCTGCATTTGGGACTGGAAACATGTTACAGAAGCAATGAAATCAGAGAATTATCAGATCATTTTAAATACTGCAAATGTGCTCTCAAGTATTAGAAAACGTTGTTTGCGTCGAACAAAATGGGTCCCATAGCAGGAAAATGACCCATAGACGACCTCCATAACTACAAAAGAATTGTTCAGAATTACAAAATGCAGTTTTTAACTGGCCAGCAATAAATTCTAATCTCGATCCAACTGAACATCAATGGAGAGGGTGAAATCTACTTTCGAGATCTGTATTGGGACAATGAAAGAAACTAACAAAAGGAGCAAGAAGCTCAAATATGGCTACAAAAAGGTTTGGAGACTGTCCTTGCTACCAAAAGTTGTCCTGTCCATGTCATATCCTATCCAAAACAGAAGAACAACTGCATTTCGATGGATCAAACAATCTTTATTGATACAAATTACACAAATATTTAGAACAATATCCTAAGAACAATTAAAAACAAACATGGAGTAAAGTCCAGACTTAGTGATCCAGTGGACCAGAACTAATAGGCAGTGATTAGGGTCATGGGTAAATATTATTAATACAGGTCAATGCCTGATCATGTAAAAACATCAGGAAAATACATAGTAAAGTGCATAAGGTTACTCATGCAAAGACAAGGTTGTCATAGGCATGATAAAGTGCAAGTTAAATGTACATATAGATATCAGCACTTCCCCTGAGTTACCAAGGAGAAAATACATAGAGTGGTCATAACACCTACATAACTTATATAAAGATCCCTACATGTATAGGTTTGATTTTGTACACGTTTAAGATTGTCATCTTCTGACCCCTATAACTTTTATATTTTTCCGCGCCGTGATCTGAAGTTTTTAGCGGTACAATTTTTGTATTCATAGGACATATTTTGGACTTTGGATTGTCCTTTCTATTGCAGAGATGGAGCGGCTTTCTCCTGCTCTCGCTTCTCTGCACTACACTCTGGCCGACCAGAGATGTGAATAGCCAATCCAGCCAATCACAGCTCTCTGCGGGAAATATGAATAATAGGTATATATACAGCACATATTCATACTATAGTGGGACCAGAGAAGAGCGGCCGGCCACCCGCATCTATAAATTATAGAGGACGATCGCAGTGGCTGTCAGGAGTGACACCCATTGTGATCTTTCCTTATCTGCAGGTACTAATGCTCCCAACATGGAGCACACTCTGCTCCATGCTAAGAGCTGTAGTACCTGTATTAATAGACAGATCGCAACAGGTGTCAGAAGTGACACCCGCTGCGATCTGTCTATTAATGCAGGTACTACAGCTCCCAACATGGAGCAGAGTGTTCTCCATGTTGGGAGCAGTAGTACCTGCAGTTGAGGACAGATCACAGCAGGTGTCACTCCTGACCCCGGATGCGATCTTCCCATTTACTGCAGAGATGCGAGAAAGCTGCCCACATCTATACATTATACAGTACGATCGCAGCGGGTGTCAGGAGTGACACCCGGGGCGATCTGTATATTAGCACAGGTACTACTACTCCCATCATGGAACAGTCTGTTCCATTCTGGGACTAGTAGTACTACCTAAAAAAAATTAAAAAACTAGAAAAAATTTTTTTAAAACACACACACACACACACACACACTTTATTAAACACATTATTAAAATACATTACTATTTGCCACAAATTTATTCGGATGGAATTTAATTTTTTTTTTTTATTCGGCGAATAGGCCGAATAATTTTTTTTAAATTCACTCATCTCTACGTATATGAGGGGAGGACAATATGCTCCACTATGCTTAAAACAGTATTTGTCTAGAACAGCAGCAGGTGTGTACTTTTGGCTGGCCTTTCATACTAACTAGGCCCTTAGAACTATAACAGGAACAAAATGGCACACCACGTAGATGTACGTACGTGGCATGCACTTGTGAGGGGAGTACAATACGATCCACTACTCTTAAAACAGTATTTGCCTACAACAGAAGCAGGTGTGTATTTTTGGCTGGCCTTTAACAGTAACTAGGTCCTTAAGATTTTAACAGGAAAAAAATGATACACCACGTAGATGTACGTACTTGGTATGCACTTATGAGGGGAGTACAATACAATCCACTACTCTTAAATCAGTATTTGCCTAGAAGAGCAGCAGGTGTGTACTTTTGGCTGGCCTTTCACAATGACTAGGCCCTTAGGACTATAAAAGAAACAAAATGGTACACCACTTAGATGTACGTATGTGGTGTGCACTTATGAGGGGAGTACAATGCGCTCCACTATGCTTAAAACAGTGTTTGTCTAGAACAGCAGCAGGTGTGTACTTTTGGCTGGCCTTTCACAGCAACTAGGCCCTTAAGACTTTAACAGGAACAAAATCGTTATACACTTGATAGAGGACAATACGTTCCGCTACGCAACCTGTATTAAGCACTAATTGCAGCTGATTATGGCTCTTAGTGCTCTGCTCACCCAAACTGGCTGGCTACTATTAGCTTTTCAAGTTGTTGTAGACCCCAGTGCTGCAGCACACAGTCGCTGTGTACTAAACCTCAAATTGCACTTTCTCTCTCAATCTCTCTCCCTTCCCTATCAGTGCTTTAGGCTGGATGTGGGCTTGAGGTGAATTGCTGCTGTAAAAATGCTTTTCTGTGCAACACATACTGCTCTCTCTCTCTGCAATAGAACGCTGGAATGGCTGGCCGGCAAGATCGCTGCCGATTATATAGGGCTGTCACATCACAGAGGTGACTGGCTGCTCATAGGCTGCATGCTGCATGTGATCCTACCCTTGTTCCCGCCTTCCCAGTGTTCTTTGCCCCATGTCCTGACATGTGGAGCTGCCATCTTAGATGCCCTGGAGCCTGGACCACACTAAATGGAGTTTAATGAAGCGATTCTTGCAATCGAATCACGGCGATATTCGAATTCATTGCAAAGCTAATTTTTCCTGAAATTGGTAACAAATTCGGATTAATCAGATTCGATTCGCTCATCCCTATTCACCACCATCCAGACCTCTGGCATGCAGAAAAGAAGATGCTGTCCGGAACATTACAGGTGTGCAGTGATATAAAAGGTATGCCAAGTATGAGAAATACTGAGTACAAACTGATTGGTACAAATCAATACATGACATCTGTAGTGTCATAGATCAGTTAAATTACACTAGAAAATATAACTATAGAAAAATAAACTATCCAAACCACAGGTGAAAGCTTGTTATAACTCGGTTATAGAGAAGAGTATACAGATTACAATTAGTAATTTCTCCACTTGTCTGAGATAGACAAGAATTTATTCATCTGACCCTTCCCAAGTGCCCAAATTTCCTTCTTAGCATGATTAACTATAGTAGAAATGCATTTTAGGGAGGAATGTATTTATTGAAGGGCTGTGGACCACTCTGCTGTTAAGAAAGTAATGTTGTATTTCAGTTCCCAAGCTACTAATAGTCCAAGTACTGATAACTCTGTATGTTGGCTCATAAATATACAGATGGGTTTCAGACCCTTCTGAGACCCAGAGAAGTAATGGTATAGCTCAGATTTAGTCTCAAGGGGTAGAACGATTTAGAAGATAAGAAATATTTAACACAGACATAGGAAAATATCTGATTTGATGGTAACCAATAGGTCTCTCAATACTCTTAAAAGGGGATAATTGTATAGCTACGCTATATTATCAATGCCTTCTAATTACCACAGAGAGAGATCTAAATCAGGAATTGCAATATGTAGGAGGGATAATGGAGCCTGTAACGTAAATGAATTACATGTATTCCCACATAAACTATGACAGAACATCCAACAGGATAGCCCAGCTAAGCATAGGTGTACAGTGCAATACTAGGGGGTACAGCTACAGGGATAAAATCATAAAGGGCCCTTATGTCTCCTCCTGAAGCATATTTTTATTGCATATATTTACATATTTTACTCTCTATTTGCACCCAGGGAAGTTCTGTAGATCTATATCACCAAGGTTGTAGAGCTACTAGGGTGGGAATGTTATATCTGAGCATGTCTGGAATACTTAGACCTTTTACTAGTTTATGTTTAGTAAACGACACTGTCTGTTGTGTATATGTCGTGTATATGTAAATGGCTAGTAGTGTCCTAATACTAAGGGCAAGATTACTTTTATAGGCAAAATGCAATATAAATATAATAGCCAAGGAAGGGCAGACATTTTAAAGGCGACTATTCTACCAAGCTATGAATTTTTTTTTTACCCAAGTTATCCAATTTAGACTTCAAGAATTGTAAGAAGGGTAAGCTGTCTATCTCATAGAAGGCGGAGTAAGTAGGAATGAGAGTGATGCCCAAATATTTTATCTCTATTAGCTGCCAATCTAGTGGAAAACTAGATTTGAATGACTCTAAAGTTGTTGTTGGTATGTTTAGGAGCAGAACTTGTGATTTTAAAGTACTTTGACAATAGTAAGAAACGCTACCAAATTCAGTGACAAATGACAGGGCTGCTTGTAATGATTGGGATGGGTGGGCTAAAGACAATGGCCCATATTTACTAAGAGTGTTGTGTAGGTTTCTTTGTGGGTTTTAATTCCCTACAATATATTTTCCACGGTATTTACTAAGGCTTCCCTACATTTTCCACTTTCCCTACACTTTGCTTTTTTTACACATGCTCTGACCTGTAGGGTTTTCCGCAGCTGAAATCCACCACATTTTCTGTGGAAACTTTAGTAAAAATGTTGGGATTTTGTGAAAATGTCGGGAACACGCCCCTTTTATGTGACCACACCTCCTTTCCCCGATGGTCACGCCCCTTTTTCGGGTTTTCTTAGCAAAATGGAGAGTTAGTAGGGTTTTTTTCAATTCAGGCGCAATTTCAGGCGCAAATTCAGGCACAGACAGAATTTCAGGCGCATATTTTGGCCCTGGCAGAATTTCAGGCGCAATGTGTCCGAAACTGGCGCACAACCCGACAAAACATGTCGGGTGTGCAATAGTAAATGAGGGCCAATATGATGTCTTCTGCATAGAGCATGTTTTGTCGGGTTGTGCGCCAGTTTTGGGCGCATTGCGCCTGAAATTCTGTCTGCGCCACAATATGTGCCTGAAATTCTGTCTGCACCTGAATTTGCGCCTGAATTGGCGCCTGAATTGAAAAAAAACCAACTAACTCTCCATTTTGCTAAGAAAACCCGAAAAAGGGGCGTGACTGTCAGGAAAAGGGGGCCTGATCAAAGAAAAGGGGCATGTTCCCGACATTTTCGCAAAATCCCAACATATTTACTAAAGTTTCCACAGAAAATGTGGTGGATTTCAGAGGAAAACCCTACAGGTCAGAGCATGTGTAAAAAAAGAAAAGTATAAGGAAAGTGGAAACTGTAGGGAACGCTTAGTAAATACAGTGGAAAATAAATTGTAGGGAATTAAAACCCACAAAGAAACCTAAGCAACACTCTTAGTAAATAAGGGCCAATATGGTTACAGGAACACAATGGCCCTTATTTACTAAGTGTGTTGTATCGGGTTTGCAATAGTAAATGAGGGCCAATGTGCATTTTGCCATGATGTGCATAGGTGGAGTTACCATTAGTTTATTTTGCCGGCATTTGATGATTAACAGGTGTTATTCACCTGATTAATTTTGCAAGGTATAAGATCGTTTACCTCCCCTACTCCCATCATGCATCTGATGAAGGGTCACATGACCTGAAACGCGTCTTGTTGCTTGTCCAGGGGGTTGTATCGATTGTTATTTGTGACGTTTCCATGTCGAGGTTTTATCATGGAATACAATAAAGGTGAAGCTCTACATACCGCTGGCTTTTGCACATTTCTTCTCTAATTTATGGCACCAGTTGATTAAAAAAAATATATTTTTCAGTGGAGTACCCATTTAAGGAGAGAGGTGTGACTTGGTTAGAAAAGGTAATGGGATTGAGGACAAGATGGCATTTATAGACTCAAATGTCAGTTGGATAGTGGAAGAGTCATCCTGCTAAATATATAGCAAAGCATAAAAATCTTGGAATCTGTTGGCAGTGCTTCTAGGATCTATTCATTTGCCAGTTCTGTCCTTGTCAATAAACACAATTTTGGACATGGTTTGTCGGGATAAAGCGAGCAGCAAGAAGCTTTCCAGCCATATCTAAACAAGCATAACAGTTCGCTTGGAATTTAGGCTCTTTTTATAATCCATAAATAGCCATTCATGTAGAGTTCTTCTCAGCACAACCCACTCCTCCTTTAGATTAAACATCTGATGTGCTCTGTTAAGGGCCTCTATTTTATGGATGTCCATTCTGGGCCTTTTGTCATTACTACTTAGTCTGATGAAGATGCCCCTTATAAATGCCTTGTGGGCATTACAAACAAATGGAGCCATTTCCTGTGCAACGTTTTGAATCTGAAAATACTATCTCAAATCATATTCTAGAATTTTGCAGTGTATTGGGTGATGTAAAAGAAATTGGTTGGTATGCTATAAATGAGTCTGAGGAATATTATGGAATTTAGACATAGGCAGGGTTATTGGGATATAGACCGACCACCTAATTTTCTCAATTGTGGATGACATAGTACCAAATAATAAATCTCTATCAGTTAGGAACATGCCCTGTCTTAAATAACTGTCATGGACTGCAGAATGTAAAGTGAAATCTTTTTAAGTAGCATGTTGGGCTCTCCACACGTGATGAAGGTCTTTCCCATGGAGCAGTTTCACACAGTTCTGCAGACCACCTCTCAGGCCCACTGTACTCAATCTTGATCAACTACCATATTGAAGTCAACACAAATAAGCAAATGTCCATTTTTGTGTTTGTGCACTAGTTTTATTTATTTATTTTTTTATAATAGAAAGTGCCCTTGCTCTTTATAAGGCGTGTACAGTGATACTATTGAGAATATTATTAATATATCCCACTAAGACAGTATATCTCCCTTGGTCATCGGATATATATGTTTGGAAAGAGAGAGCAACAATATTTCTAATAGCTACAATACAATATCCTTAGTTTTGTTGAGAGAATGAATTTAAAAGATATTGGGGAATTAAACATTTTTAAGACAGTAGGTGCCTTTGCTCAAGAGGTATGTCTCTTGGGCACAGAAAATATCACCCTTTAAAGATTTAGCTTCGGACAGGAATAACGCCCATTTGTGCGGCCTATGAAGCCTTTTAAAATTCAATATATTTTAACTCCTTAAGGACAAATGATGTATATTTCAGTCAGTATTTTATATGTATTTGTAGGGCAAACTAGGAATGGAACAAAGCGAATTATAATGGACACATTTGCACCTCTTTATTAAAAAAAAGAAGAAAAAAAAAAACACAAGGAAAGAAACGCCATAAAGAATAAATGTATGAAACCAGCCTTATTGCTATTTTGACCCAGAGCAGCTGTATTCAATTTCATGGAGTTCAAATCTCTCAGAACTCCCAGCTTAGCGCCTGCAGAGAGCTCACTCTATCGATTTACATTCTGAGGAAGTACAGTTCTTACACCAAGCAATCTGATAGAAGAAGAAATCTCTGCCAGAATGAAGTGAATCAAAGTGCATTGCATTATAGAATTTCAAACTCTTTCCACGAGAAGTCTGTTTCTACTAACAACCAGCAGAATTGTATGCAGCTCTGAATTATAATGCTGCCTGTGATCCAGGATAAAACATGATAATAAGGAAGATTTACTACTGCAAATTGTGCAAGAATTTACTTCCAAAAACTGGTATACACTACGTGTTTTTGATACTTTTTAAGCCTCACTGATCCAGGGGCAAGGGACTTAGGTTAGCAGTTAAGGACTGTTTTTTGAAATTCAACAATAAGACAGATTTACTAAACTGTTTTTTTTTTTTCGTGCATGTCTACACCTTTCCCAACAGTTTTATCATGACTGTTGTCAGGGTGAATTACCGTGTTCCTCATAATCCAGGGGATCAAATTGTATGGGTGTTCAGTTATCAAGTAGCTGGCACAGGGAGACTCAAGGAACATGACACAGTCGACTGTTATAAGAGTGCGTTCTTTATTGACAAGTGCCTGAGGTTATATACAGTTGAGGGAAGGTGGTTAGTTGCTGGACAATTGCCTTTTTGGGTGCAGGGTTGCCTGACCATGGAGACTAGAAATGTAACCAAAAATACTGTTACAGATTTAAACAAAGACAAAATAGGCAATAAAGCACTGCTCAAGCTGAGATGGGGATGATGTTGACACGGGGAAGTAAAAAAATAAACAGATTGTGCACTCCTGTAGGTTAAAGGGTTCTCTGGTGGAAAACAATTTTTCTTTTTAAATCAACTGTTAAACAGATTTGTTAATTACTTCTATTTAAAAATCTTAACCATTCCAGTACTTATCAGCAGCTGTATACTGCAGGAAAAGTTTTTCTCTTTTCAAATTTCCTTTCAGTCTAACCTCAGTGCTCTCTGCTGACACCTCTGTCCATGTCAGGAACTGTCCAGAGCAGGATAGGTTTGCTATGGGGATTTTCTCCTGCTCTGGACAGTTGCTGAGATGGACATGTGTCAGCAGAGAGCACTGTGGTCAGACAGAAAAGAAATTCAAAAAGAAAACAACTTCCTGTGGAGCATACAGCAGCTGATAAATACTGGAAGGAGTAAGATTTTTTAAATAGAACTATGTTACACATCTGTTTATCTTTATGGCACCAGTTGATTTAAAAAAAAAAAAAGTTTTTCCCTGGGGTACCCCTTTAAGTGTAAGTTGTGGGTTAAATGTCAAGAGTCCATCTAAAGGTACATGTAACTTCTGAATCTCAAAATGGTAGACAAAGACAAGATGGTAGGTAAAGACGATTAATTATTTTCCACTGTCTATCGGATTATGCAATTATGTAAATTGTCCCCTACAAAGACAATTTTGCTTACAAATGTAAAAGAGGTCATAGCCTTAGTATTTTCTTAATTCCCGCTACATTTATTAAAGATGTCCTTACAGATTGTGACACATGATATGTGCACTTTTCTGATCAACTTTAATGAAAGTTTGGTCTGGGCAGCTTTAGTGTCTCCATCCTTGACAAAGGCCTCCCCAGAAAGCGAATCCACAATAAGGGTACGTTCACACGTGCAGATTTTCACAGCGTATTTAGCTGCGGATCCGCTGGTGAAGGCCCCGCTCTATGCTGGCTTTACATGTGCCTGCTGGTTGCGGCAATACGCCGCTACCAGCAGACACAGTGCAGCGATGTGCGTGGCGTACTCGCACATCGCGGCCGCTCTCCCTGCTCTGAGCTAGGCAGAGAGCTCCCGCTATGTGCCAGTATACTGCAACTCGCACATTGCAGGTTGTCTGCTGGTAGCAGCGTATTGCCGCTACGAGCAGGCACATGTAAAGCCAGAATAGAGCGGGCCTTCACCAGCGGATTTGCAGCGTAAAATACGCTGTAAATCTGCACGTGTGAACGTACCCTAATAAAGGCCTCTGTATTTCCTACATTCACATAATAGTCCTTCTGGGTATTTTAACTGTTCAAATGAAAGGTATATTTTATATGTGGGGGTTCCCTAAGCTACAGGGTTTATTCCCACTTGATGGTGGACACCCTCTGGTGGGTTTTGGATTATTTGGTCTGGGCTCCTGACTCGAGTCTGCATCATACTTGGTGACTGCCAGCTGATTTTAGTAGCTGAGGGCTGCCGCCAATAGCCAGCATGCAGAGATCGCCACAGCTGCTATTAATTCTATTCTTTACTTGGCTTCCCTGGATCTTTTTGTAGAGCCTGTTTGCAGCAGGCTCTACCACTAGTGCGCAGATAAAATAGATCAATGCAGTTCAACGGAACAACATTGATCTGTATGTAGAACCAAATGATTCAGAATACAATTCCACTCGGGGGACCAAGAAAGTGTGGAAAAAAAAATCTAATAAAGATTTCACACATATACATAAAACCCTTCTATATTAAAAGTTTATATCACCATCTTTTCCAATTTTCCATGTAAAAAATATGTAACACTAGCTTTTGCCCGCGGCTTCACTTGCGTTAAATTTGGGGTAACATAGATCTACTGTTTACGACCCTATAGTAATGAGGCCGCTCTGGGTAAAGTCTACAGGCATTCAAACAACACGAATTCTTTCAACTTTGATCGCCGCGTCTAAAGAGTTAATTCCGGACATCTGCCGATACGGCGATGTCCGGCATTAGCCACAGGTCCTGGCTGCTGATAGCAGCCGGGACCGTGCGGGTATGATGCGAGCTCAGCTCCGCACCACAGTGCCGAATATACCTGGCGTTCTGCGACAAGGGGTTAATTCATACAGACTTTGAACCCCCATTTCACCCCTTCAGGGGTGGAATTTTAGAAAACATTAAAACACGTGTTTCTTCATCTCTAATTGTTGGCCTAAAAACAAAGTTTCACCACACAACTGTCACGCCCCCTCCCATAGGCTTGCATTGAGGAGGCGGAGCGTGACATCACCCGGGGGCGGAGCCGTGACATCACAATACTCCGGCCCCGTGATCGGCAGTCATCAGACCCGGAGTGAACATGCTCCGGGGGCTGATGGTAATGGGGTGCTGCGTGAAAGCGGCGTGAAAGTAGTTGCCGGACCCCCGCGATCAGGCATCTTATCCCCTATCCAAAGGATAGGGGATAAGATGTCTTAGCGCTGGCTTGAAAGATTTAACTTGACTGACTGAGTGAAGTAGAGATTTCCCCCAAGAGCTTTGCTTACCACCAGGCTTTGACAATGCACCTGAGTGTCAGCCTCTTTTCCTGAGATTTGACGTGGCTGTTGAGTTTAGTAGACTTCTTTACTCAAGGCTTCTCCTTAGCTTGCTAGCTGGAAAACCCTCTCCTTCACTCTGACTTTGACTGGTCTCACACTCCAACTGAACAGTAGCTCAAACTGAACTTGTACTAGATATGCTCCTCCCTCCTCACACTACAGGGCTAGGTTTGGGGGTCCCCCATTGAGGCGTCAGGGTCACCCTGTCACTCCCTTAAAGGAACAGTGCATAAATGAACACATTACATGACACAACAATACTTTACATTATTACAGGTTGGACAATGGAGCAGTGGGCCCAACACATAGACAGCAGGGATTCCCGAGGCAATCTTTAGACCACAGGGCAGCCTTTTGTGCTGGGACACCACACTACTCTCAACTAGCTCGGAGTATAAGTAGCATTTATCATCCCCATGGCTACCACACATCTGAGATTTAGCTATAATTGTATCCAGTCCATACTGCTAATTAAACATCCTGATTTTTCCATTGACACATTTAGGGTAGGTTCACAAGTAGCATATCTGCAGCACAATTCATGCTGCAGATGCGCCAATGACATCCCTAGAGGGAGCTCCTTGCTGTACTCTTGTGATCTGCATGTCTGCTAGTTGAAGCAATCCGTTACTACGAGCAGACACACAGGGACCTGCAAGTCAGTAGTAAACTGCGTACATGCACAGTTTACTCACAGACATCATGGTCACTCCCCCTGCTCCCTAAGCTAGGCCGAGATGTTCGTGCAGTTTACCACAGGCTTGCTGATCCCTGTGTGTCAGCTCATAGCAGCGAATTGCTGCTATGAGCAGACATGAAGGACACACGGGAATAGTAAGGTGTTTCCTCTAGGGACGGTCATCGGCACATCCGCAGCATGAAATGCACTACAGATTTGCTACTTGTGACAATTGTGTCAATGTAAAAATCTGTTTAGTTATCAGCATGGACTGGATACAATTATAGCTAAATCTCACTCTAGGGACGGTCATCAGTGCATCTGCAGCATGAAATATGATGTGGATGCGCTTTGTGTGACCCTGTACAGTATTTGAATCTGCAGGTTTGAAGCTGTGTTTAGTCATTTAGTTTACATTTAGTTTTACATGTAAGGCCCCTTTCACACTATAAAAATTCATTCGTAATGAACGTCCGTCATAAAACTCTTGAAAATTGGCCGTTAGAAAATCCCATTATAGTCTATAGCTGTTTTAACCAGTTATCACCCGTTATTAATAACGGACGTTATTTTGTGACGGGCGATAGTAACGGGAGAAATAGTGCATCCACTATTCCTTCCGTTCATTCGCCCGTCACAAAATAACATCCGTTATTAACCTCTTAAGGACCCAGGGCGTATGGATACGCCCTCACACCCTGGGCCTTAAGGACCCAGGGCGTATCCATACGCCCTGGCATTTTCCGGTCTCTGCCGCGCGCCGGGCAGAGATCGGAACTGGATGCCTGCTGAAATCCTTCAGCAGGCATCCAGGGCAAACGCCAAGGGGGGCCATGTAGGCCCCCCCATGTCGGCGATCGCCGCAAATCGCAAGGGAAATCGCCCTTGCGATCTGCGGCGATACCGGGCTGATGGGGTCTCTGGGACCCGACCGCCCGGTAATTTCGCATGATCCCGGCTGTCAAAAACAGCCAGGACCATGCTAACGTATAGGAGCGAGGTGGCAAGCCTGCCCCCTCCTCCTATCCCCTGCGATCCGTCGGTTAGTTAACAGACCAATCGGAGGGGGGGGGGGGGGCGGTTACTTCCTCCCGTCCTGCCCGGCCCCTGAAAGTCCGGAGAGGACGGGAGGAAGACCGGAGGACGCGGCGGGGGACGGGGAAGTGCTGGGGACCGGCCCTGGTACTTACCTCGTCCCTGAAGACCCGGATCCCTGCGATGAAGACGTCGGCAGCGGCGACAGGGGAGTTGATCTTCAGCCGCGGTCGGGCCCTTTACAGCAATGCACGTCGCCGTAAAGCGACATGCATTGCTGTAATGGGACCCTGTAAACTACAACTCCCAGCATGCCCAGACAGCCCTTGGCGTCTGGGCATGCTGGGAGTTGCAGTTTTGCAACATCTGGAGGTCCACAGTTTGGAGACCACTGTGCCCTTCCAGATGTTGCAAAACTACACATCCTCAGCATGCCCTTACTGTCCAGGCATGCTGGGAGTTGTAGTTCTGTAACATCTGGCCCTTCAGATGTTGCAGAACTACAAATCCCAGCATGCCTGGACAGTTTACTCATACTGGGAGTTGTAGTTTTGCAACATCTGGAAGGGCACAGATTGGGAACCACTGTATTAGTGGTCTGCAAACTGTAGTCCTCCATATGTTGCAAAACTACAACTCCAAGCATGCTGGGAGTTGTAGTTCGGCAACATCTGGCTCTAAAGATGTTGCCGAACTACTACTCCCAGCATGCCTGAGAATGTTTGGGAGTTGTGGTTTTGCAACAGCTGGAGGCACACTGGTTGGGAAACATTGTCTGTTTCCTAACTCAGTGTTTCCCAACCCGTGTGCCTCCAGCTGTTGCAAAACTATAACTACCAGCATGCACTGATAGACTGTGCATGCTGGGAGTTGTAGTTTTGCAACAGCTGGAGGTCCCCCCCCCCGTGAATGTACAGAGTACATTCACATGGGCAGGGGGCTTACAGTGAATATCAGGCTTCAAGTTTGCGATGCAGCAAATTTTGCGCGGCAGCTCAAACTTACAGCGGGAAACTCGCTGTAACCCCCCGCCCATGTGACTGTACCCTAAAAACACTACACTACACTAACACAAAATAAAATAAAAAGTAAAAAACACTACATATACACATACAAGCATGCTGGGAGTTTTGCAACAGCTGGAGGCACCCTGTTTGGGAATCACTGGCGTAGAATACCCCTATGTCCACCCCTATGCAAATCCCTAATTTAGGCCTCAAATGCGCATGGCGCTCTCACTTTAAAGCCCTGTCGTATTTCAAGGCAACAGTTTAGGGTCACATATGGGGTATCGCCGTACTCGGGAGAAATTGCCTAACAAATTTTGGGGGGCTTTTTCTCCTTTCACCCCTTATGAAAATGTGAAGTTCGGGTCTACATCAGCATGTTAGTGTAAAAAAATAAATTGTTTACACTAACCTGCTGGTGTTGCCCTATACTTTTCATTTTGACAAGAGGTAAAAGGGAAAAAAGCCCCCCAAAATTTGTAATGCAATTTCTCCCGACTACGGAGATACCACATATGTGGGTGCAAAGTGCTCTGGGGGCGCACAACAAGGCCCAGAAGGGAGAGTGCGCCATGTACATTTGAGGTGATTTGCACAGGGGTGGCTGTTTGTTACAGCGGTTTTGACAAACGCAAACAAAACAAAACCCCACATGTGACCCCATTTCGGAAACTACACCCTTCACGGAATGTAATGAGGGGTGCAGTGAGAATTTACACCCCACAGGTGTATGACAGATCTTTGAAACAGTGGGCTGTGCAAATTAAAAATGTTGTACAGACCACTGTTCCAAAGATCTGACAGACACCAGTGGCGGTAAATGCTCACTGTACCCCTTGTTACGTTCCTCAAGGGGTCTAGTTTTCAAAATGGTATGCCATGTGGGGGTTATTTTGCTGTCCTGGCACCATAGGGGCTTCCTTAATGCGACATGCCCCCGAGCAAAATTTGCTCTCAAAAAGCCAAATATGACTCCTTCTCTTCTGAGCATTGTAGTTCGCCCGTAGTGCACTTCAGGTCAACTTATGGGGTACCTCCATACTCAGAGGAGATGGGGTTTCAAATTTTGGAGGGTATTTTTTGCTATTAACCCTTGCAAAAATGTGAAATTTGGGGGGAAACACCCACATTTTAGTGAATTTTTTTTTTTTTTTTTACGTATGCAAAAGTCGTGAAACCCCTGTGGGGTATTAAGGCTCACTTTATTCCTTGTTACGTTCCTCAAGGGGTCTAGTTTCCAAAATGGTATGCCATGTGTTTTTTTTTTTGCTCTCCTGGTACCATAGGGGCTTCCTAAATGGGACATGCCCCCGAGCAAAATTTGCTCTCAAAAAGCCAAATATGACACCTTCTCTTCTGAGCATTATAGTTCGCCCGTAGTGCACTTCAGGCCAACTTATGGGATATCTCCATACTCAGAAGAGATGGGGTTACAAATTTTGGGGGGTATTTTCTGCTATTAACCCTTGCAAAAATGTGAAATTTGGGGGGAAACACACATTTTAGTGAAATTTTATTTTATTTTTTTACATATGCAAAAGTCGTGAAACACATGTGGGGTATTAAGGCTCACTTAATTCCTTGTTACGTTCCTCAAGGGGCCTTGTTTCCAAAATGGTATGGCATGTGTTTTTTTTTTTTTGCTGTTCTGGCACCATAGGGGCTTCCTAAATGCAACATGCCCCCCAAAAACCATTTCAGAAAAACGTACTCTCCAAAATCCAGTTGTCACTCCTTCGGTTCTGAGCCCTCTACTGAGCCCACCGAACACTTTACATAGACATATGAGGTATGTGCTTACTCGAGAGAAATTGGGCTACAAATATAAGTATACATTTTCTCCTTTTACCCCTTGTAAAAATAAAAAAAATTGGGTCTACAAGAACATGCGAGTGTAAAAAATGAAGATTGTGAATTTTCTCCTTCACTTTCCTGCTATACCTGTGAAACACCTAAAGGGTTAAAAGGCTGACCGAATATCATTTTGTATACTTTGGGGGGTGCAGTTTTTATAATGGGGTCATTTGTGGGGTATTTCTAAGATGAAGACCCTTCAAATCCACTTCAAACCTGAACTGGTCCCTGAAAAATAGTGAGTTTTGAAATTTTGTGAAAAATTGGAAAATTGCTGCTGAACTTTGAAGCCCTCTGGTGTCTTCCAAAAGTAAAAACTTGTCAATTTTATGATGCAAACATAAAGTAGACATATTGTATATGTGAAAAAAAATTAAAAGATTTTGAATATCCATTTTCCTTACAAGCAGAGAGCTTCAAAGTTAGAAAAATGCAAAATTTTCAAATTTTTCATAAAATTTTCACATTTTTCACCAAGAAAGGATGCAAGTTACAATTTTTTTTACCACTATGTTAAAGTAGAATATGCCACGAAAAAACGGTCTCGGAATCAGAATGATAACTAAAAGCATCCCAGAGTTATTAATGTTTAAAGTGACAGTGGTCAGATGTTCAAAAAATGGCCGGGTCCTAAGGTGTAAAATGGCTGGGTCCTTAAGAGGTTAATAACAGGCGATAACAGGTTAAAACAGCTATGAAAAAAATCCCATAGACTATAATGGGATTTTCTTACGGCCGTTAGGGATTTTCTAACGGCCGTTTAACGGCCAATCTTCAAGATTTTTATGATGGACATTCATTACGGATGAATTTTTATAGTATGGAAGGGGCCTAAGAATAATATGATACTAATGGACAAAAAAAAGACACAATTTTAACTGTGTGGGCCCTTGAGTAACAGACACATCCTATATGACCAGTAATCTGTCTTCATAGAGTTGAACAGGGTCAAGCTATTCCTGAGTTCCTGACGAACCTATTTAACTGCAGTAAATGAAAGTGCTGCTTTAAATCTGTGCTTTATCGTCTGCCTGATTACAGCTTATAGCAAGTACAGTGCACAGTTGTTTCATTATCATTCTTGCTGTTACCATGGTAACTTAATTCTTATGTCAGTGCAACTCACAAAAAGACCTCATCTGGACAGCTAAGCTGTCTAGGAAATACTATAAGCAGAAGTAAAAAGGCCTTTATAGTCTTCTCATCCCTTTCTAAAACCAAATATACACATCGGGTAATATTTGGATGCTTAAAAATATGCTTTACCAGTCCAGTAGTGGCACTTTATTTACCAGATAAGAAAAAATACGGACAGCCCCGGAGAATGGTTTACTCACATGTTATGATGGTTAAGTCACAATGCATTGTCCCCAATTTATCAATCTGCCTGAAACTCTAACTGTCTGGTGTTGTCTACAACAATCAATTACAGCTCAGCTTTCATTTTACCGGAGTGAGTCAAGATATGAAAGCTGAGCTGTTGATTGGTTGTTATGGACAACACCAGACAGATTAGGTATTTTCTGATGTTAATGTACTATTTTATGTATTACATTCAGAGAGTTAATCCCCACCAAGCTGCAGACTCTGCATGATATTACATACCTAATATTAGAATTTAACAGGATGAATTTAAGCAAAGCTCATGCAAGATTATAAATAGAATGTTATTCTTCTTCAGTGTTTTACCACAAAGAAAGAGGTACTGCAGAAGTAACCTGAAATATGCGTGGAATGGAGACAACAAAGCATCTTCAATGAATTTTGGACCCAAATGTTATTCATTGAGATATCTTCATGAGACAACCCCTTTATGGATAAATGCCATTGTGCCTCATAAATGTTGCATCTTTGAGCAGAAGTATTTGTGAAGCTCAGTGGGAGTGTAGATGGTTTAGTAGGGAAGAAGGCCTGTGTGATGGCTGCAACCAGTAGTCCCAACACTGGTTAGCGTCTGTGTTATGCTAGTGACATTGGCTTTATAGCTTCTACAGGGACTTCCCATGCTTCATGAGCTGGCTCAGTGATGAGTGGTCTCCACAGCAGGAGATGGAATTTTTAATTCCCCTGGAGTACAGTCTGTGCAATGTCTGGCCTGATATCGTTTTGGGATGCCTGTGAAGATGAGGTGCAGTTAGAAGGTCAAACAATCCAAATTTAACTGGAAACAACTGAATCTTTCGAGGGAAAAGATATAAAGGGCAGGTTATGGCTAGAGCCAAGTAACCTAGAAAGCTGGTGTGTACCTAGAGTTTACTCCTTTACTCTATCCCTTGTGTCCCTAGTCCATATGGCACATGCAGCAACAATTATCTTTATCATCAACATAGAGGATAATGAAGTAACTCACCTATTGTGGTGGCCCAGTGTGAGCTATGCCAGCTGCTATGCCAGATATCAGATGGCTAAGGTATGTAAAGGGTTTTGGAGAGTAAGGTGTGTATTTTAGGTGCTGAAGGCCCAAGTAACTGTGTTTTTAATGTTGTATATGTGTCTTCCTAGACTGCATGCATACATTGAGTTCTCCAGCATGAAAATAGTTAATTTTTTGCAAAATGTGCCTTTCTGGCCAATGAATGCAGGAGTTGTCCCCACTCTACCCCCTAGACTTGGAGAAGGGGTAAAACTTGATTCCTGCTGAGTCTGGCCCTGGCTTCGTTCAGCAGCCCGTCTGTTTGAGTTTAGCCTTGTACAAACCAAAAACACATGTCAGCTTCCCTTTCCTGTAAATTAAGAAAGGCCCAGCACTCACCAGCTTTGCAGAAAAGGTGAAGAGAGGAAGGCATCCCACCGAAACGCATCCTGGTACTTGACACTTTGTGAATAAATATTCACCTTTTCTGCAAAACTGGTGAGCGTTGGGCCTTTGTTAATTTACATTGATCTCTTCTTGCCACATGCACCACCACCAGCTATGGAAGTGCTGACCACTATCTTCCACAGAGCTTCTTCTTCCTGTAACACATTCCTAAGGAGACTGATTTCTAGAGCCTAAATGTAGCTAAAGTCAGGCATACCTTCTGCAAATAGCCACATCATCACTAGTCTTGTCATTAAAGGAGTACTGAAGCAATAGACAACGTATCCCTTATCCACAGTATAGGAGATAAATGTCTGATCGCAGGGGGTCTGAATGTTGGGCCCCCCGCGTTTGCACTTTCCAGTAGGTGGCTTCGGCTCTGCATGTCGGCCGTAGCATGGGGCTCCCTGTATCTCTATGGGAGAGATGGAGATGCAGCATTCATGCATCACCTCCTCTCCCATAGAGCTGAATGGAGGGGGCGTGTCTGTCGACTTCAGTGAGGTCGACGATACGAGCATTAGCAGAGCGGTCGGACCCCCCGCGATCAGATACTTATCCCCTACCCTGCGGAAAGGAGATAAGTTGTCTATTGCTGCAGTACTCTTTTAAGCAAGTACAAGACCATGCCAAGCCAAAAGTCCCCCCACAAGGATTTTTCTGCCCTTCAGCATTTTTCCTCAGGGTTTTCTGAGGGTTAAAGGAGTAGTCCAGTACAACAAAACTTATCCCTTATCCGCAGGATATGTGTCCGATCATGGGTGTCCGAACTCTGAGACTCCCAGCTATCTCCCACCCAGTGCCCTGGTTCTCTGCATGAATGCAGTGTGTCGACCACAGCATGAAGCTTGGCTGACACAACCCCTCCATGCATCTCTATGGGAGAGCTGGAGATACCCTAACACTGTATCTCCATCTCTCCCATAGAGATACATGGAGGGGGCGTTTTGGCCACAGCTTCTTGCTATGGTCGACATGCCTCTATTCATGAGGAGAGCAGGCGGGCCTAGGTAAAGGGGATAATCTTTGTTACACTGGGTAACCTAACATAACAGAAAAAAAATGCATACAGAATTTCTGGGTTTAAGTACAGAATTAAGCTTACTCAGAATTACAGTGAACCCTTTTTAAAACATAACCTTTCGTTACGTTATTTAAAATGAATTTTGAAAATGTACAGTGCTGTCAGTGTCACGATGCCGGCTGGCAGGTAGTGGATCCTCTGTGCCAGAGAGGGATTGGCGTGGACCGTGCTAGTGGATCGGTTCTAAGTCACTACTGGTTTTCACCAGAGCCCGCCGCAAAGCGGGATGGACTTGCTGCGGCGGTAGTGACCAGGTCGTATCCACTAGCAACGGCTCAACCTCTCTGACTGCTGAAGATAGGCGCGGTACAAGGGAGTAGACAGAAGCAAGGTCGGACGTAGCAGAAGGTCGGGGCAGGCAGCAAGGATCGTAGTCAGGGGCAACGGCAGGAGGTCTGGAACACAGGCTAGGAACACACAAGGAAACGCTTTCACTGGCACGATGGCAACAAGATCTGGCAAGGGAGTGCAGGGGAAGTGAGGTGATATAGGGAAGTGCACAGGTGAACACACTAATTGGAACCACTGCGCCAATCAGCGGCGCAGTGGCCCTTTAAATCGCAGAGACCCGGCGCGCGCGCGCCCTAGGGAGCGGGGCCGCGCGCGCCGGGACAGGACAGACGGAGAGCGAGTCAGGTACGGGAGCCGGGGTGCGCATCGCGAGCGGGCGCTACCCGCATCGCGGATCGCATCCCGGCTGGAAGCGTAATCGCAGCGCCCCGGGTCAGTGGATCTGACCGGAGCGCTGCAGTGGGGAGAGTGTAGCGAGCGCTCCGGGGAGGAGCGGGGACCCGGAGCGCTCGGCGTAACAGTACCCCCCCCCTTGGGTCTCCCCCTCTTCTTAGAGCCTGAGAACCTGAGGAGCAGACTTTTGTCTAGGATGTTGTCCTCAGGTTCCCAGGATCTCTCTTCTGGACCACAACCCTCCCAATCCACTAAAAAAAAGGTTTTCCCTCTGACCTTCTTAGATGCTAGTATCTCTTTGACAGAGAAGATGTCCGAGGAGCCGGAAACAGGAGTGGGAGGAACAGATTTGGGAGAGAAACGGTTGATGATGAGTGGTTTAAGAAGAGAAACGTGAAAGGCATTAGGAATACGAAGAGAAGGAGGAAGAAGAAGTTTGTAAGAGACAGGATTAATCTGACACAAAATTTTGAAAGGACCAAGATAGCGTGGTCCCAACTTGTAGCTAGGGACACAGAAGCGGACATATTTAGCGGAGAGCCATACCTTGTCTCCAGGGGAAAAAATGGGGGGAGCTCTTCTTTTCTTATCCGCGAACTTCTTCATGCGTGATGACGCCTGTAAGAGAGAATTTTGGGTCTCTCTCCATATGATGGAAAGGTCACGAGAAATTTCATCCACAGCGGGCAGACCAGAGGGCAAGGGGGTAGGGAGGGGGGGAAGAGGGTGACGGCCGTACACCACGAAAAATGGGGATTTGGAGGAAGATTCAGAGACTCGGAAGTTATACGAGAATTCGGCCCATGGAAGGAGATCTGCCCAGTCATCCTGGCGGGAGGAAACAAAATGTCGTAAATAATCACCCAAGACCTGGTTAATTCTTTCTACTTGTCCATTGGATTGGGGATGATATGCAGAAGAAAAATTTAATTTAATCTTGAGTTGTTTACAGAGAGCCCTCCAGAATTTAGACACGAATTGGACGCCTCTATCCGAGACTATCTGTGTGGGCAACCCGTGAAGACGAAAAATGTGTACAAAAAATTGTTTAGCCAACTGAGGCGCTGAAGGAAGACCAGGAAGAGGGATGAAATGTGCCATTTTGGAGAATCGATCAACGACCACCCAAATAACAGTGTTGCCACGGGAAGGGGGTAAATCAGTAATAAAATCCATACCAATCAGAGACCAAGGCTGTTCGGGGACAGGCAGGGGATGAAGAAAACCAGCGGGCTTCTGGCGAGGAGTCTTATCCCGGGCACAGATAGTGCAGGCTCGTACAAAGTCCACAACATCCGTCTCCAGAGTCGGCCACCAATAGAAGCGGGAGATGAGTTGCACAGATTTCTTGATGCCCACATGACCTGCGAGATGGGAGGAGTGACCCCATTTGAGGATTCCGAGGCGTTGGCGTGGAGAAACAAAGGTCTTTCCTGGAGGAGTTTGCCTGATGGAGGCTGGAGAAGTGGAAATCAGGCAGTCAGGAGGAATGATGTGTTGCGGAGAGAGTTCAACCTCCGAGGCATCCGAGGAACGAGAGAGAGCATCGGCCCTAATGTTCTTATCGGCAGGCCGAAAGTGAATTTCAAAATTAAATCGGGCAAAGAACAGAGACCACTGGGCCTGGCGAGGATTCAGCCGTTGGGCAGACTGGAGGTAGGAGAGGTTCTTGTGATCGGTGTAAATAATAACTGGAAATCTTGATCCCTCCAGCAGATGCCTCCATTCCTCAAGTGCTAATTTGATGGCTAGAAGCTCTCGATCCCCGATGGAGTAGTTCCTCTCCGCCGGAGAGAAGGTCCTAGAAAAAAACCCACAAGTGACAGCATGCCCGGAAGAATTTTTTTGTAGAAGAACAGCTCCAGCTCCCACTGAGGAGGCATCAACCTCCAATAGGAAGGGTTTGGAAGGGTCAGGTCTGGAGAGCACGGGAGCCGAAGAAAAGGCAGACTTGAGTCGTTTAAAGGCGTCTTCCGCTTGAGGAGGCCAAGACTTGGGATCGGCATTTTTTTTGGTTAAAGCCACGATAGGAGCCACAACGGTAGAAAAATGTGGAATAAATTGCCTGTAATAATTGGCGAACCCCAAAAAGCGTTGGATGGCACGGAGTCCGGAGGGGCGTGGCCAATCTAAGACGGCAGAGAGTTTGTCTGGATCCATTTGTAGTCCCTGGCCAGAGACCAAGTATCCTAGAAAAGGAAGAGATTGGCATTCAAACAGACATTTCTCAATTTTGGCATAGAGTTGATTGTCACGAAGTCTCTGAAGAACCATACGGACATGCTGGCGGTGTTCTTCTAGATTGGCAGAAAAAATTAGGATATCGTCCAGATATACAACAACACAGGAGTATAAAAGATCACGAAAAATTTCATTAACGAAGTCTTGGAAGACGGCAGGGGCGTTGCACAGGCCAAAGGGCATGACCAGATACTCAAAGTGTCCATCTCTGGTGTTAAATGCCGTTTTCCATTCATCCCCCTCTCTGATGCGGATGAGATTATAAGCACCTCTTAAGTCCAGTTTAGTAAAGATGTGGGCACCTTGGAGGCGATCAAAGAGTTCAGAGATGAGGGGTAGGGGGTAGCGGTTCTTAACCGTGATTTTATTAAGACCGCGGTAGTCAATGCAAGGACGTAGGGAGCCATCTTTTTTGGATACAAAGAAAAATCCGGCTCCGGCAGGAGAGGAGGATTTACGGATAAAGCCCTTCTTTAAATTTTCCTGGACGTATTCAGACATGGCAAGAGTCTCTGGGGCGGACAGAGGATAAATTCTGCCCCGGGGTGGAGTAGTGCCCGGGAGGAGGTCAATAGGACAATCATAAGGCCTGTGAGGAGGTAGAGACTCAGCTTGTTTTTTGCAGAAAACATCCGCAAAGTCCATATAGGCCTTAGGGAGACCGGTTACTGGAGGAACCACAGAGTCACGGCAAGGGTTACTGGGAACCGGTTTTAGACAGTCCTTGGAACAAGAGGGCCCCCAACTCTTGATCTCCCCAGTGGACCAATCCAGGGTTGGGGAATGAAGTTGAAGCCAGGGAAGTCCAAGGAGAATTTCAGAAGTGCAATTGGGGAGGACCAAAAGTTCAATCCTCTCGTGATGAGATCCGATACACATTAGAAGGGGCTCCGTGCGGAAACGTATGGTACAGTCCAATCTTTCATTGTTTACACAATTGATGTAAAGGGGTCTGGCGAGACTGGTCACTGGGATGTTGAACCTGTTGACGAGAGAGGCCAAAATAAAATTTCCTGCAGATCCAGAGTCCAAGAAGGACATAGTAGAGAAGGAGAAGGCAGAGGCAGACATCTGCACAGGCACAGTAAGACGTGGAGAAGCAGAGTAGACATCAAGGACTGTCTCACCTTTGTGCGGAGTCAGCGTACGTTTTTCCAGGCGGGGAGGACGGATAGGACAATCCCTCAGGAAGTGTTCGGTACTAGCACAGTACAGGCAGAGATTCTCCATGCGGCGTCGTGTCCTCTCTTGAGGTGTCAGGCGAGACCGGTCGACCTGCATAGCCTCCACGGCGGGAGGCACAGGAACGGATTGCAGGGGACCAGAGGAGAGAGGAGCCGAGGAGAAGAAACGCCTCGTGCGAACAGAGTCCATATCTTGGCGGAGCTCCTGACGCCTTTCGGAAAAACGCATGTCAATGCGAGTGGCTAGGTGAATGAGTTCATGTAGATTAGCAGGGATTTCTCGTGCGGCCAGAACATCTTTAATGTTGCTGGATAGGCCTTTTTTAAAGGTCGCGCAGAGGGCCTCATTATTCCAGGATAATTCTGAAGCAAGAGTACGGAATTGTACGGCATACTCGCCAACGGAAGAATTACCCTGGACCAGGTTCAACAGGGCAGTCTCAGCAGAAGAGGCTCGGGCAGGTTCCTCAAAGACACTTCGGATTTCCGAGAAGAAGGAGTGTACAGAGGCAGTGACGGGGTCATTGCGGTCCCAGAGCGGTGTGGCCCAAGACAGGGCTTTTCCAGACAGAAGACTGACTACGAAAGCCACCTTAGACCTTTCAGTGGGAAACTGGTCCGACATCATCTCCAGATGCAGGGAACATTGGGAAAGAAAGCCACGGCAAAACTTAGAGTCCCCATCAAATTTATCCGGCAAGGATAGGCGTAGACCAGGAGCGGCCACTCGCTGCGGAGGAGGTGCAGGAGCTGGCGGAGGAGATGACTGCTGAAGCTGTGGTAGTAACTGCTGTAGCATAACGGTCAGTTGAGACAGCTGTTGGCCTTGTTGCGCTATCTGTTGTGACTGCTGGGCGACCACCGTGGTGAGGTCAGCGACAACTGGCAGAGGAACTTCAGCGGGATCCATGGCCGGATCTACTGTCACGATGCCGGCTGGCAGGTAGTGGATCCTCTGTGCCAGAGAGGGATTGGCGTGGACCGTGCTAGTGGATCGGTTCTAAGTCACTACTGGTTTTCACCAGAGCCCGCCGCAAAGCGGGATGGACTTGCTGCGGCGGTAGTGACCAGGTCGTATCCACTAGCAACGGCTCAACCTCTCTGACTGCTGAAGATAGGCGCGGTACAAGGGAGTAGACAGAAGCAAGGTCGGACGTAGCAGAAGGTCGGGGCAGGCAGCAAGGATCGTAGTCAGGGGCAACGGCAGGAGGTCTGGAACACAGGCTAGGAACACACAAGGAAACGCTTTCACTGGCACGATGGCAACAAGATCCGGCAAGGGAGTGCAGGGGAAGTGAGGTGATATAGGGAAGTGCACAGGTGAACACACTAATTGGAACCACTGCGCCAATCAGCGGCGCAGTGGCCCTTTAAATCGCAGAGACCCGGCGCGCGCGCGCCCTAGGGAGCGGGGCCGCGCGCGCCGGGACAGGACAGACGGAGAGCGAGTCAGGTACGGGAGCCGGGGTGCGCATCGCGAGCGGGCGCTACCCGCATCGCGGATCGCATCCCGGCTGGAAGCGTAATCGCAGCGCCCCGGGTCAGTGGATCTGACCGGAGCGCTGCAGTGGGGAGAGTGTAGCGAGCGCTCCGGGGAGGAGCGGGGACCCGGAGCGCTCGGCGTAACAGTCAGCATCATTAACATAAAAGATGCAAGTGTGTATGAATTACATGCCTATTTCTCTACTCCCTATGTAATTCATACACACTTGCATTTTTTATGCTAATGATGCTGACAGCACTGTGCATTTTCATAATTCATTTTTAATTTTGTAATTTTATGTTATGTTTTAAAAGGGGTTTACTGTAATTCTGAGTAAGCTTTATACTGGGTAACCTCTTTGAGATGTACAAAGCCCTTTTGTCTTCACACTGGATTTCATCTTGCCTAGTTGTCTATACCTGTCTACATCTGCATTAGGGTGCATTCACACCACGTTTGTGAGATCTAGCTGCCGGATCAGGCTGGAAAATTTTCAAAACCGGCTGCTGCTATATCTCTGCCGGACCGGCGCCAAGTATTATTTATTTAAATGCACCGACCGGAGTCAGATAGTAACTCTGGTTGCCCGTATCTGTTTTTTTGACCAGATTGAAAACCGTAGTATGCAGCAGTTTTCAGTCCAGTCACAAAACTGGATAGGGGACAAAAATGAGCCAACCGGAGTCACTATCCGACTCCGGTCGGCGCATTTAAATGAATGACATTTGGCGCCGATCCGACTGGGATACGGCAGCAGCCGGTTTTGAAATTTGCCAACATGGTGTGAATGCCCCCTAACACATGCTAAAGCACAAAGTCACAGTTCTGCCAAAAAGCATAGTCTGCGAAAGTTGCACCAACCTAAAGCCTAATTCCGATGATGCTCCGGCAGTTGGATTCCCAACTTTGTATGGTAATTCCAGCAAATCCGTATCTTGATTTGCAGTGATTGGCTGAGCGAGCCGTCACTGTTCAGCACAATGAGGCCATCTCTATGGGGCGCACTCAGCAGGAAAAAGCAGCTTTCAGAGGTGAGAGATGGAGCTCAGTTTTGGGAGATTGTGGGGGTGGGGGGACCCAGAGGTTTTACCTCCCGCAAACAGACACTTTCTATTCCCTATCCGCCTTCCCTGTAGATAGGGGATAAATTTACCTAAAGTGAAGTAGACCTTAAAGGCCAAAAGTGGCTGTGTTAACGCTGTACTGCCTAAAGGTGTACTTTTCCAAGCTACATTCAGAAGTCTCTTCCCTGGACTTTGTATAAAGAAACAGCTACATTTTAAAAAGGACATTATGAGTTCAACAAGGAACTCTGAATGTCACCACTTAGCTATAATATAACATTCAGAGAGAACATAGAGACTAGAGGAACTAAATACTAACAAGTACTTATAGTTAAAGGGGTACTCCATTGGAAAACATTTTGTTTTTTAAATCAACTGGTGCCAGAAAGTTAAACAGATTTGTAAATGACTTCTATAAAAAAATATTCACCCTTCCAGTACTTTTTAGCAGCTGTATGCTACAGAGGAAATTCTTTTTTGTCTTGTCCACAGTGCTCTCTGCTGACACTCTTTTTATTAGAAAAATACAAAACTTATCAAATACAAAACACAAAGCAAGCTTAACCAGCTATAACATAAATAAGAAATACTCTAAAAACCCTGCCTAACCGGCCAGCCCAGCTTTACTAAGATACTAAAATACTAAGATATTAAAATATGCCCAAAATATCTAAATCAAACACTCACACGCTTACCGAAAATGAACATAAGAAAAATAAATAAATAAATAAAATAGCACAACTTGGCTTGTCAAAATATAAACATAAAAGTTATCATTACCCGACTATAACTCAAAACCATCCATACTTGGGAACACGCAACAAGAAAACTAAACAGAAACCTCAAAAAAAAAATAAATAAATAAATAAAATTATTATGTTTTTTTACTTTTTTTTTTATATATTTTTTTTTACTTATTTTTTTACATTATTTATATTTTTTTATCTTTTTATATATATACATATATATATATATATACACACACACACACACACACACACATTTTTTTTATAAACAAAAAAAACAAAAAATAAAAAATAGCAATAATAATAAGAATAATAATAATCAAAATAATCATATCACACATACATTCACTTACAAAATGTCCAAATTAACTGGATCCTCTATCCGGGACTAATGAAAATACCAAAGAAAACATAAAACAGACCAAATAACTGAAATAAACAAAATAAATCACATATCAACACAACAACTGGTCCGGCTACCATAACGCTATAACATGAAACAATATGAAACAATATAGAAATAACAATATAGATATAACACAATATACGTACAAAATTACTAAATATACTATATAAATAAAATATAATATAAACAAAATATATGCACTACAGAAAACACCTACAAGATCAATAGAAAACCCTAGGAAAAACCCTACACTAAAACTGTACCCTCACCCATACCACCCCTCCTGTACATGGGTCAGAGTCCATACCGTTCTTACAGTTCACAAAGTCCAGTCCTTAACTGACCCATGTCAGGTCCCCCAAAGATGAACACCACCACCCACAAGCACACCCTCCCCACCTAGCACTCCTCCCAACCAACTTATACACAAACTTATACACACTGAACCACAAACCACTTTAGGCCCAAGTTTGGTCGCCTGTAAGCCCTTCATACCATATCAGCTTAAAAACAAAACAAAAAGCTAGCGTGCACATGCATCAGCCCACCACCAGGGAGAAGGATGGCAGACTTGATACATTCAAAATAATTTTACACTCTTTCCCTAACTCCCCCTACAATTCTCCCTAATCCTATCCCTCCATTCAAACTAACCCTGTTCTCATCCTATCTCTATCCCTATAACACTGTCCCTAACCAAAATAAAGGTACTCTACCTAAAAGGTCTAGTACCTAGGGCACATCAAAAGAAAACCCTCTCCATAGGAGAGAAGCCCTACTGGTACCAAGACTGCCATACTCCAAAGACCTGATCTTCCCGAGGTCACCAGTGATGTTCCTACAGACCTCCACCTCGGAGAGGATTTTCTGTTGGGTCGACACTAAACACCGTGCATTCCACGTTTAGTACCTAACCACTAAACTAACTAAGAATAAAGTGCCCCGTTCTCGGCCACCCAGGTTCCTGAATGCCCCATGAGCCCACTCCTGATAGGTAAGGCCGGCAAGTTGACTCCAGCCGATGGAAGCGCCCACCCTGTTGTAAACCCCTATATTAAAGGGACAATGAAGCAGGAAATGGTCCATGCTTTCCAGCGTGTCCCCGCACTCTTCTCGGGGACATCCCCGGTCATCAGAGTTCCTACACTTCAAATTGTCCCTCACATATAGCTTCCCCTGAAAGCAGCGCCAGGCCAAGTCCCAAAACTTCTGGGGGATCCTTTTCATGTTTAAAAGGTACAACCCCACCCTCAGATCCCGACCTGGGCAGTCCCTGAGCGCCAGAGGCTTCTGGAAGTGGGTCAACAGAACCCGTTTGTCAAGGAACTGCCTTGACTGGGTCCTGATCTCCCACACTCCCAGACCCCACCAACGTATCACCTTCAGAGTCGGGGTAGCGTAAGCCGGAAGATGCCCATGGGGCGTACGGAGGTCCTTCACTTGCCCTCCTGTCTCCCATTCCTGGAAGAAAGGCCGAAACCATTCCCTGCAGGAGAGTACCCACGGAGAAGCCCTCTCTGACCAGAGGTTTGAGATGTTAGCTTTCAAGAAGGTGTTGGTTAAGAACACCACAGGGTTTACCATAGATAAACCCCCTAGTCTCCTCGTGCGGTACGTAACCTCCCTCTTGACTAGGTTCATCCTGTTTCCCCATAACAGTTGGAAAAACAGGCTGTAGATCCTAGTGTGGTAAGCCTCTGGCAAGATACATACGCTGCCCAGATAGATAAACAAGGGGAGCAGGTACGATTTGATCAGGTGTACCCTTTCCCTGAGGGTCATAGACCAACTCTTCCATTGGTCCACCTTCTGAGCGGCATCCTGGAGCTTACCATCCCAGTTTTTGGTGGGATAATCATCCTTGCCGAATATGATGCCCAAAACTTTTGCTGACTCTTGGGGCCCTGGAAGGGTGTCCGGGAGATCAAACGTGGGATCTCCCCCTCCCAGCCAGAGACTCTCACACTTATCCCGGTTGATCTTAGACCCGGATGCCTCCGAGTAGCGGTCCACTTCCGACATCACCACATCGACCTCCTCTCGCGAGGACACGAAAATGGTGACATCGTCAGCGTACGCCACCACTCTCTGGGCGACATCCAGCTCCGCCAGACTCATCCCGACTCCCGCCAACGGCCCACAATCTACCCTCCGGACGAAGGGATCGATTGCGAACACATATAAAAGCGGGCTCAAAGGACAACCCTGACGGACTCCGGACCCCACCTCAAAAGAGCGGCCAGACCAACCGTTCACCAGTGGAAACTCTCTGCCCCTGCATACAAGATCTTAAGCCAATTAACAAAAGGACTCGGTAAGCCATATCTCAGGAGGACGGACCAGAGGTACTCGTGGTTCACCCGATCAAACGCTTTGGCCTGATCCAGGGACAGCAAGTACCCCTTCCAGAAACCCGCACTACTCCGCTCCACTGCCTCCCTGACACTAAGGACCGCACTTAAGGTGCTTCGGCCTGGAACAGAGCAGTGCTGGGCCCGCGAAAGGAGCCGGGGTGCAAACTTCACCAGCCGATTAAACAGTATCTTAGCCAGAAGCTTCCTGTCCGTATTGAGAAGAGCTATGGGCCTCCAATTCTCAATACGGCTGGGATCTTTACCCTTTGACAAAAGAATCAGGGCTGACCTCCTCAATGACTTCGGCAGAGTGCCCGAGGAGAGACACTCATTGAATACCTCAGTCAAGAGGGGAGCTAAAGACTCCTTAAAGGTCCTGTACCACTCGGATGTTAAGCCATCCGGACCTGGCGACTTCTTAGGGGCAAGCCCCTCGATCGCCAGTCTCACTTCCTCTTCCCTGATTTCTTCTGCCAAAACATCAAGAGAGGGGTCTACCCCTGGCTCAGGAATGGTTTCAGTCAGGAAAACCGACATCTTGTCTCGATCTAGATCCTTCCTCCCCAAGAGGTGCGAGTAGAAGGATCTGACGACCTCCAAGATCCCTGATCTGGACCGATTCAGAGATCCTGTACTATCAATCTGTCCTGAAATGACTTTACTACTCACTGACATCTTACAGTTTCTGTAAGGGTCGGGCGAGCGGTACCTCCCGTAATCCCTCTCAAAAACCAAAGATGCGTGCCTATCATACTGACACCCCATCAGCAAGGATTTCACTCTGGAGATATCCTCTCGGCTACCTCCAGTCGAGACGAGAAGCTCGAGTTTCCTCCTCAGTCCCTGATACAGGCGATACCTGTTCAGGGACCTGAGGCTCGAGAGCTGGTGGAAGAACCCCGCAACCCGCTTCTTGAATATCTCTCACCACTCTGACTTACTACTACATAGGCCCAGTAAAGGTACCTGACTCTGAAGAAAATCCTCAAAGGACTGTCTTACCTCCACTTCCTCCAGGAGGGACGAATTCAGCTTCCAGTAACCTTTACCCATCCGGGGGGTCTCTGAAATATTCAGGGAAAACAAAATCATACAGTGATCGGAGAACTCCACCTCAACCACGGACACTGCGGAAGAGACGGCTTCCTCCTTTAAATAAAACCTATCTATTCTAGACCTGCGACTACCTTGATGATAGGTGAAACCCGCGTGGCCCGAGGGGTTCCGGATGTGGGCATCCTCTAGGCGAGCTTCTCTAGCTATGCTAATCAGTGCCACACTATCACAAGTCAGCGGACCATTGGAGCCTCTCCTATCTTGGGACCTCGTGACATTATTGAGTCCCCTCCAAAGATCACCTGCCGACTCGTAAAAAGAAAGGGCTTAATCCTCATAAAGAGATCTTTACGGCCCCGCTTAGTTTGCGGGGCATAGATGTTAATGAGCCAGAGCTCCTGCCCCTTCATGAGGACATCTAGGATCAGGCACCTCCCCATTTCTAATTCAATAACCCGTCGGCATTCAACAGGAGCGGTAAAAAGGACCGCCACCCCACTATACGGCTCAGCCGCAAGAGACCAGTGGGAGGGACCGCGCCTCCACTCTCTCCTGGCTTTTACCAGGGAGGCTATATCTGACAACCTGGTCTCCTGTAAAAAGAAAATGTTGGCTTCAACGCGGCCGAGAAAATCAAAGGCTGCAAATCTAGCCGTATCAGATTTTATGCTGGCACAATTAATAGATGCCAGCGTCAATGGGGTGAGTGCCGCCATACAGGGTGATTGAGTTAGACGGCCTTCTATCCCTTACACCTTCTTCCTCTCCTTTCCCCCACCCCCATCTGAGTCAGAGGAAGACCCCTTACCCCTTTTAAGGCTGTGGGATAAATCCATCCCAGGATATTTACCTTTGGAATCCAGAGTTGCCTTTCCCCTTGAGAAACCCACCTCAGGGGTGGAAGGCTCGGCGCCCCCTTGAGGCTGCACCACTTCCCGCCCCTCTTCCTCCCCCTCAAGAGGAGGAGGCGAGATAGTATCCCCGAGGGCCTCATACCGATTCGAGAGGACGATCAGAGGGTCGGAGACTGGGATGTTCCTTTTCAGGTCTGGGGCTGTAACAGAAGAGAGGAACAGAACCTCCTTACTTTTTCCCCTTTTCCTCCTCCTCTTCTTTTTACCGTCACCATTTAGTTTCTGCCCTCCCTCCTCCTCCCCATCCACTGTTTCGTATTGGGAAGAACTGGAGGAGAGGGCAATCTCACCCTCCTCTCTGCGAATTCTCCCGACCTCCTCATCCAACTCAGTCTCACCCAAAACCTCAGATTGCTGACCAACTGAGCCCGTGCCTGGAGAGGGACCCAGAGCTACCCCTGGCACCTGGGAAATCTCCTGGACCCTCTCCAACCCCCAGCCGCCACACTTGCATAACTCCTGGCGACTGGGGGGGCAGCCGGACCAGACCCCGACACACCAGAGCCACCAGCACTTACACCACAATCATTCCTCCCATCCATGACACTCCTCCTATTCATACCACTACCATTCCTCTCATCCACAGCACTACCACTCCTCCCATCTGCACCACTACCACTCCTCTCATTCACAGCACCACTCCTCTCATCCACAGCACTTCCACTCCTCCCATTCACAGCACTACCACTCCTCCCATTCACACCACTACTCCTCTCATCCACAGTACTTCCACTCCTCCCATTCACACCATTACCACTCCTCCCATTCACACCACTACTCCTCTCATCCACAGCACTTCCACTCCTCCCATTCACAGCACTACCACTCCTCTCATTCACACCACTACTCCTCTCATCCACAGCACTTCCACTCCTCCCATTCACAGCACTACCACTCCTCCCATTCACACCACTACTCCTCTCATCCACAGAACTTCCACTCCTCCCATTCACAGCACTACCACTCCTCTCATTCACACCACTACTCCTCTCATCCACAGCACTTCCACTCCTCCCATTCACAGCACTACCACTCCTCCCATTCACACCACTACTCCTCTCATCCACAGCACTTCCACTCCTCCCATTCACAGTACTACCACTCCTCTCATCCACACAGGTATTACTAAACCCTTTCAGTGCAGTAACTTTTTCACTCTTACTTTTGGCTGAGCTGGCCGGGATAGACTGTAATGTTGCTGGTGCCGATGTCACTAACTCTGCCTCTGGCATCACATCTCTGCCACTGATGTCACTAGTTCCATCTTCTGACGTCACTTCCATGAGCAGGGCCGCCCCTCCTCCTTCACCATGTGACGTGTAGGAAATCCCCTCCCTCACAGGGGAAGTTTCCATTATGTCAGCACTTGCACTGAACGACCGCATGGACTGTCCAGCTGATGCCCGGACACTCCCCCCCCTCACAGGGGAGTGCCCTGCAGCACCAGCAATGCCCAGGGGACCGCCCCCCACTTCAAGCCTGTCCTGCCCTTCCCTACCGACAGGACAGGAGGGCTTCTCAGCATCTCCCTCCGCCATCTTGGATTTCACACTGTACCCCCCGTGCTGGCCCCGCTCCACCTCAGAAGTGGGGTCTTGCAGAGTGGGGGGCCCAGCAGCCTGTACCGACTTCTCAGCCGGCCCAGACTGCTGGAAAGGACTAAATACAAAACGGGTGACTTCACTTTCCTCTTCTTTTTGCTCCTCTGCCCTTTCTTCTTCCCTCCTTCAGGGCCCAGATCATCACCAAAAGAAAAGTTCTGGAAATGAGTGGGGGATTCCTGCAGGATGATGGCCCGGAGCACCCCGCCATCACTGTCCTCCTCGCTCTCATCAGCAGATGACACAGGTAAGGCCACCATTTGAGCAGCAGCAAGGTGGTCTTCACTGAGGGGGGGGCTAGGGGTGACACAGACAGCAGGGGCCCCACCATCCAGCACCACACTCTCCACCCTCCCCTCAGCCTCTCCGACAATCTCTGACTGTTCCACCTCCTCCTCCTCACCGCCACTACTCTCCCCATCATCCACCACCTCCTTACCTGGGGATTTCATGGCGGTGAATCTGTCCTTGTTTAGCAATTTTTCACGGAAAAGTCCACTGCCTTCCAAAAGGACCTTTCTCCTTTCTTCCAACGCCTTAATCTCTGTTTTCCGGTCTTGTATTCTCACCCTCAGCTCGGGTCGTTTTTTCTTGGGACCCCTGTCAGCCAGGTTTTGGGCCAGGCGCAAATCCTCCCTGGCTGCCTTTAGTTCTTTCCCACAGCGGTCGTACTCTGTAAACCGAGCCGTCATCCTGGAGCAATATATTTCCGTGGACTCTTTCGGGTCTCGGTTGCCCCACATCTCAACATTCTGCAGGCTTTTCTTGGCCTTCCTGCCACTAGTGGCCTTTCCACTACTCGCCGTTGCCTGGGGAGCAGGGACCACATTACTGCGGTCCCTGCTAGATTTTCTCACACAGGCCGGAAGACTGGCTGTAGTTGGCTTCTCTCCACCCCCCGCCAGCCTGGAACGGGAAGTGGAGCCCCGAGATTCCCGGGGCTCCATGCAGGGAGGCTCTCCCCAGGAGTCTGCCACCCTCCTGGGAAAAGCTGTTAGAACACCTGCCTCTGTAGTCTGCTTGGAAGTCCTGGAGAGCTCAAACAGGGACACACCCGCACGCTTCTCACACTGAACTGGTGTGTTTCACAGGAAGTGCTCTCTGCTGACACCTCTGTCCATGTCAGGAACTGTCCAGAGAAGCATAGGTTTGCAATGGGGATTTTCTCCTCTGGACAATTCCTGACACGGACAGAGGTGTCAGCAGAGAGAACTGTGGACAAGACAAAAAAGAAATTCAAAAAGAAAAGAATTTCCTCTGTAGCATAAAGCTAAAAAGTACTGGAAGGGTAAAGATTTTTTAATAGTAGTCATTTACAAATCTGTTTAACTTTCTGGCACCAGGTGATTAAAAAAACATCTATATAAACTCAAATTATAAAAGATATTAATTTGGTAATTTACGGAATTTTTTCCCATTCCAGGTGTGGAACCTAAACTTAGAACCTTCCTACATTTTTAAATTGACATGGCAAAAACAGCCATTGGGCCTCTTCTGCTCCTCTCTGGCAGGCAGTGATGCATCTAGTGTGCGGCACACCTGCTAGCTACAGGCTACTGCAGTGTTTTGGCAAATATTGGGTTGATGGAACAGCCTTCTAGCATCTGATTATTTGTCACTTTAAAAATACCATTCCAATAAGCTGCATTTGGATCAGAGAATGTGACCTTAAAGGGGTACTCCGCCCCTAGACATCTTATCCCCTATTCAAAGGAGCTGCTGCTGCTGGGGACCCCCGGGATCACCCTGCTATCATTACTGCACAGAGCGAGTTTGCTCTGTGCGTAATGACGGGCGATACAGGGGACGTAGCAGCGTGACGTCATGGCTCCGCCCCTTGTGACATCACAGCCCACCCCCTTAATGCAAGTCTATGGCAGGGGCGTGATGACTGCCACGCCCCCTCCCATAGACTCGTATTGAGGGGGTGGGCCGTGACGTCACGGGGGGGGCAGAGCTGTGATGTAATGATGCTCCGGCCCCTGTATTGCCCGTCATTACGTGCAGAGCGAACTCGCTCTGTGCAGTAATGAAAGCAGGGTGCCGCAGCGGTGATTCCAGGGTCCCAAGCAGCGGGACCGCGGCGATCTGACATCTTATCCCCTATCCTTTGCATAGGGGATAAGATGTCTAGGGGCGGAGTGCCCCTTTAAAGGGGTACTCCAGTGGGAAACATTTTTTTTTTTAAATCAACTGGTGCCAGAACATTAAACTGATTTGTAAAGTACTTCTAATTAAAAAATCTTAATCCTTCCAGTACTTAGTGCGCCTGTGAGGCCTGCAACTATATCAGTCAACTCAGGTGGGGCTTACAGCCTGCCTCCCTCCTCCCATTGTATGTGTGCTCAACCACACTGGAGGGTACCTGGGAGGAGGCTGTGAGTTGGCCTAGTGCTACTGTAATTGCCCACTGGCCCCTGGTTTTGCTTATCATGCACAGGTAGGTTTAGTGTTAGGTCCTGTGCCATTTGAGAAACCTTGGCGTTGGTGTGCGGGCTCTGGTGTGTCCTTCATATAAGGATATACTGGCTAATGTCTCAATTTTAACATCAGTGTTGAGGGTTAGCCAATGTCATTGTTTACATCTACCACAGTAGTGCACCTAAATTTCTGTATCCTTCCAGTACTTATCAGCTGCTGCATACTATAGAGGAATGTCTTTTCTTTTTGAATTTCTTTTCTATCTGACCACATCGTTCTCCGCTGATACCTCTGTCCATGTCAGGAACTGTCCAGAGCAGGAACAAATCCCCATAGCAAACCTATCCTGCTCTGGACAGTTCCTGACATGGACAAAGGTGTCAGCAGAGAGCACTGTGGTCAGCCAGAAAAGAACTATACAACTTCCTCTGTAGTATTCAGCAGCTGGAAGGTTTAAGATTTTTTATAGAAGTAATTTACAAATCTCTTTAACTTTTAAATTTCCATAAATGTCCCTGTTTGTTGCATCTGAAACATGCTTAAGTTCTCTCTTGTATGTGTAGCTTTAAGAGCTATTCTAGTGTCACTTTCTGTGGAGTCCCACAAATGTTTCTTTATTCTCTGGATATATCTATGAGCTTGGCCATTACAATTTCTAGTGTCAATTCTTAGTGTTGAGCGGCATAGGCCATATTCGAATTCGCGAATATTCGCGAATATATGGACGAATATTCGTCATATATTCGCGAATATTCGCATATTCGTTATATCCTCGTTTTATTTTCGCATATGCGAAGTCGCGTATGCGAAAATTAACATATGTGAAAATTAGCATATACAAAATTAGCGTGCGCGAAAATTCGCTTATGCGAAAATTAGCATATGCTAATTTTCGCATATGCAAATTTTCGCACGCCAGTCTCACACAGTAGTATTAGCGCCTTCTTTACACCACACAAGCTGGAAGCAGAGAGGGGTGATCACTGTGATGTGTACTGTGAAGAAAAAAAAAAAAAAAAAAAACGAATATTCGTAATTACGAATATATAGCGCTATATTCGCAAAATTCGCGAATTCGCGAATATGCGATATTCGCGAATAATATTCGAATTGCGAATATTCGCGAGCAACACTATCAATTCTTCCTCAGGCCTTGTCTCCAGCACATTATTCAGAGCAGTGTATGACTCAGGTAAGCTGCATAGCACTATGGCTGTAACATGGCTGTCTTTTATACTGACTGACCTCAATTGTGCAATCACCTCAAGCAATGTATTTATATGCTCATGAATATCCTTTTCTTTACTAAGCCTTATATTGTTCAGTTTCCTTAGCAGAAATAACTTGCTATTGAAACTGGATCTTTCATGTAGCTTTTGCAATGCATCCCACATGTTCTCATCATTCCATGGCTCAGATGGTCATTCTCCATTAATAAGCTTGTAGTGGCTCTTGCATAACTTTTTTTGTCCCACTCCAGATTACTGATGTGTGGTCTTTCTGTAGTAATAATCTCCCACAAGCCTTCTCTAGATAGTAACATCTCCAATTTAACCACTTGGTGACTGCCTGTAGACTCTAAGCCTCGGCTCTGCTTTTTTCTTCTGTAACTGTGGCTACTGTCAGTCCCAGTTACAGGGGAAGTCAGTAATAATTAATATGCATTTAAGTGAGAAAATGTTCCTTAAGGGTCTATTCACACATACAGTATTCTGTGCAGATTTGATGCGCAGGATTTCAAGCTGTGTTCGGTTATTCAGTTTACATTGAAATCTGCAGCAGAAAAGGGTCTATTCACACGTACAGTATTCTATGCAGATTTGATGCACAGATTTGATGTGCAGGATTTCAAACTGTGTTCAGTCATTCAGTTTACATTGAAATCTTCTGCAGAAAATCCTGCACATCAAATCTGTGCAGAATACTGTACATGTGAATAGACCCTAAAGGTCTTCTATGACCTTCTGGGGCACAAAATGCAAATCAAAACATGTGCATACATATAAAAGTGAAAATAAATAAATAATTCACATGGCATAACCTACGCCCCCAGTACCGGCCTGGGTAACGGCTTAAGTCACCTACAGAAAACATTCTAGAGGGCAAAACCTCTATGTACTTATAAATGATGCCTGACAGAGCCTGGGTAACTGTCCATAAGGGCCATCCATGCACTTTTTACAGGATCTTTGTTCAGAATTCATGGTCCCTAAATGGAGCTACCATATGGCTACAGTGTATCAACCTTTTCCTTCCTACCTTTTTTGCCTCCTCCGTTGCTGCGTTTGTCAAGTGTGTTTTTTTACCTAAAGAACTTCCTGTTGATGTCATCCATGTCACAGGGGTCGGCTGTGCTGAAATCACAGTCAGCATTAATAGCCTCCTGCTCTATACCCTCCTCTCTGATTATAGATGGTCCTACTCTACCAATGGGCAGGGAAATACAGCTTTAACCATGTAATGGTTGTATGTCCTTCCACACAGCTCTGTTCTCTAAGCATTCTAAAGAAAACAGCATATTTGTAAAATTTTTATTAACAATACCGTTTTCATGAATTTTAAAGGGGTACTCTGCCCCTGGCATCTTATCCCCTACCCAAAGGATAGGGGATAAGATGTTAGATCGCCGCGGTCCCGCTGCTGGGGACCCCGGGGATCGCCACTGCGGCACCCCACCATCATTACTGCACAGAGCGAGTTCGCTCTGTGCGTAATGACGGGCGATACAGGGGCCGGAGCAGCGTGACATCATGGCTCCGCCCTTCATGACATCATGGTCCGTCCCCTTAATGCAAGTCTATGGCAGGGGGCGGGCCGTGACGTCATGAGGGATGGAGTATTGACGGGGCAGGCCGTGACGTCATGAGGGACGGAGCCGTGAAGTAACGATGCTCCGGCCCCTGTATTGCCCGTCATTACGTGCAGAGCGATCTTGCTCTGTGCAGTAATGATAGAGCAGTGCTGCAGCAGCGATCCCCGGGGTCCCCAGCAGCGGGACCGCGGTGATCTGACATCTTATCCCCTATCCTTTGGATAGGGGATAAGATGTCTAGGGGCGGAGTACCCCTTTAAGTGGTGTTGTCCATTAAAGGTAGACAATGCTTTTATTAATAGAATCTGTCTTTACTGCCCTCAATAATATAATGCATATTACGTTAAATACTCATAAATCATTTCTTATTTTCTTCCACTCAATTGGTTCTTTCTAGATAACTTGTAAAGGTTAGGGTCTGGACTTCGCTTAGGAGGGAAGATGTGAATCAGAGAGACAGGGCTAAGAGATTAGCAGCTTAGGGGGTTCTCAGATATAAAAGACAATAATGGGTTCTGATGCATTTGGTGTTATGATTGTCCTATTTTGAAGATCATTGTTTTTTATTTTGAGTTATCCATATCTCTAAATGTGAAGTATTAAAAACACATGTTGCTTAGGCTTTCCCATAGGCCATTCGTACATAACAGCCCATAACACTGATGAAATCCTAACTTAAAACATCTGTTTATTGATGTATTTTTTTCCATTGAACTTCTGCTGATACAATAAACAATATTTGTTGAGGCAAAATGTAAGCTGAATAATCCTTATCAAACAGCCATACTAAAAAAAAAAATGTCTTATAAACAGTGCCCCACACAAATGGATAACACAGAAGGCTTTAGCCATAACTGGGCTACTTCGCTGACAAATGAGATGGGGTTCTCTCTAGGCTACTCTCCTCCTTCTGTCAATGAAGCATTGACTATGTTTGTATTTGGCCATTATTTCCTACAAATTGAGGTCAAAATACATTGTGCCCGTCAGCAGCTAGAAGCTCAAGGACCTAAGCTGAGGGAGTCTGTGAGAAAGGGGGAGGGGGGCATGAGGACAGGTTTGGGGTAGGAGCAGAAGTCTGAGAAAGGGGCCACAGGCAATAGTCTATATTAGACTAGGTTTATACTGTATTTACACTTTCCATCACCGGTATCCGTTGACATTCCACTGAGAATGGGATGCTGATATAATATGTTGCGAACAGCAGCAGGTGCCATTTATTTTAGCAACCCAAACTGAGTCACCTAGTAAAGCACAGAAGACTACTATTAAGTCCAGAATATAGCCAGTTTAGTGTATAAAGCCAGAATGGAGTGACTAGGTGACTCAATTCGGGTCATTGAACTAATTGGCACCCACTTCTCTCTGTCATCCTGTTCTCATTACCAACAAATACCATTGAAAGGGGAGCCAATGGAAAGCTGTGTATTGGAGTCTTTTAGTCTAATTTGGGTGTCTGAAATAATTCTTTACTTTGGCCGGAGACCATCATTTTCTACTTTTGCCCTAATGTGATCTCTGTCCCCATACTTAGGTTCTATTATGGAGCATGGTATTTGGGGGGGTATTGGGCACTGTGAAGGCATACTAATGGGGACACATGGTGAAGCAACAGGCATAGTATTGGTGGTAGCAGCAGAACAGCAGTATTATAAGCTGTCCTTCTGTAGAGGATGGACATGGCTGCTAAATATGTCTTAGTATAGTCTTCAAGAGAAGTCATTGCATGCAGACATGTCAAATGTTTTAATTGGTCAGGGACTCGTGCTGAGACCCCACCCACTGTTAGCGCTTGGACAGAAAGGTATAGTCCGACATTTGGACAGAAAGGTATAGTCTACTAGTAACTATGATCTGTACATTTTCAATGCATACTGTTACTTTGCGGGACTTCCTGTGCCCTAAAATCCTTCAAATGAACAGTATGGCCCAGATTTATCAAACTGTGTGAGAGAAAAAATTGAGAGATTTTCCCACAGTAACCAATCACAGCTCAGCTAACGAGCTCTGATAAAGTAAAAGCTGATCTGTGATTGGTTGCTTCTCTACTTTTTCTCTCAGACAGTTTGATAAATCTGGGCCATGTATGTTTGTAACTGGATATAATTTAGCAGACTATCTTTAGTTCATTAAACTAAATGGGCATGGCTTGGGTAATCACCGTATATGTCAGTATACCTTCCGGTTGGTATGTCAACTAATATCCTATATGTTTTACATTTCAAATGAATCTCAAGATATGTTTACATAAGGACACGTATACTGTATTTTCAATTCCAAATTATGATTTTTAAAAGACTAGATTTTTTTTATCGTCACAGAGCTTTAGATCCAGTATAAAGCTGAGATTGGACTTCTTTTCCCAATTCTTTACAGCAGATTGCTATTTCCAATGTTTACTTACCTAGTTAATGGGGTAAAAGGCTCCTGGATATTTATTGCCGAGAATTGTGGGCATAACAGTTCCTGGATGCAAGATCTGTGTTCGGTAACTAAGCTGACTACTGAATGTGTAACCACTTGGCTGGAGTCCCTTGTCTATTCAGACTCACAAATATCTTACTAAACAGCTCTGCTGAAACTCATCTAGTTGTTCTACATGTCATGTGTGCAATGACAGAGAGCATTGCTTTATATGGGAATTGTCTGCTAAATCTAGAGAGTTTTAATAAAGCTACATTTGTACACATCTTAGTGAATTCTTATAAATACATAAGCTGGGTAAATTCATTTTTGTTTTTCGTTCCCTACAGATCAATATTGAGAATATTTACCATAGAGATAATACATGCTCCTCCTAAACCAGGGGTCAGAAACTCCCAGAACGAAATTTTGCGGCCCGCATTAGGGAGCTGGAATTTGTATCTCCCAACGCCCGGGACATGCAGTTCCGGGCGCCCGGCAAGTGATTTCTTCAGGCATTTAACCCTGCTTCGGGCAAGCAGGGCTAAATGCTAGAAGACCTCCCACACTTTGGCAAACACTGCTTTATGGGGCCCGGTGCACATATGACAGGGCAACCAGTCTTGCCCCGTCACTAAACTGCTACTTACATCTGCCTGCGGAGACTTCTTGGCGGAGGTGCGCGTGGTGAGTGACGTCATCGCAAGCACCGTGCAAGGATGCTGACGTCCTGTGCAGCGCGTGCAATGATGTCACTTTTAGCGTGCACCTCCTCCAGGAAATCCCCACAGGCAGATGTAAGTAGCGCTGTCCAGGTGGGGAATCTGTGCTGCGGTTACCTAATGTGGAGAAACTGTGCTGCGCTACCTAATGTGGGGAAACTGTGCTATGGCTACCTAATGTGGGGAATCTGTGCTAAGGCTACCTAATGTGGGGAATCTGTGCTAAGGCTACCTAATGTGGGGAAACTGTGCTACGGCTATTTAATGTGGGGAATCTATGCTAAGGCTACCTAATGTGGGGAATCTGTGCGAAGGCTACCTAATGTGGGGAAACTGTGCTATGGCTACCTAATGTGGGGGAAACTATGATACCTAATGTGGGGAAACTGCTACCCTCCTAATGTGGGGAAACTGCTGCCTACCTAATGCTTCCCCCCCGAGCAGTAGAACCCCCATCATCTGTCAGCTCATGCTATTACCACAGGGGGGGTAGGGGGGATGGGAGGGTGTTGCTGGTGGATGATGGGGGTACTACTGCTGGTGGGGGGTGTTGCTGGTGGATGATGGGGGTGCTACTGCTGGTGGGGGGTGTTGCTGGTGGATGATGAGGGGCGCATTATGGTGGCATTATATGTGAGGGGTGCTTGATGGGGGCATTATATGTGAGGGACGCATGCGGCCCAGCCTCACCCACCCACTACCTCCAGTGGCCCTCAGATAATTTGAATTTAAGACCCCTGTTCTAAAGGAATGATTTGAGCCAGAGGCTGGTTGTCCTTGTTTCTAAGGGTCTATTCACACGGGCGGAATTTCCACCGGCGGTATTCCACCTTAAATTAAAGCCCATACAGTGTATGGGGTTTCATTTCAGGTGGAATATCGCTGGTGGAAATTCCACAAGTGTGAATAGAGCCTTATACTGAATAGTCAATGTCTGCCTTAAAGGGGTACTCTGGTGGAAAACATTTTTCTTCAAATCAACTGGTTCCAGAAAGTTAAAAAGATTTGTAAATTACATCTAATATAAAATCTTAATCCTTCCAGTACTTATCAGTACTGTGTCAGTACTGTGTCAGGAACTGTCCAGGGCAGGAAAGGTTTGCTATGGCGATTTGCTTCTGCTCTGGACAGTCCCTGACACGGACAGAAGTGTCAGCAGAGGGCACTGTAGTCAGACTAAAAAAGAACAACTCAACTTCCTCTGGTGCATACAGCAGCTGATACGTAGTGGAAGGATTACGATTTTTTAATAGAAGTATTTTACAAATCTGATTAACTTTCTGGAATCAGTTGATTTGAAAAAAAAAATTCCACCAGAGTACCCCTTTAAGAATATCCCCTTTTTCCATATGATTCATTATAATTGCTGCAAAGTGGTGCTGGTTCTGGTTCTGTAAACAAACTAGTATAACACCAATATAAAGCTATGATAGGTAGGTAACTAGCGAGCTAAGGAGATAGGTAGCTAGCTAAGTAAGTAGGTAGGTAGCCAGGCAGGTACATAGGTAGCTATTTAGGCAAGAATTAGTTCTATACATAGGTAGGCAGCTATATAGGTACATAGGTAGGTAGGTAGCCAGGTAGGTATATGGGTACCTACCTACTTATATAGGTAAAGGTAAATATACTCAATACCCACTTCCACTTAGGGATGTACTCACTTTTGTTGCCAAGGTTTAGACATTAATAGCTGTGTAATACAATACAGAAATTTAGGTGCACTACTGTGGTAGATGTATACAATGACATTGGCTATCCCTCAACACTGATGTTAAAATTGAGACATTCGCCAGTGTATCCTTATATGAAGGACACACCAGAGCCTGCACACCAACGCCAAGGTTTCTCAAATGGCGCGGGACCTAACGCTAACCTACCTGTGCGCAATAAGCAAAAAAACAGGGGCCAGTGAGCAATTACAGCAGCACTAGGCCGACATGCAGCCTGCTCCCAATTCCCTCCAGTGTGACTGAGAACACAAACAATGGGAGGAGGGAGAGAGGCTACAAGCCCCACACAAGTTGGCTGATATAGGTGCATGGCCTCACAGGTGCAACCTTAATGCTGCCTGGAAAATTTTCAAGGCGCATTAACATATGGAGTTTACACACCTCCAAGTATACATTTTTAAACAACAACAAAAAACATGGTCTCAAATGGCTGGAGGTGCTCAACCCCAAATGCAGTTGTGCATTTATACTGGGGGAGCAGATCCTGCCCTTATAGTCCATTGCTAGGGGCGATCCCCAGCATAAAAATGCATACAATGGAGGATGCCTGCAGCAGACTACAAGTGCCACAATAGAATCCTACACCAGATAAGCAGTGTGGATGTGTAACAATTAGAATAATACAATACAGAAATTTAGGTGCACTACTGTGGTAGATGTATACAATGACATTGGCTATCCCTCAACACTGATGTTAAAATTGAGACATTCACCAGTGTATCCTTATATGAAGGACACACCAGAGCCCGCACACCAACGCCAAGGTTTCTCAAATGGCGCGGGACCCAACGCTAACCTACCTGTGCGTAATAAGCAAAAAACCAGGGGCCAGTGGGTAATTACAGCAGCATTAGGCCGACATGCAGCCTGCTCCCAGTTCCCTCCAGTGTGACTGAGCACACATACAATGGGAGGAGGGAGAGAGGCTACAAGCCCCACCCAAGTTGGCTGATATAGGTGCATGGCCTCACAGGTGCAACCTTAATGCTGCCTGGAAAATTTTCAAGGCACATTAACATATGGAGTTTACACACCTCCAAGTATACATTTTTAAACAACAACAAAAAACATGGTCTCAAATGGCTGGAGGTGCTCAACCCCAAATGCAGTTGTGCATTTATACTGGGGGAGCAGATCCTGCCCTTATAGTCCATTGCTAGGGGCGATCCCCAGCATAAAAATGCATACAATGGAGGATGCCTGCAGCAGACTACAAGTGCCACAATAGAATCCTACACCAGATAAGCAGTGTGGATGTGTAACAATTAGAATAATACAATACAGAAATTTAGGTGCACTACTGTGGTAGATGTATACAATGACATTGGCTATCCCTCAACACTGATGTTAAAATTGAGACATTCACCAGTGTATCCTTATATGAAGGACACACCAGAGCCCGCACACCAACGCCAAGGTTTCTCAAATGGCGCGGGACCTAACGCTAACCTACCTGTGCGTAATAAGCAAAAAACCAGGGGCCAGTGGGTAATTACAGCAGCATTAGGCCGACATGCAGCCTGCTCCCAGTTCCCTCCAGTGTGACTGAGCACACATACAATGGGAGAAGGGAGAGAGGCTACAAGCCCCACCCAAGTTGGCTGATATAGGTGCATGGCCTCACAGGTGCAACCTTAATGCTGCCTGGAAAATGTTCAAGGTGCATTAACATATGGAGTTTACACACCTTCAAGTATAAATTTTTAGCTGTGTGTTGAGTTATTTTGAAGGGACACAACATTAAACATTATTACACAGGCTGTGCACTCAATACTACATTGTAGAAGAGTGTCATTTCTTCAGCGTTGTCTCATGAAAAGATGTAATAAAGTATTTTCAAAAATGTGAGGGGTGTACTCACGTATGTGAAGTACTGTATATGACCGCATATCTATGACATTGACATCTGCCTACCGTATTTTTCGCCGTATAAGACGCACTTTTTCTTCCCCAAAACTGGGGGGGGGGGGCGGGGTTGGGGGGAAGTAGGTGGGTCTTATACGGCCAATGCACACCTATCGGGTTGGTCCCGGCAGCCATCAACGGCTGGGACCCGCGGCTAATACAGGACATCACCGTTCGCGGTGATGCCCTGTTTTCACCCTTCAGATGCGGCGATCAAAGGTGACCGCCGCGTCTGAAGCGAAAGTGACACTAACCCGGCTGCTCAGTCGGGCTGTTCGGAAGCGCTGTGGTGAAATTGCGGCGTTCCGAACAGCTTACAGGACACCGGGAGGGAACTTACCTGCCTCCTCGGCGTCTGCTCCGGGCCGGGATCCCCTGCATGGCCGGCGCTCTCCTTCGACGTCATCACGTCATCGGGCACGCCGTCCCGTCATCCAATAGGAGCGGCGTGCGTAGCGACTTGATGATGGCGACGGAGAGCGTGGATCCCGGGGAAGAAGACGTCCGGAGCATCGGGGACACCACGAGGACGACAGCGGTGGAGCAACATCCAGGGCAGCGGTGACGAGCGGTGACGGGTCCGGAGGGGCGGGGACAAGTGAGTACTACCTCCTATCCAGTGGTCTTCAACCTGCAGACCTCCAGATGTTGCAAAACTACAACTCCCAGCCGTTGGTTGTCCGGGCATGCCGGGAGTTGTACTTTTGCAACATCTGGAGGTCCGCAGGTTGAAGATCACTGTTGGGTTCAGAATCTTTTTTTTTCTAGATTTTGCACCTTTAAAATTGGGTGCGTCTTATATGCCTATGCATCCTATAGGGCAAAAAATACGGTACTTACTCTATTGATTGGTTTCATTTTAACACCTAGCAACCCCTGTTTGCATCATTACTACTGATATATTGGGCAGCTGTGATTTCTTTATATGAGCAAGGGTAATAGAAGGGTGATAATCTCCTGAATCCATTATAGACGAGTGTGTTAGAAGGTGTTAGGAAAATCAGTTTCTTATTCTCCACCAGCCATCCCCTATGCAGTAAGCTTCACATACAGATGTCCAATTTGCATGTTTTAACTGCAGTGTTCAGTATCCAGGATACTGGCAAATAAAATGAATATATGCTTGGATAGCTGCCATAGATCTGTAATATATTTTTTTTTACTAACTTTGCCAACTAAATTGTCAGTGTTAAACTAAGAACACATAATTCAAAACATGTTTACTCTGTAGTCTGATATATACATTGTCATTGATCACCTCTTAGGATCAACTTAGAATCTATGCATACACATAAAGAGACTAATATGATTAGGAATGCTATAAAGCATTTTCTTGAACCTATATAAAAACACAAATATTTCTCATAAACTTATATTAAAATGCTTTCTTTATTACCAACTGGTATTTCACAATCCATTGTTTCAATAAAGAAACTCACATTAATGAGTCATCCATTGTCTCCCTTATGTTGATATGGACAAAGCTGACTTAAAGAGCTATCACATTATCATGGGATTTTATGTCAATATACTTACAGCTTACACCCATTGGATCACTTGGCCATGCAATGATGTCACTGTAGAAACATTACATACCGTATTATTACATATTTAGCATTACTGTTACTATAAAGTAAAAGCCAGATTGCCAGATTCTTCATTCCAGAATCATTTAACACAAGTCACCCCCTCCTGTTTTTGGACTTACTTGAGTCCAGGGGAATAATGTGGGAAGCTGACTTTGTACATTATTGTCAATTTAATAATTGGTTTGACAGTGAATACCAAAAAATGCACAAATATTCCAAATCTGTTAGAGAATAACATCTGCCTAGTTGTAATGTGATTCATAAGGGAGGTTTGTCATTCCAGAACATTAGGGGATTCAATTCCATTTCCTGAGGTTACTAAGGAGAGAAAAAATTGACATAACTGGGAAAAGGATCAATAGGATTTTCAAGAAGAGTTGTTAGACTCACCGCAGTCGACTGGCACTCGGGAGGAAGTAGATCCACTGGACCACAGTAGTCTGGAACATGAGAGGTCATAGATCTGCTGGACCTGTGTGCCAGGGAGCGGAGTCTAAGGTGCCGCTGGTTTTCACCAGAGCCCGCCGCAAAGCGGGATGATCTTGCTGAGGTAGGCGGCACCCAGGTGTCTACCTCTGGCACAACTTGACCACACAGGCAGCTAAGGTGATGCAAGTTACGGAAGGGAAGAGACAGGACATAGTCAGGATAGTAGGAGGTCAGGGCAGGCGGCACATGAGCGTAAACAGGGACGTAGCAGAAGGTCAGTAGGCAAGCGGCAAGATACATGGTCAAGTCACAGAATACTAGGTCTGGTACATGGCATGGAAACACAATATAACGCTTTCACTAAGGCATTGGGGCAAACAAAGATCCGGCAGAGTAATGTGGGAGGTGCAGAAACTTATAAGTGTGTGTCAGGTGCAAACCATAATTACGGTCGCACTGGCCCTTTAAATCTAAGAGCTCCGACACGCGCGCACCCTAGGAGGCGGGGGCACACGTGCCGGAGCTGTGAGGAAGAAGCAGAGGACTGAGGTGAGTGACAGGCTGGGGTTCGCATGCGGGCACATCCCACGATGCGAATCCCAGCCCCGCCAGCTGGGGAAGGAGGTACTGCCGGAGCGCTAGTTGTCACAAGAGTATACTAGAAGAAAGTATTTCTGATTTTATATGGAAATGTTCTTAAGATTTTAAGGGGTACTCCAGTGGAATATTTTTTATTTATTTTTATTAACTGATGCCGAAAAGTTTAACAGATTTGTAAATTACTTCTATTTAAATGAACTATTAATTGAAAAGAACTATACAACTTCTTCTGCAGCAAACAGCAGCTGATAAGTACTGGAAGGTTTAACCCTCTTTCAACAGTTGATAAAAATAAAAGTGTTTTCCACTGGAGTACCCCTTTAACATAAGTATAATAGAAGCTATCTCTTATTCCAGTCTATACAATGTAAAATCCACCTCTCCAACTTATATGTTTGCTCCAGTAACAAGAAATTACTTGGTGACCAGAAAAATGTAAGTAGAAGGTTTCATAACAAAATAAATAGAGAGTGTCCATGCAAAGCAACATCTTATGAACACAAGACATACTCTAACATTTTGGAACAGTTAAAGGGGTACTCACGTAGAAAAAATTTTTTTAAAATCAAATAATGCCAGAAAGTTAAACAGATTTATAAATCATCAGAGATAAAGTGCTATGTCCGGCACTGCTGCTGATACCAACACGGACTTAGGCTGTGGGATGTTTTGGAGTGTTCACCGAAGTGAGGGTGGTGCTCTGACTTGTAATAGCAAATCACATATCTTAGTATAGAAGAAAAGTGAAAAAAAGTCGGCAGACTCACCATGGACTTCTTTTTCAGGGTTGTTTCTTTATTGCATACTCACATATAAAATTGGTGCAGAGGGGGGAGAGGGATCACAGTGGTGGGTATTCACTGTCTGGCCACAGAATCTGTTTCACTCAATACTCAAGCTTCTTCTGGCCTAAATCACTTCTATTAAAAAATCGTAATCCTTCCAGTACTTTTTAGGGGCTGTATACTAAAGAGAAATCCAAAAAAGAAATGCATTTCCTCTGATGTCATGACCACAGCGCTCTCTGCTGACCTCTGCTGTCCATTTTAGGAACTGTCCAGAGCAGCATATGTTTGCTATGGGGATTTTCTTCTGCTCTGGACAGTTCCTGAAATGGACAGCAGAGGTCAGCAGAGAGCACTGTGGTCAGGACATCAGAGGAAATGCATTTCTTTTTTGGATTTCTCTTTAGTATACAGCCCCTAAAAAGTACTGGAAGGATTATGATTTTTTAATAGAAGTGATTTACAAATCTGTTTAACTTTGCGGCACCAGTTGATTTAAAAAAAAAGTTTTCCATGGGAGTACCCCTTTAAGTTCAACTTGTCATTGACTGGAGTTTGTTAGCATAACTTTAGCCCATAAAATAAAGCTTTTATTATTTACTTCACTGCAACAAATTGCCAAACTCACCTAGCTACAAATGATATAAGGAATACAATATATAATACTCCTGATAAGAGACAAATGTAACATCCGTGCTCCGGCCAGACATGCTGGCCGTGAGCGCTCTGTCATGTCCCGGCTGCGTGCAGGGCTGGGATTCGCAAGCAGGCGTGTCACTCACCTTCCTATCCTCGCAGCCCCTGTGCGTGTGCCCCCGCCTCGTAGGGCGAGCACGCCGGAGCTCTCGCTCTTAAAGGGCCAGTGCTCATTTTGTCAAGTGTCCACCTGCACCCTGGTCCTTAAATATCAGCTCCTCCCTTGGTTCCCTGCCGGAACGTGTGCTGCAGACGGCACGTGCTCTATTCATCTCTATGGGAGTGCTGAAAAAAACCTAAGTACAGCACTCGGGCATCAACGGGGCTCCCATAGAAATGAATGGAGCATGTACCGTTTACCACTAGACAACACATGCTCCTCACTGACAGGTGTGGTCCCCTCCTGGAGATCAATGGGGGTTCCAGCAGACAGACCCCCCCCCTGTTATCAGTGACATATCCTCCTCTATCCTGGGAATAGGGCATAAATTCATTTTTGCTGGAGTTCTTCTTTAGCTATAGGGGCCTAAGAGATGACATGGGTGAAGACTTTGTATTCACAATATCAAAAGAAAAGATCAAAGTAGTGAGTAGATGAAAGCAGAACTCACTGAGGCTCACACCTAGGCTAGGTTAGGCTGGCTTCACACTACGATTTTACTGTACGGGAACCAGATACAGCTGGCGGGAGCGAAAACCGGGTGCTCCCGTATCCCAGCCGGACCCGGTTCCAATGAGCCGACCCGACTCAAACGGTGACTCCGGTTGGCTCCTTTTTGCCTCATATCCGGTTTTCTGACCAAACCTAAAACCGTAGTATGCCGCTGTTTTAGGTCCAGTCACAAAACCGATACAGGCAAAAATTAGCTGACCAGAGTCACTGTTTGACTCTGGTCGGCTCATTGAAATGAATTAGATACGGGCCGGGATACGGGAGCGCCCGATTTTCGCTCTCCCCAGCCCTATCCGGTTCCTGTATAGTAAAAGTGTAGTGTGAACCCAGCCTAAAAGAGATTTTTCTATGTCTAAAAGTTACCCACTGTCTACAGGATAGGGGATAACAACCTGTTTGCCCAGAAGATTGACCTGTGATATTTTTTCTTTTCATTCTCTTTCCAATTAGAAATTAACAACTGTATTCACACTGGGGTAGTCATGATGGGGTTGTGCTTATACACAGCAACTCACCTGAGCTATAAGAACAACAGTCGAAGCCACAGGGGAGATGAGCTTTAGATAACGTTTTACATCAATTCATTCTTTGTCTATCATGTAGCTAAACTGCAGCCACTGGTGATAGTTGTTTTCTAACTGAACAGAGTTAAAAGCAGTCCATATAATAGCAGACAATAATCAGCCATTTGACAGCTGCTAAAATTTTTTTTTTTTTTTTTTTTTAGAAATTGGAGTACTTCTTTTTGACTAAAAGCCAACACTTTCCTTTCTATGGATGCTTTGAAGCCTTACCTTATGATTAAAGGTGATGGAAATTGGTTAGTATTATGCCAACAAAAGCTGGCACTTTGCAATGCTTGCCATTGGATTTAATATTTTAAAAAAAAGTTTATATTTTATTTAAAAAAAATGCTTTTCTTTTTATTTCAATTCTTTATTAAAAGAAGGGAAAAAAACTCAGGCGTGATGGCCGACACCCCCCCTCCCATAGACATGAATGGAGGGGGCGTGGTGCGATGTCACGGGGGCGTGTCCGTGATGTCACAATCATGGCCATCCGATCCAAGCGCTCTGAACAAAATGTTCAGAAAGCTGTGGTACGGTCTTTGTTTGTAGATATATTGTATCAATTTCTATTTATTTCTATATGGATAATTTTTTAGAGCTGCTAATTTATTGCAAGTTTATTGAAAAAAAAAAAAAGACAACAAACAGGATGGTGCAACAGAATGCCTATTTTGTAGCATTCACCTGCCATAGACTTGCATTGTGCAAAAAATAGATGCTGTGACTTTGTTGTTTAAATGGAAAAAAATAGAACGATCTCCAGTTGTCAAAAAAGGATTATGATGGAAATATGTAGTACAGGCCTTCTTATGAAATACAATACGTACTATAAATATTACCCAGCATTTCCTCTTTTTTTAGTAAGACCATATTAGGTTTTGCATAATTTGTTAGCTGATCAGGATGTGTCACATTCTTCATTTACCATAACCTTATCCAAATATATAAACAATATTAAATTAAAAAGGCATAGCAAGAACTGTTCTAAAACATAATATCACTATTAAAGAACTGTTCTAAAACACAATATCACTATCAAAACAATGTGTGCCTAAATGGGGATTGAATGGGTATTCTGGGTTAAAATTACTTAATCCTTATTTGCACAATAGGGGATAAGTGTCAAACTATGGGGGGGGGGGGGCATCTGTTCAACTGTTGACAAAGGGTTAATAATTTTAACTTGAAATACCCCTTTAAATGCTGCTTATTAAAATGATAATAAAAGGTAATTAAATTGACTGTTATGACCTACTTGCATTCTACACTATTTGGTTGCTAACAGCTTGTTTAAAAACACGCTGGGGGACATTTATCATTGGCTTTACACCACTTTAATGTTCTAAAAGTCCCTACAAAATGTGCACAATTGCATTTTTTTGCGCAATTTTTTTGCACATTTTTTGGTGGAACATCTTTCAAATTTGTCTACTGTTTGGTGCACTTTACACCACTTTTTCCAGTGGAGCTGTATTTATTATTTGCGTAAAAAAGATAGAAGTGTTTTTTTTTGCGCTTCCTTCGCTGCGGGACTCTTTTGGGACTTTTAGGACTATTACTCCCATTATGGACATACTCCGCCATGATGGGAGTTATAGTCCAGGGGCTGAGGGGCAGATCGCAGTGTGTCATTCTCCTGAGACCCGATGCGATCCGCATTTTGTTAACAAGCGGGCGGCACACGCCACTCCACTGTGCTCCCCACCATCTGCAGGCGGGGAATACTGTATATAGCCGTCACAATGCATAACCCACGTCGACGGGAAACAGGACAGGAGCTCTGATTGGTGAATAGCTTTTCACCAATCAGAGCTCCTGCCTCCCGGTGGCGGGGATTATGAATTATGACAGCTATATACAGTATTCCCTGCCTGGAGCCGGTGGGGAGCACAGTGGAGCAGCATGTGCCGCCCGCTTGTTAAGTTAATAAATGCGGATCGCAACGGGTCTCAGGAGAATGATCCACTGCGATCTGCCCCTCAGCCCCTGGAGTATAACTCCCATGATGGACGGAGTATGTACATGATGGGAGTAGTAGTCCTAAAAGTCCCAAAAGAGTCCCGCAGCCAAGGAGGTGCAAGTGCCACCCCTCAGCACTGCGGTATTACAACTACAACAGAGTCTGTACCATGATGGGAGTAGTAGTCCAAGGGCAGAGGGACAAATCAAAAGGGGTTCTCACTCCTGAGACCCCCTGCGACCTTAAAAAGGTTATCCACCATAAGGTGATTTTAGTATGTACCTGGCAGACAGTAATGGACATGCTTAGGAAGGATCTGCACCTGTCTTGGGGCTAAATGGCTATGTCATGAGATTACCATAACACTGTGGCTAGCTTTTTGTGAACTTGTACTTCCTGTCTGACTTTTCTTTTTTTGACTACAAATCCCACACTTCCATTTTCCTCCCTCCCACACATCAGCCACCCCACCCATTGAAACAAAAGACCTGTGGTTTTCAATCAGGGTGCCTACAGCTGTTGCATTAGTTGCAGTGGTGTACTAAGGGGGGGGGGCGGCCCACCCCGGGTGCCGCTCACAAGGGGGGTGCCAGGGGCGGACTGACCCGCCGCCGCCGCCACCACTACTGAGGATCCGGGACACTCGTCCCAGATCCCCAGCAGACAGCGGTGCCTTCTCCTGTATGCGCGATACACGCACTTACAGGAGAAGGCGTCCGCTCTGTGTGAGCCGCATCTGCAGCTACACAGAGGAGACGTGACCTCCGCCCCCACGCAGCACGCAGTACAGGCGCCGGTGACCTCACTCATCGGCGCCTGTACTGTGGAGGGGATCGCTGCGTGGGATATCAGGTGAGCATTCTTTTTTTGTTTTTATTTTTTCTCAACTCTGCATACACCTATGGGGAAGGGGGGGGGGGGGTTACTCCACATATACCTATGGGGAAGGGGAGAGGGGGGGGGTTACTCTACATATACCTATGGGGAAGGGGAGAGGGGGGGTTACTCTACATATACCTATGGGGAAGGGGAGAGGGGGGGTTTACTCTACATATACCTATGGGGAAGGGGAGAGGGGGGGTTACTCTACATATACCTATGGGGAAGGGGAGGGGGGGTAACTCTACATATACCTATGGGGAAGGGGAGAGGGGGGGTTACTCTACAAATACCTATGGGGAAGGGGAGGGGGGTTACTCTACATATACCTATAGGGGAGGAGGGGGGGGTTACTCTGCATATACCTATGGGGGAGGGGGGGTGTTACTCTACATATATACCTATAGGGGAGGAGGGGGGGTTAATCTACAAATACCTATGGGGGAGGGGGGATTACTCTACATATACCTATAGGGGAGGAGGGGGGGTTACTCTACATATACCTATGGGGGAGGGGGGGGGGTTACTCTACATATACCTAAGGGGAGGGGGTTACTCTACATATACTAATGGGGAAGGGGAGGGGGTTACTCTACATATACCTATAGGGGAGGGGGGTTACTCTCTACATATACCTATGGGGAAGGAGGGGGTTACTCTACATATATACCTATAGGGGAGGAGGGGGCGGTTACTCTACATATACCTATAGGGGAGGAGGGGGGGTTACTCTACATATGACTATGGGGGAGGGGGGGTTACTCTACATATATACCTATAGGGGAGGAGGGGGGGTTACTCTACATATACCTATGGGGGAGGGGGGGTTACTCTACATGTACCTAAGGGGAGGGGGGTTACTCTACATATATACCTATGGGGGAAGGGGAGGGGGTTATTCTATATATACCTATAGGGGAGGGGGGGTTACTCTCTACATATACCTATGGGGAATGGGAGGGGGGGTTACTTTACATATACCTCTGGGGAAGGGGAGGGGGGTTACTCTACATATACCTATGGGGAAGGGGAGGGGGGGGGGGTTACTCTACATATACCAATGGGGAAGGGGAGGGGGGGGTTACTCTACATATACCTATAGGGGAGGGGGGGGTTATTCTACATATCCCTATTGGGAAGGGGAGGGGGGTTATTCTACATATACCTATGGGGAAGGGGAGGGGGGGTTACTCTACATATACCTATGGGAAGAGGGGGGTGTAGCTGCATATACATTTGGGAAAAGGGGGGGGGGGTGTAACTGCATATACCTGTGGGAAAGGGGGGTGTAACTGCATATACCTATGGGAAAGGGGGCGTGTATCTGCATATACCTATGGGAAAGTGGGGTGTAACTGCATATACCTATGGGAAAGAGGGGGGTGTAACTGCATATACCTATGGGAAAGAGGGGGGGGGGTGTAACTGCATATGCCTATGGGAAAGGGGGGGGGGGTTACCTGCTTATACCTATGGGAAAGAGGGGGGGGGGAGGTAACTCTGCCTATACCTATGGGGAAAGGGGAGGAAAGGGGGGGGGTAACTGCCTAAACTAATGGGGAAGAGGGGGGTAACTCTGCCTATACCAATGGGGAAGAGGGGGATGACTCTGCCTATACCAATTGGGAAGAGGAGGGGGGAATCTGCCTATACCTATGGGAAAAAATGGGTTTAACTCTGCCTATACCTATGGGAAATGGGGGGGGGGAGGGTTTTTTAAACTCTGGCTATACCTACGGGGAAAGGGGGTGGGGGGACTCTGTTGCCTATACCTAAGGAGAAAGGGGGGTTAACTCTGTTCCTATACCTATTAGGAAGGGGGTTTAACTCTGCTGCCTATACCTACAGGGAAGGGAGGCTACCTAACTTTATACCTGGATGCCTAACTACTTACCTACATACCCAGCTACCTAACTATGTACATACCTGGCCTTCATACATGGCTGCCTAACTACCTAGCTAGCCCCCTACCTACCTAACTTGTCACCAAACTACATATCTGGCTTCCTGATCTACCTACCTAGATACCTATTTACCTGGCTACCTACCTACCTGCCCGTTTACTGTGCAGGACACCAAGGAGGGCATTATTACAGTTTGTGGGTCTATAGATGGAAAGATTGTGTAGAGGAGGGCGCTGGAAAAATGCAGAGTCTGACATGTTTTTCCTGCAGATGTTAAGAGATCCACATGGCGGTCTTATCCGGACGGAGAAGAAAAGGAAAGAGGACGCCGCTGATCAGAAAATACGTAATTGTGAGTCCCAAAATGTAACTGCAATCACTTATATGGTGTACAGATCCTGTGTACAGCTGATATCTACCGCCATATGGTCCTGTATATAATCACTTATACAGATCCTTTATAGTATACTGGTTTGTGTATAGTGGTTTTATTCAGTACAGTATGGCGGTATTGTCTAGTTATTGTGTGGTGGTATATATTTACTCCTTGTATACCAGTATTATTGGTCATGGAAATTTACCTACGTTAAAGTGTTTCTTATATATATAAATTTTAGTTTATTGTGTGTGGGATTTTGGTGAAATAGGAGTGTGGCAGAAGATTGACGAGCTGCAGAGCCTAGTAGGGGCCCTTGCTTTTTTTTGGTCCATGGGCCCTGAGTGTTGTCAGTCTGCTCCTGGGAGGGGGTGTAATTAAGGGGGAGGGGGAGGTGGTAAATTAAGGGGGAGGGGGAGGGAGGGGGGGTGTAATTAAGGGGGGGGGGGTGCGGGTGGGGGGGGTGCCAAACAAAGGGTCCACCCCGGGTGCCAAATGCTCTAGGTACACCCCTGATTAGTTGCAGTTGATCAGCTGACTAGTGAGTCAGGTGTCGGCCACATTACAAGCTGGGAAAAAAGCAGAGACAACAGTAATTTTGTATGCTGTTAAAAATAAATAGTGGGGTGAAAATCACAGAAGAATTGTGAGAAAACCGTCACACACAGGTACAGACACTATATTATGAACTACACTAACTTTACATGCAGCATAGTCAAATAAAAAAAATTCATGGAATACCCCTTTATCTGCTCCGCCCCTCGCTATGATGTCATTAGGGGTGGAGTTACACGGTCCAGACCTGAAGCAGGGTGGTAAGTTTGGCTCTGTTCTTATTATGCGTTTTGCATAATGGGAACAGATCCTTTCTGGCAATGTGTTCCAAACAAGGAGACTCCAGCTGTTGCTTAATTACAGTCCTCCATGATGGGAGTTGTAGTTTAGCAACAATTGGAGGCTCATTGTTTTGGAACACACTGCATTATGTGCTCTTTCTCCAGGGGAGATTGCAAAAAATTTGTTAACCCATTTTTTGTGTTTTTGTTTTCTTTAAGATTATTTAAGATAAGTAAATTTGGTGGATTACATCGGATTTGGTGGACTGCAACGATGATCAGCTTGTTTTTATTGTCAATAAAAGGGTTAACGAGGGCTGTGGGTGTTGTTTTTTTTCAATGTGTCGTGTTTTTTATAGTTGACTGTACAGTCGATGATAGAAGAAAAGACAAGTGCACTCATCACTTCATATGCTTCTTCTTTCTTTAATGTTCCATTCTGAATACAAAGACACGGGTGCAGGGGGACGACAACGACGCGGTGTTCAGCGGGCTACGGAACCATTTTGCACAGACTTGTGCTTTTTTAGGCCTAGTCTGTAGTGTTGCTCGCGAATATTCGCAATTCGAATTTTATTCGCGAATATCGCATATTCGCGAATTCGCGAATATTCGCGAATATAGCGCTATATATTCGTAATTACAAATATTTTTTTTTTTTTTTCACAGTAAAAATCACAGTGATCATCCCTCTCTGCTTCCAGCTTATGTGGTGTAAGAAGGCTCTAATACTACTGTGTGAGACTGGTGTGCGAAATTTCGCATATGCGAAAAAGTTGCATATGCAAATTTTCGCATATGCTAATTTTTGTATATGCAAATTTTCGCATATTTTAATTTTCGCATATTTTAATTTTCGCACACGCGGATATTCGCATATGCGAAAATAAAACGAGAATATTACGAATATGCGAATATTCGCGAATATGCCGAATATTCGTCCATATATTCGCGAATATTCGCGAATTTGAATATGGCCTATGCCGCTCAACACTACTAGTCTGTGCGAAACGGTTCCGTAGCCCGCTGAATACAGTGTCATTGTTGTCCCCCATACACTTGTCTTTTCTTCTATCATCGACTGTACAGTGAACTGCACCTGTGGCGAGTTTAGCACCACCGATACCTATGCTCCGACAGACAAGCTGCATGATTGTGCCTAACGGGATCGATGTAATGAGTGTGTGAAGCAACAGTGCCAGGTCACTTTCTTTCTTTATACTATTATTTTTTTTATAATTGAGTTTTCAGGCTTAGTAGTCTTGTAGATGGAATCCATTACTAAGCCAGGGCTTAGCATTAGCCCCAAAATCAGCAAGCGCTAACTAGAGATGAGCGAATCGAACTTGACGAACCCAAATTCGTTACGAATTTCATGAAAAATTCGATTTGCAACGAATACGAATATCGCCGCAATTCTATTGCACGAATCGCTTCATTAAACTCCATTTTACAGCGTTCCAGGCTATTGTAGAGCTAAGATGGCGGATCCACATGTGAGTACATGGGGCAGGGGATTATGGGAGGGTGGGAAACAGCGGTGGGAATGAAGGTAGGCGGGCTGACCCTGAACCACATGTGAGATGCAGCCTATCAGTGTTCACTGACCCCTGTGATGTCACAGCCCCCATGTAATCGGCGGCCATCTTGCTTCTCTTCATTTCATCTATGCACTCAGATGGAGAGGACGGGACTTTGTGTGTGTATGAATAGCTCATACCACAGCGTTACACTGCAACTGCTAGTCACATCAGCATTAGGGAAAGACAGGAGTGCAGAGTGCTTTTCTGTTACTCTGAGAAGGATCATTGATTGCTAAAACTTCTATTCACGTTATTGAGCATTGCAGCAGAGAGGGGCAGATAGCTGTCAGCTGCCTCATACAGATCTCCAAGCTGCCTGAACTTTATGAACCATCTTATCTCCTCATTTTTCAGCTCTATTGAGCTTTTTTTGCTCCACAAATCTTCTGCTGCTCAGAATTGTGTGACAGAGTGCAATTTAGGGTTTAATCCCTGGATTTTTTTTTTTTTTGGTTGTGCTGCACTGTTGGGTCCTGCTGCTGTTCAGAAAAAAGTCATATTAGTGTGGACTTTAGTGCCTTTTTACCATTTTTCACCTGTTACTCTGTCTCTGTGCTAAATTCAGTGTTATACCTTACGTTATAAGCCTGCCGGTGTATGAAAGAAAAAAAAATACGCTTAACAGTGCCCTTATCATTTCAAAGGGCCTACATACAAGCAAATAGCGTACCATATACCACCTTTTTTTTCTTTCTCTGTGCTAAATTAAGTGTCATACCACACGTTATACACCTGCTGGTGTATTAAAGAAAATATTTTTTTTCCTGAGTACAAATACGCTTTTTCAGTGGCCTTATCATTGCAAAGGGCCTACATACAAGCAAATAGCATACCATATACTACCTTTTTTTCTGTCTCTGTGCTAAATTCAGTGTTATACCACACGTTATACACCTGCCGGTGTATTAAAGAAAAAAGTTTTTCCTGAGTACAAATACGCTTAACAGTGGCCTTATCATTGCAAAGGGCCTACATACAAGCAAATAGCGTACCATATAGTACCTTTTTTTCTGTCTCTGTGCTAAATTCAGTGTTATACCACACGTTATACACCTGCCGGTGTATTAAAGAATTTTTTTTTTCCTGAGTACAAAAATGCTTTTCAGTGGCCTTATCATTGCAAAGGGCCTAAATACAAGCAAATAGCGTACCGTATACTACCTTTTTTTTCTGTCTCTGTGCTAAATTAAGTGTTTTACCACACATTATACACCTGCTGGTGTATTAAAGAAAAAAAAGTTTTTTCTGAGTACAAATACGCTTTTTCAGTGGCCTTATCATTGCAAATGGCCTAAATACAAGCAAATAGCGTACCATATACCACCTTTTTTTCTGTCTCTGTGCTAAATTAAGTGTTATACCACACGTTATACACCTGCCGGTGTATTAAAGAAAAAAAAAGTTTTTCCTGCGTACAAATACGCTTAACAGTGCGCTCATCATTGCAAAGGGCATACATACAACCAAGTAGTGTACTATTTAGTACCTGTATGTCTGTCTTGGTGCTAAATTCAGTGCTATTCCACACATTAGTATACACTGGCTGGTGTATACAACAAAAAAAGAGTTTTTTTCTGCGTATAAATACGCTTAACAATGTGCTCATCATTGCAAAGGGCATACATACAACAAAGGAGTGTACTATTTAGTAACTGTTATACTGTCTAGGGCCTATATACTTTGAAAGGACAGCCGTAAGTAATCGCCTGCTGCTGTTCTATACCCTCATAAACGCACTAAGTATGTCAGGCAGGGAAGTGCCAGGACGTGCACAGAGAAGGGGCAGAGGCCTGCATACGTCAGGCAGAGTTGGCAGCAGACTTGGGGCAAGTGGCAGCAGGAGTCGCAGCAATAGGCCTGAGCTCCCGTTAACACCCAGCGGTCGTGTCGTCGACCCATCTCTCCTCGTCAATTGGTTTGCACACTTATCCCCATCATCACAAGCGACATCTGACAACCCCAGTCAAGAGTCGGTGGGTTCCTCAGACACAACCCTCAGTTGGCATGGCCCGGGAGCAGTCCCCGTAATCCCATTGCCTTTGTCCTATGCTGTTCCCTCTCCCAAAGAATTATCTCATGCTTTGGGTTCAGCTCCACTATTTAGCGAGGACGATGTAATAGAGGACAGTCAGCATCTAATGGGCAGCCAAGAATGTGAGGAGACATGCGTCCCTTGCTCCGCAAGGCGTCCAAGTAGTGATGCGGAGAGTGACGTGGGAGGTGGTGTTTCAATTGTTTAGGGTCCTGAGGCAGACACTATTGTGGAACACGAGGAGGACATCAGTGACGTGCACACATCTTTTGATGATGATGAAGCCGATCACAATTGGGAGCTGGGTGCAGAAGCCTGGGCTTCATCATCATCAGGAGAAGAGATTTGCTCTTTGTCTATGAGGCAGCAAGGCGGTAGCACGGTTGGCAATCAGCGTGGTGGCAGTAGTGGAAATTCAGGAGCCAAATGTGCCAGGGGGAGACCACCTGCTTCGCGGCAAGCTACCATTCAGAGAGGTAGTGGAACGGTTCCTGGAGACGGCGCCAATAGCAGTGAAATAGTGCGAACTACGGGTGGAAAAATCCGCTACTCTGCGGTGTGGTTGTTCTTCATAAAGAATTCGGAGGACCTTAGCGTAGTCACATGCAAAATCTGTGGGCAGAAAGTGAAGCGTGGCCAGGGTCCCAATCTCGGCACCACGGCCCTGCGTCAACACACGATTTGCCACCATAAAGCGGCCTGGGATAACCGTGGCTCCGAAGTAGTGGTTCAGCCTGCCGCATCACCCAGTGGCCATCCGCTCCCTCCGTCATCCAGCTAAGGCTCCACCACCTCAGCTGAAGGGAGCATTGTGTCAAACCCTCCTTCTTGTGCTCCTGCTTCCTCTGCTCGTAGTCAGCCATTCCGCCAACAATTGATCGGCGAAGCCATGTCCAAGAGACAACAGTATGAGCCCACTCATCCAACGGCGCAGAAGTTGAATGTGCTCTTGTCCAAGTTGCTGGTGTTGCAGTCCCTCCCTTTCCAACTGGTGGACTCTGCAGCTTTCAGGGAATTGATGGCTTGTGCCGAGCAGAGGTGGAGAGTCCCAAGCCGTCATTTCTTTGCGAAGAAGGCAGTACCAGCCCTGCATAAGTTTGTACAAGAGAAGGTGGGCCAGTCCTTGAGCCTGTCGGTGTGTTCAAAAGTGCACAGCAGCGCCGATGTGTGGAGCTGTAACTACGGGCAGGGACAATACATGTCTTTACGGCCCACTGGGTAAATGTTGTTCCTGCACAGCCACAACAGCAACTTGGACAGGTCACACCGCTTCCTCCTCCACGCTCTCGCTCCCAGGCAGTTGGCCCTTTTACAGTGTGTGCCTCCTCCTCCTCCTCCCCCGTGTCCTCGGCCTCTACTGCACATCCAAATCTCAGTGGCCCTTCATCGTACCACGTGTGTAGGGCACAGCGCTGTCAAGCTGTCCATCACATGGTTTGCCTTGGCGAACAGAGTCACACAGGGGAGGAACTGCTGAAGTTCATGTTACGCCGAGCGCTCCGGGTCCCCGCTCCTCCCCGGAGCGCTCGCAGCGTTCTCTTATTCATAGCGCCCCGGTCAGACCTGCTGACCGGTTGCGCTGCGATATTGCTCCCAGCCGGGATGCGATTCGCGATGCGGGACGTGCCCGCTCGCGATGCGCATCTCGGCTCCCGTACCTGACCCGTTCTCTGTCTGTGTTGTCCCGGCGCGCCGGGTCTCTGCGATTTAAAGGGCCACTGCGCCACTGATTGGCGCAGCAGGCCTAATCAGTATCCTCACCTGTGCACTCCCTACTTATACCTCACTTCCCCTGCACTCCCTCGCCGGATCTTGTTGCCATTGTGCCAGTGAAAGCGTTTCCTTGTGTGTTCCTAGCCTGTGTTTCAGACCTCCTGCCGTTGCCCCTGACTACGATCCTTGCTGCCTGCCCTGACCTTCTGCTACGTCCGACCTTGCTCTTGTCTACTCCCTTGTACCGCGCTTATCTCAGCAGTCAGAGAGGTTGAGCAGTTGCCGGTGGATACGACCTGGTTGCTACCGCCGCTGCAAGACCATCCCACTTTGCGTCGGGCTCTGGTGAATAGCAGTAGCAACTTAGAACCGGTCCACCGACACGGTCCACGCCAATCCCTCTCTGGCACAGAGGATCCACCTCCAGCCAGCCGAATCGTGACAGTAGATCCGGCCATGGATCCCGCTGAGGTCCCCCTGCCAGTTGTCGCCGACCTCACCACGGTGATCGCCCAGCAGTCGCAACAGATAGCGCAACAAGGCCACCAGCTGTCTCAACTGACCGTGATGGTACAGCAGCTACTACCACAGCTTCAGCAATCATCTCCTCCGCCAGCTCCTGCACCTCCTCCGCAGCGAGTGGCCGCATCCAGCCTCCGATTATCTTTGCCGGATAAATTTGATGGGGACTCTAAGTTTTGCCGTGGTTTTCTTTCGCAATGTTCCTTGCATTTGGAGATGATGTCGGACCAGTTTCCAACTGAAAGGTCAAAGGTGGCTTTCGTAGTCAGCCTTCTGTCTGGGAAAGCCCTGTCATGGGCCACACCACTCTGGGACCGCAATGATCCTGTCACTGCCTCTGTACACTCCTTCTTCACGGAGATTCGAAGTGTCTTTGAGGAACCTTCCCGAGCCTCTTCTGCCGAGACTGCCCTGCTGAACCTGGTCCAGGGTAATTCTTCTGTTGGCGAGTACGCCATCCAATTCCGTACTCTTGCCTCCGAATTATCCTGGAATAACGAGGCCCTCTGCGCGACCTTTAAAAAAGGCCTATCCAGTAACATTAAAGATGTGCTGGCCGCACGAGAAATTCCTGCTAACCTGCATGAACTTATTCATCTTGCCACCCGCATTGACATGCGTTTTTCCGAAAGGCGTCAGGAGCTCCGCCAGGATATGGACTTTGTTCGCACGAGGTGGTTTCTCTCCCCGGCTCCTCTCTCCTCTGGTCCTCTGCAATCCCTTCCTCTGCCTTCCGCCGTGGAGCCTATGCAAGTTGACCGGTCTCGTTTGACACCTCAAGAGAGGACACGACGCCGCATGGAGAACCTTTGCCTGTACTGTGCCGGTACCGAACATTTCTTGAAGGTTTGTCCTATCCGTCCTCCTCGCCAGGAAAGACGCACGCTGACTCCGCACAAAGGTGAGACAGCTCTTGATGTGAACTCTGCTTCTCCACGTCTTACTGTGCCTGTGCGGATGTCTTCTTCTACCTTCTCCTTCTCAGCTATGGCCTTCTTGGATTCCGGATCTGCAGGAAATTTTATTTTGGCCTCTCTCATCAACAGGTTCAACATCCCGGTGACCAGTCTCGCCAGACTCCTCTACATCAACTCTGTTGATAATGAAAGATTGGACTGTACCGTGCGTTACCGCACGGAACCTCTCTTAATGTGCATCGGACCTCATCAGGAAAAAATTTTATTTTTGGTCCTCTCTAACTGCACTTCAGAAATTCTTCTTGGATTACCTTGGCTTCAACGCCATTCCCCAACCCTTGATTGGACCACAGGGGAAATCAAGAACTGGGTTACTTTTTGCCACAAGGACTGTCTTAAACCGGCTCCCAGTACTCACAGTCAAGACCCTGTGGTTCCCCCGGTATCTGGTCTTCCCAAGGCCTATCTGGATTATGTTGATGTTTTTTGCAAAAAACAAGCAGAGACTTTGCCTCCTCACAGGCCTTATGACTGTCCTATTGACCTCCTCCCGGGTACTACTCCACCCCGGGGCAGAATCTATCCTCTGTCTGCTCCGGAAACTCAAGCCATGTCGGAGTACATCCAAGAGAACTTAATAAAGGGGTTTATCCGCAAGTCCTCCTCCCCTGCCGGAGCTGGATTTTTTTTTGTTTCCAAAAAAGACGGCTCCCTACGCCCTTGCATTGATTACCGCGGACTTAATAAAATCACTGTAAAAAAACGCTACCCCCTACCTCTTATCTCGGAACTCTTTGACCGCCTACGAGGCGCCCACATCTTTACCAAGCTGGACTTAAGAGGTGCTTATAATCTCATCCGCATCAGGGAGGGGGACGAATGGAAGACTGCATTTAACACCAGAGATGGACACTTTGAATATCTGGTTATGCCCTTTGGCCTTGTCAACGCCCCTGCCATCTTCCAAGACTTTGTAAATTCAATTTTTCATGATCTTCTGTATACCTGTGTTGTGGTTTACCTGGACGATATTCTGATTTTTTCTGCTAACCTAGAAGAACACCGCCAGCACGTCCGCATGGTTCTTCAGAGACTTCGGGACAATCAATTATATGCCAAAAGGGAAAAATGTCTCTTTGAATGTCAGTCTCTTCCTTTCCTAGGATACTTAGTCTCTGGCCAGGGACTACAAATGGGCCCAGATAAATTATCTGCCGTATTGGATTGGCCACGCCCCACCGGACTCCGTGCTATCCAACGTTTTTTGGGGTTCGCCAATTATTACAGACAATTTATTCCACACTTTTCCACTATTGTGGCTCCTATCGTGGCTCTAACCAAGAAAAACGCCAATCCTAAGTCCTGGACTCCTCAAGCGGAAGACGCATTTAAACATCTCAAGTCTGCCTTTTCTTCTGCTCCCGTACTCTCCAGACCTGACCCATCTAAATCCTTCTTATTGGAGGTAGACGCCTCCTCGGTGGGAGCTGGAGCAGTTCTTCTACAAAAAAATTCTTCCGGGCATGCTGTTACTTGTGGGGTTTTTTCTAGGACCTTCTCTCCGGCGGAGAAAAACTACTCCATTGGTGATCGAGAATTATTGGCCATAAAATTGTCGCTTGGGGAATGGAGGCACCTGCTGGAGGGATCCAAATATCCAGTTATTATATACACTGACCACAAGAATCTCTCTTATCTCCAGTCTGCCCAACAGCTGAACCCTCGCCAGGCTAGGTGGTCGTTGTTCTTTGCCCGTTTTAACTTTGAAATTCCTCAAACAAGAATTGAAAGACTGTTGGCCGACTACAAAAAGCATTTACAATCTGTGATACTTGCCAAAGGGGGCAGTACAAAATATTAACTCTGCAGGGTGCCCAAACTTTTGCAGACGGCATTTTTTTGTTTTCTGTTATTTTTAAAGTGTAAATGATGGAAATAAAATCTAACCTTTGTTGACATATTATAAGAATGTCTAATCTGTAATTTGATGCCTTCTGGACATTTTTTAACGTGTGGCAACGTTGCAAATTAGACTATGTTGGGGGATACCGTTCTGACTCTGTAGCTCAAGGAGGGTGTTCTTTGCGGTGTACGAGTGGCTGAAGTGCATGCAAAGTTTCCTTTTGTTAGGATGTCTTGCAAATGGGGAGAACACTTAAGGAATTGCTTGACAACCAGATTGAACTTGTGTGCCATGTAGGGCACATGGCTCAGCCTTCCCAGTCACAGCGCAGACAAGATGTTCTTCCCGTTGTCAGTCACTATAGTTCCCATTTACAGTTTTTGTGGAGAAAGCCATGCTACGATTTCTTTACGAATGACTTTTAGCAGTTCCTGCCCTGTGTGACTGCGTTCGCCAAGGCAAACCATGTAAAGAACAGCATGACACCAGCGTGCCCTGCACACATGGTCTGCTGAAGGGGCACTGAGACTTGTCTGGGCAGTGGAGGCTGAGGACACGGTGGAAGATGAGGAGGGGGAGTTGCACACTGTCACAGGACCAACAGCCTGAGAGCGTGGAGGAGGAAGTGGCGTGACCTGTCCAAGTTGGTGTTGTGGCTGTGCAGGAACCACATTCACCTAGTGAGCCAAGACACTTATTTTCCCTGACCGTAGTTACAGTTCCAGACGTCGGCGCTGCCATGCACTTTAGTACACACCGACAGTCTCAAGGACTTGCCCACCTTCTCTTCCACAAAATTGTGCAAGGTTGGTACTGCTTTCTTCACAAAGAAATGATGGCTTGGCACTCTCCACCTCAGCTCGGCACAAGCCATCAGTTCTCTGAAAGGTGCAGAGTCCACCACTTGAAAAGGGAGGGACTGCAGTACCAGCAACTTAGACAGGAGCACATTCAGCTTCTGTGCCTTTGGATGAGTGGGTACATACTGTTGTCTCTTGGATATGGCTTTACTGATGGATTGTTGGCGGAATGACTGACTAAAACTAGGAGGAGCAGGAGCATCTAGAGCGACCGAAGGAGGATATGACATACAGCTCCCTTCGGCTGAGGTGATGGAGCCTTGGCTGGCTGAAAGAGGTAGCGGCGTGCCACTGGGTGATGCAGAAGGCTGGACCCCTAAATTGGAGCCACGCTTCTCCCAGGCCACTTTATGGTGGCACACCATATGTTGATGCAGTGCCGTAGTACCAACATTGGGACCCTTGCCACGCTTCACCTTCTGCCGACATATCTTGCATGTGGCTATGTGAACCTCCTCCGGATGCTTGATGAAAAACTGTCACACCACCGAGTAGCTGATTTTCCGACAAACAGTCCCCACAGATTGACTTCTACTGTATCCCTCTTGATGAATTTCCACTTCTGCCACCATGCTGACTGCAAACCATGCTACCACCTTGCTGGCTCAGCTGCTGCAACCTGCAACCCTCTTCTCCTTATGATGATGAATCCCCTTCTGCACCCAGCTCCCAATTGCGATCAGATTCATCATCGAGTGTCTGCACGTCACTGATATCCTCCTCAGGTTCCTCGACAGTGTCTGCTTCAGGACCCTGAATGCTGGCAACACCTCCTGCCACGTCACTCTCCTCATCACTACTTGCCCGCCTAGCAGAAGAAGCGGCGGATGTCTTCTCCATTTATTGCCCAGGCAGTAGCTGCTCACTGTCCTCTATTAGATCGTCCTCATTAAATAGTGGAGCTGAACCCACAGCATAAGATACTTCTTTAGGGGAGGGAACAGCATAGGACAGAGGCAATGGGAGGACAGGGACTGCTCCCGGGCCATGCCAACTGAGGGTTGTGTCTGGGGAACCCACGACTGTTGACTGGGGGTATCAGATGTCACTTGTGATGAAGTGGATGACCGTGTTAACCAATCAATGACGGCAGATGGGTTTCTGGTCCAAACACGACCGCTAGCTGATACTGGGAGCTCAGGCCTCTCGCAGCGACTCTTGCTGCAACTCACCCCTAGTCTGCTGTGACCTCTGCCTGATGAATTTAGGCCTCTGCCTCTCCTCTGTGCACTTCCTGGCTTGACATACTTGTGAGTGCGTATATAAAGGGAGTACAATACGCTTCACTACGCTAAAAACAGTATTTGTCTAGAACAGCAGCAGGTGTGTACTTTTGGCTGTCCTTTAACAGTATCTAGGCCCTTGACAGATTAACAGGTACAAAATAGTACACTACTTAGATGTAGGTATTTGGTATGCACTTATGAAGGCAGAAAAATGCTCTACAGTACGCTTAAAAAACTTATTTTAGTAAAACACCAGCCGGTGATTACTTTTCCCTGGTCTTTCACAGTATCTAGGCCCTTGAGAGTTTAACAGGTACAAAATAGTACAATACCTACATGTAGGTATGTAGTATGCACTTGTAGGTATGTAGTATGAGGGCAGAAAAATGTGCTACAGTACACTTTAAAAAAGTACCTCAATACAACACCAGCCTGTGAGTACTTTTGCCTCGACTTTCATAGTATTTTAGGCTCTTGACAGATTAACAGGTACAAAATAGTACACTACTTAGATGTAGGTATGTGGTATGCACTTTTGAGGGCAGAAAAATGCGCTACAGTACACTTGAAAAAGTATCTGAGTACAACACCAGCCGGTAAGTACTTTTGCCTGGACTTTGAGAGTATCTAGGCCCTTAACAAATTAGCATGTACAAAATAGTACACTACTTAGAGGTACGTATGTGGTATGCACTTATGAGGGCAGAAGAATGTACTACAGTTAAAAAACGTATTGTGATTATTTTTGCGTGGGCTTTCACAGTATCTAGGCCCTTGACAGATTAACAGGTACTAAATATGGTATGCACTTATGAGGGCAGAAAAATGTGCTACAGTTCCCTTATAAAAACTTATTTTAGTAAAACACCACCTGGTGATTACTTTTCCCTGGCCTTTCACAGTATCTAGGCCCTTGAGAGTTTAACAGGTACAAAATAATACATTACGTAGATGCCAGTGATTACTTTTCCCTGGCCTTTCAAAGTATCTAGGCCTTTGAGAGTTTAACAGGTACGAAAATGTACATTACTTAGATGTTGGTAGGCGGTATGCACTTATGAGGGCAGAAAAATGCGCTACAGTATACTTTAAAAAGTATCTGAGTACAACACCAGCTGGTGAGTACCTTTGCCTGGACTTTCACATTATGTAGGCCCTTGACCGATTAACAGGTACAAAATAGTACACTACTTAAATTGTATGTATGTGGTATGAACTTATAAGAGGAGAAAAATGCACTACAGTACAATTAAAAAAACTTATTGGAGTAAAACAATACAATTGGTGATTACAATTTCACAGGACTTTCACAGTATCTAGGCCCTTGACAGATTAACAGCTAAAAAATAGTACACTACTTAGATGTATGTATGTGGTATGCACTTATGAGGGCAAAAAAAATGCACTACAGTACGCTTAAGAAAACATTTTTGCACAACACCAGCGGTACACAACAGTGCTGCAGCACACAAAAGCAGTGTACTAAACCCAAAATTGCATTCTGTCAAAGACCATTAGGAATGGACTGCTGGGTATTATACTGTCTACAGACTAGATGTGGAACAAAGACACAGAATTCTGCTGAAAAATTATTCCTGCCTCCTCTGCTAATGTTTGTGAAGTTGAGGCAGCTTGTTGAAATGTATGAGGCAACACACAGCTCTCTGCTCTCTTTGTAATACAATGCTGAAGAAAGTGACTGGGAGGTTATTGGCTGCAGTAAAAATTCCAGCAGCATTTTCCTTTTTCCAGCAGCATTTCCCCTCCTAGTCACATCAGGGTTCTGGTGGACTGCTCTCTGTCCACCAGAACCTTGATGGGACTAGGAGGTGAAACAGGAAAAAGCTTTTCTGTGTAACACACACACACAGGCTATCCGTCCTATCTCTCTGCAGAGTAATGAATGAAGTGACTAGCCGGAATATTGCTATATAGGGCTTTGACATCACAGGGGTGACTGGCTGCTGATCCTGCATGTGATTCAGGGTCATCCCGCCCACCCGCCTTCCCGCCTTCCCAGAGTTCCTTGCCCCATGCCCTCACATGTGGATCTGCCATTTTAGGTGCCATGGAACCTGGACTGCACTAAATGGAGTTTAATGAAGTGATTCGCGTGATAGAATAGCGGCGATATTCGCATTAGTTGCTAATCGAATTTTTCATAAAATTCGTAACAAATTCAGATTTGTCAGCTTCAATTCGCTCATCTTTAGTGACAACAGCTTGCTGAATTTTCAAATATTACCAGGTTCTGCTCGGGTGAACTTGGCAATGTACGTAATAATAGCAAAAGGAATGAGGAATACATGGCATTTTGGCGCCTAAATGAAAGGCGTAAATACTGGGAACAGTGAGATGATGTCATGGCAGCCCAGTGTACCTTTCAGCTATCACATGAACCCAGGTTATCAATTAATTTCCTTACATTGATATGTCATACATCTCCCAGGCCCATAGGACACAGTACAAGAGTGGGTTTTTAAAGGCTGATAAAGCCCCATGCACTGCATTGTGGCCACCATTTTGAAGAGAAAAAGCTAAGTGAGAGTAAGGACTACTGATTCCAGAAAGTCTTCACAAATCCTATAAAATTCCAAAGCAAAGCAAGGACAGCATTAATCAGTGGGCTGGCCTCAGACAGTGACCTCTTGTCAACTGCAGTTCTGTGTACAGTTGATGTACTTCAAATTGCAGCCAGCAGTGAACAAGCTCATGAAAGCTATCACACTACAAGCAAAGCAAAGTATTGTTCAGTGGGCTGACCTCAGATAGAGACCCCTGTCACTTGCAATACATTTGGTGCATGTGGCAGTGTAGCAACTCTGGAGAATGCTCCACCTGTGGCCTCATTAATGAGGTATCAGGAAGGGAAAGTGTGTTTAAAAGGAAAGGAAACAGAATAGTTGGGGCTCTCCCTGGGAAACAGTATGCTGGCTGTTAGAGGGGGAGACACACGGGCCCTGTTTAGGTAACACGCAGAAGGCGCTGCGAGTGGTCCAAGAAGTGGTGTGAACTGTGAGTAACAGGTTGCAGGAGACACATGTTTAACTGGCTGAGGGTAGCTCACCAGTTCGTAGTCAGGGCATGCTGATATGTGTAGTCAGTGACCAGACGGTCTAGGACTTTATTTTGTTCCCGTTTCTGTTTTGTTTTACCTGAAACCTGTGGCAATAAAGCTGGCGAGGAGCCAGACTTGTATGCGAAACTGTGGTCTGTGGTGTTATTGTGAGGAACGTGTCCCGTGGCAAGTGACCAGGACGATCCCAGAGCTAATCCCCTAGACGGTTCATCACATTTAACGGAGGATGCGGGCACGCTGTTGCTAAGGGCAACCCGTTGCCAAGGGCAACCAACGAGCGAGTTGGAGAGGAGCTGTTGCTAGGAGCAACCCCCTGCAAGATTGCAAGTCGGAGGAGCCCAGCAGAGGAGTTCAAGCACAGTTTGGTGTCTGTGGAGGAGCATTGCTAGGGGCAACGGATCGAGATTTATTTTTTTCAAGAAAATGGGACAACCTCGAAAGGCCGTTGCTTGGAGCAACCGACGTGGGCCACAAGCTGTGGTCGCCAAGACGGAAAAGAGGACCCGTGAGTTACTGGTGGGTGGAATCCCACTACTTGTGGAACTGGATTGCTGCCGGACTGTTTGCAGAATTATGCCAGACGCAACCCCGAAAAAGGGGGAGACTTCATCTAGAGATGGAGAAGAGCTGGGGCGAGTGTCTGACAGAGGACCAGAGGATGTCTCAAGGTCTAACATCGAGAGTAAGGAGACCGCTGTCAGTAAAAGGTCTCGGAAAAGACGAGCTGGCCTTGGGAAAAAACTGGAGCAGATCCAGATTCTGGAAGGATCCCTGCAGATGGTTTCTGTGAAGTTGATGGAGAAAGAAAAAGAGGTACATCGCTTGACAGAGGAGAGGGACAATTCGCTTGCTGACTTTAAGAAAGAGCAAGAAGTGAGCCTTCAGCTGGAAAAAGTCATGGAGCACCACAGAAGTGAGTTCGTGGCTCTGCAGGATGAACTGTCCCGCACCCAGGGTCTTGTGACCAGCAAGGAGAGTGAAGCGGAAAGCCTGGCCAAGCGGATGTCATTCCAGGAGGAAGAAGTGAGTCTTCTACATGGTGCATATCAGGCTCTGTGGAGTGATCACACGGCTAGGCTGGTAGCCATGGAAAAAATTGAAAAAGAGAAGAATGAAATGAAGATGGAAGTGGATGATCTTGCCAGCAATCTGGAGAGTGTCTCTAAAGCTAAGAGACAACTTGAGGAGGAAGTCAAGGCAAAGAATGCCCTTGCACATGCTCTTCAATCTGCTCGTCATGACAATGACTTGCTCCGTGAGCAGTATGAGGAGGCCCTGGAACAAATTGAGACTCTGCAACATGAAAACAAGAATTTGCAACAGGAGATCTCAGATCTATCTGAACAGATTGGTGAGAGTAGAAAATCTATCAATGAGTTAGAGGAGACCAAGAAACAGTTGCTGGGCAGTGAGAAGATGATCTCTGCAAAGCTCAAGAGTGAGCAGCTGAAACATATAAAGCTGGAAGATGACATGAAGATCTAAAAAGAGAGCCTGGAAGCGCAGAATGAAAGGCGCAGAAGGTCCCACGTAGCTCCATTGGTTTTGCTGGGAGCGCAACTCTACGAGCAGGTGGCTGTGCTGGCGGACAATGAACAGTTGAGGAAACAATTGCTGTCTTCGGAAGATACTGTCAGGGACTTGACAGAGTTACTTGACAGTGAGAGGATGAAGTCCGCTAAGCTCCAGTGTAAGCAGCACAAATATGAGAAAAAGGAAGAGGACCAGGAAGTTCTAAAAGAGATCAGAGACCAAGCTATGGTGGAATTTGCTCAAGAAAGGCTTCTGGGGCAGAAGTTACGGGATACAGGGGTGCTTTCTCTGAAGCCCGGTAAAAAGTCCTCTAATGCTAAGATTGAGGTGAAGTCCTGTAAGAAGTCCTCTGAAGCTAGGACTGAGCTGAAACCTGGTGTGAAATCCTCTGAAGTGGAGACTAAGGAGAAGTCAGGCGGGAAATCCTCTGAACCTGAGCAGACTAAAAATTCTGAAGGTAATGCTGAGGCAGAGAAATACTCTGAAGCAGAAGCTAAACCAGAGTCAACCTCAAAAGCTATGAGTAAAGAGAATGGCACAACTGAAGCTTCAGGTGAAGAGAAGAGTAAGCCTGAAGAAGCTGCAGAGAAGAGCCAAACAGTAGTAGAAGCTGATTCTACACAAGAATCTGAAGGAGCCAATGACTCTGAAGCCAAACCTGAGGAAGTGGTGCCCCTGAAGAGAAAGCTGGAAGGGATGAGGTGAAACCATGTGAGAAATCCATTGAAGTCAAAACCATGGAGAAACCAGGTGGGAAGTCCTCTAAAGTTGAAACTGAGATGGACCCCTGTCGGAGGTCCTCTGAAGCTACAGAGAACAAGACAGTGGTTGGTGAAGCCACTGAGGCCGAAAGATTCTCTGAAGCAGAGGTCCAGCAAGCCAGAAGAAGACAAAGGTTTGAAACATCGGTCGTCTCGGTCCTTAATTTCAAGAACCCTGCCCACACCAGGGTGAAGAACCTGGTACTGGAGAGGTGTGACCGAGAGACTTGCAATTGTTGGTTGGTAAAAGTCCGGAAGAAAAGTCAAGGACTTCAGAGACTGTGGGACAAAAGATGTCCAAGAGAAAGGAAAGGCAGTTGGACTCTGCCTTTTGAATACAAGTGCTCCTTTCCGGTGGACTGAGCAGAGGGGGGGGGGGATATGTGGCAGTGTGGCAAGGAAAGGGTGTATTTCCCTTGCTAACTCTGGAGAATGCTCCACCTGTGGCCTCATTAATGAGGTATCAGGAAGCGAAAGTGTGCTTAAAAGGAAAGGAAACAGAATAGTTGGGGCTCTCCCTGGGAAACAGTATGCTGGCTGTTAGAGGGGGAGACACACGGGCCCTGTTTAGGTAACACGCAGAAGGCGCTGTGGGTGGTCCAAGAAGTGGTGTGAACTGTGAGTAACAGGTTGCAGGAGACACATGTTTAACTGGCTGAGGGTAGCTCACCAGATATATGTAGTCAGTGACCAGACGGTCTAGGACTTTATTTTGTTCCTGTTTATATTTTTGTTTTACCTGCAACCTGTGAAAATAAAGCTGGTGAGGAGCCAGACTTGTATGCGGAACTGTGGTCTGTGGTGTTATTGTGAGGAACGTGTCCCATAGCAAGTGACCAGGACGATCCCAGAGCTAATCCCCAAGATGGTTCATCACAGTGCACTACAAATCTCAGCCAGCAGTGAACCAGCCCATAAAAGCTATCACATTACAAATACCTAGAAAACTGAGCAAAGTAGTGGGCTGACCTGTATTTTAGCAATATGTATTAAAAGCGTAGTGAACTCGGCATAGCCATTTAAGGAGAAGTTACATGTCTTTTCTGGGTTTAATCAAAGAAAGTGTTTTTTTTTACCTGGGTTTAACATAAATACACAATTAAAAGCGGCATGGCCATCTACGGAGAAGTTACTATGCTGCAACATACAAAGACATTTGGTATGCTTGCAACTTTGTGGCAACAGTTCCAGAATGATTGTGCACAAGTGCACAATGCAAAGCCCATAAAGAGATAGTTTGTGGAGTCTTTTATGGTTGAACTCAAGTAGCCTGCACAGAGCCTTACCCATAACCCCATCAAATGCTTTTTGGATTTTATTTCTAATGGTGATCCAGACCTTTCTGTCCAACGTTAAAGTGTACCTGTCCTTGGCAAAAATGTTTTCTATAATGTGGATAATCCCATTATGTATTTGAAATATAAGAAAAAAGTTATTTTTTTCCCTACAGACCAGTGTATTCCCCAAAGCTACACCAAAAAAATCAATTGCTCGACAAAAATGAGAGAAAATATTAGGAAGAGTGACTGGTTCTCTAGGACTTATTGTGGAGTGAGAATAAAGCTAGTAGGAGTGTGTGGAAGAGTATTTGGGGAAATATGAAGTAACAAGTAATGTCTAAAACGCCCAAGTGCTCAAAATTGATCCAGAACAGATACAATATTAGTTAAAATACCTCCTGTATTTTGTCTTTGCACAGAGACACAAAGGATATAGCGGCAGAGACAAGACAGCATTTTTGCTTGCAAAAATGTACACATTTGTTAACTAATGTATATTTCTATATATATATATATATATATATATATATATATATATATATATATATATATAGATAGAGCAGGAAAGCAGCACTCCAGGGTAAGAAAAAGTGCTCGGGTGCCTACTGTGTCGGGTCTAGGTTGGGGACCCCTCCAAACACAGAAAAATTAAATAAACAGTGGCACACCAGGTGTCAGCAAAAATAAAATGTGATTTATTCCAGAGACGTGTAGGCAACGTTTCAGCTGGCTCACCCAGCCATTTTCAAGCAACAAATGACTCACAGTGATACATATATATAGGGTATACAATCATTAGTGACCAATAAATTAATTTAGTATGTAAACAAAAGCAAAAAGTACATGAATCATAATAAATATATTCATAAAACAGTGTTTAGGATGCACATACATATAGAGTACATGGTCTGGAACACCGATCACGCTCAAATATGGATCCGCATAGACAGTATAAAAGTGTATATTATAATTATATAGTGGTTGTGCACAGGTGAATATTAAAATCATCATCAACTGGGCGGGGAGATGAGTCCACTCACCAAGAAGTGTACAACAGTGGCCACGAGGACGCCATTGCCAAGGGAGACAGCACACGCCAACAAAGAGGAACCGGAAACAACGACTCCAATGGAGTATCATGTGATCCTGCGTGTCACGCGCCGTGGCGCATGCGCAGGGCCAAGAACATAGGCACCGTCAACCATCTTGGTTATGGGCACACCCACACACATACTCGTAGGGAGCACAGCAATCTTCGGTGCGCGATCCAGCGCAAGGTGTGGCCAGGTGGAGGGCGGAGCCCCGTCCCCATCTAGCGAACCTGTACCTCCTATTCTCCAAAGCATCAGTATCCCTGATGAGCTGGGTTTCGGGGGCGCTATTTGGCACCATGTGAAGAAGTGCAGCCTTTTTTCTTCTGTGTTCTTCGGGTGGCTTTCATATGCGTTGATGGTTGGGTGATGAGATGTAAATGCGGTTCTTGCTGTAGAGGCGTGTGCTGTTATTAAATAAAAGTGTATAGATATTTGTGAGTGTATCCCATCTCCAGTGTCCAGTGATCTGAAATAAAATAGAAAAAAGAATAAATAAAAACAAAGTATGTAGTCAAAAATACAGAGGGGTAGCAAGCAGAAGTTGGTCCAATACAGTTATATATTATAAATTTCCTGTGTTACATGAAAATCTACATTAAGGCCAGAGGGTTTTAAAGTATTAAGTTCATAAATCCATTTTAGTTCCTTACGTTTGAGTATAGCCACTCTGTTCCCGCCCCACTTAGGTACCGGTATATGATCTATAAGCATAAATTTAAGATCTTTCTCACTATGTCCAAATTCTACAAAGTGGCTTGGGACTGGTAAATCAGTTCTCTTTTTGCGGATAGAATAACGATGTTGATTCAATCTAGTCTTAGCATCTAATGTGGTCTCACCTACATATATAAGGTTACAGGGACATTGTAGAATATATATTACATGGTTAGAGTTACAGGTAAGATAATAACGGTTATTGTACTTTTTACCAGTTCGTGGGTGTGTAAACTCATTTCATTCATCAAACAACGATACTTGACAGTAGCAAGTAAGGGCTCTTACCCATGCTGCACTTGTGTGAATTGTACATACATGATGAAGGGAAATGAGTTTACACACCCACGAACTGGTAAAAAGTACAATAACCGTTATTATCTTACCTGTAACTCTAACCATGTAATATATATTCTACAATGTCCCTGTAACCTTATATATGTAGGTGAGACTACATTAGATGCTAAGACTAGATTGAATCAACATCGTTATTCTATCCGCAAAAAGAGAACTGATTTACCAGTCCCAAGCCACTTTGTAGAATTTGGACATAGTGAGAAAGATCTTAAATTTATGCTTATAGATCATGTACCGGTACCTAAGTGGGGCGGGAACAGAGTGGCTATACTCAAACGTAAGGAACTAAAATGGATTTATGAACTTAATACTTTAAAACCCTCTGGCCTTAATGTAGATTTTCATGTAACACAGGAAATTTATAATATATAACTGTATTGGACCAACTTCTGCTTGCTACCCCTCTGTATTTTTGACTACATACTTTGTTTTTATTTATTCTTTTTTCTATTTTATTTCAGATCACTGGACACTGGAGATGGGATACACTCACAAATATCTATACACTTTTATTTAATAACAGCACACGCCTCTACAGCAAGAACCGCATTTACATCTCATCACCCAACCATCAACGCATATGAAAGCCACCCGAAGAACACAGAAGAAAAAAGGCTGCACTTCTTCACATGGTGCCAAATAGCGCCCCCGAAACCCAGCTCATCAGGGATACTGATGCTTTGGAGAATAGGAGGTACAGGTTCGCTAGATGGGGACGGGGCTCCGCCCTCCACCTGGCCACACCTTGCGCTGGATCGCGCACCGAAGATTGCTGTGCTCCCTACGAGTATGTGTGTGGGTGTGCCCATAACCAAGATGGTTGACGGTGCCTATGTTCTTGGCCCTGCGCATGCGCCACGGCGCGTGACACGCAGGATCACATGATACTCCATTGGAGTCGTTGTTTCCGGTTCCTCTTTGTTGGCGTGTGCTGTCTCCCTTGGCAATGGCGTCCTCGTGGCCACTGTTGTACACTTCTTGGTGAGTGGACTCATCTCCCCGCCCAGTTGATGATGATTTTAATATTCACCTGTGCACAACCACTATATAATTATAATATACACTTTTATACTGTCTATGCGGATCCATATTTGAGCGTGATCGGTGTTCCAGACCATGTACTCTATATGTATGTGCATCCTAAACACTGTTTTATGAATATATTTATTATGATTCATGTACTTTTTGCTTTTGTTTACATACTAAATTAATTTATTGGTCACTAATGATTGTATACCCTATATATATGTATCACTGTGAGTCATTTGTTGCTTGAAAATGGCTGGGTGAGCCAGCTGAAACGTTGCCTACACGTCTCTGGAATAAATCACATTTTATTTTTGCTGACACCTGGTGTGCCACTGTTTATTTAATTTTTCTATATATATATATATATATATATATATATATATATGTTATCTACATTTGATAAAAAGGTTTAGCAAATGAGAGGTACACTTTAATGCTTTAGCTCAACAATTATCTTATGACTAAATCGGCACAAATTCATTCCGACACAACTCAACATCTTGTATTATAAAACAGTTTAGTTTGCGCTATAGAACTTTTAATTTATAGTGATTGATCCAGAAAATATACTCTTGTTATACATCATAGTCTTGTGGGTAACGGGAGACTGCTCCGGCCAGTGGCATCTCAATCGTATGCCTCCCCGCACATGGTGCTGCCTGATGGTATTTGGAGGCCTGCAGTCATGTCCCTACGGATGCTGGAATTCCCCGAAATTCCTTTCGACATGTTTCGGAAATTAATGCGGTTTCCTTCGACTGGGAAATTCTAGTTTTGAAAAAAATATATATCTCTAGATATAATATCTATGGTTTTGTACCAAGCTCCTTTAGGTGTGATGCTCAAGTATCTACATCATATAGTCCATCCATCTTCTTAAGTGTTAGAATGGTGTAGCTTAGGTCCAGGAAAACCTCCCAGCATATGTTAATCATGTCAATAGCCTTCCATTGCCAAACAGAGGCTAATGCAGTGTCCTTCTAACCTCCATCTAGCTGGTAAATGTCAGTATACCACAAAAAAGGTATGAATTAGCATAGTAGATTGCACTAGTCCATCCTATGGAGTCCAGTACAAAAGATATACATGAAGAGTATTTTAACATGGTAGCATGGTAACATGGTAGACACATCTGTATACTTGTATGTTACCCTACAGTGATACTCTAAACATATACTCCATACGCTTCTCAATATGTTAAATGAATACAATCTTAGCCTATGGGCAGTGAATGTGTTAAACAGATGCCTAACAGTGACATCCATCAAACAGGCTATAACAGTATTTGTTTTCCGTATACATCATAAAAATCTTATTGAAAAGCTCAAGAAGTATGATGAATGGATGCCGTTGTAGCCTATGGATAACAGATGCCACTGTCACCCATAGTCACTCTTCATAGCATCTGTTTAATGTATACATCAGCGTAAAATTTGATCAGAGTAAAAAAATCACATGTGAACATAGTCTTATTCTATATCAATTCATCTTGTAACTATAATATTGTAACTATAATTGACACAGATTATTTAATGGACACTGTCAGATTCAAAAACTTTTTATCTGTTGTTACTGATGAAAATGTAAAACCTTTTGTAATATAGTAGTTTAAAAAATTCTAAATATTTAATAAAGAAAAAAGCCCCTAAAAATCCCACCCCTAGAGGTCCCCATACCTTCTGGGACACTAACCAGCCCTACAGCAGCATCAGGCTTATCCATGAGTCATGGACAAGTGATGACTCATGGACAAGGTTGCATGAGCAGACACACCTCCCATCACCACAAGGGAGGGACACGCCCCCTTCCCCTGAGACGATCTCTAACCCTGTGAACTAATGAAAAGGGGGATTTTTATAAGAAACATTGATGACAAAGGCATAAAAATTAGATGTACATGGTCATGATTAGGTACTAACATAGTTACATATTATTTTATTTTTCTTGTGGGATCTGACAGGGGTGCTTTAAATCTATTTATTCTGTGCTTCAGATACATATTTGTTCACTAATGATTGTCATGGATTCTTTTATAACTGTATCCTATTGCAGTGTTCAACAGGTAATCTGTTGTTCCTCTGGAGGCTCAGTCCAACAATAAGTAAGTAAATAAATACATAAATAATAAAATAATAGTTTTTAAAACACACACGTAAAAAACAAGTGTACCTAGAGTGTAACGGTAATATGTTGGCATTTTGTGTAACAGCAATTATTTAAGGTCATCAATCCTCTTTCGGTTATATTAACTATATTTATAACTGAAAAAACATAGATGCTGCAGTATGCCCAGGCAACACAATGCTGAGAACTACTATTGCTGGGAAGGAATAAATATAGAACATCAGAGTGACAAATGGATGTCTGTGTCTGTATTTTGTAAGCATGTTTTCTAGCACATGGAGCATGGCACATTAGTAAGAGTCAATGTTTTCTATTAGGGCTTCACATTCTAATGATAATTGATTAGTCACTCGGAATTGCCTATTTGCTTTTTGCCAACACAGCAGGGCATTGTTCTTTTCAGAGAAGTATACTTCCCTTTGGTCTGTATGATTCTTTAACATCTGGTAAGATATAGAGGAGAGATTACATTTTTCCAGTTAACAAATCATATAGTTATGATTTCTTTGAAATAACCGAGATTTAAATGGGCACTGTCATTTGCAAAAACGTTTTATATTATGTAGATAATAACAATAAATGTGAATATTTTTTGGTTGAAAAAAATGCTGTCTTATCCATGCAGCTATTGCCTTTCTTTCTCAGCTGGGACAAAATACAGGAAGTGTGTGGACAAGCAGGGCTCTGTGCTCTGAGGACAAACAGGGCTCTGTACACTGAGGCTCTATGACCTGTCCCCGACTCACACAGCAGGCTGATTGACAAGCCAGGAGCCTGCACAGAGCCCTACTTGTCATGATCACACTTTCTGTATTTTGTCTCTGCTCAGACACACAGGCAATAGCTGCAGGGACAGCACTTTTTTCACCCAAAAATATACACTTTTATATTACAAATATACAGATAATGTTATATATTATATAAAAAGTTTTTGCAAATGACAGGTACGTTTTAAGGCTGAGTTGACACAAAGCTTTAGTCTGCCAAATTGCCAAAGGTTTTTCCATGTGGTTATTGGCCATGTAGTTTTCCTATGTGAAAGATTTTGAACAAAAAAACATGTTATTTATATGTAAAAATCACAATAACTCGTGTGAGTTTGGTGCACAATAAATGGTTACATGAAATATTAGCTCTATATTAACCCTGCCTAAAGATTAGTGGAACATGGTGGGGGGATAGGTTTTCTAGATTTATATACAGGGTAGTGGTCTCCAAATTGTGGCCCTCCAGATGTTGTAAAACTACAACTCATAGAATTTTGCAACATCCGAGGGGCCACAGTTTTGAGACCACTGATATCGGGATTTCATCAAACCTGTTTTTTAATCAATAATATGATAATCTGTGTTACATGTGGGAATTTTTTTGCTGAAAAACATGGCATCTTTGTGTAATTATGCACACTTGGTTATGCACTTTACAAATGTCAATGCATACATACATTTTGCATACCCATCCAAACATTATTCTGTTTATTTAATCTATAACTTTTTTTTTGATCCAGCAGAAGATCAGAGCTTAAAATAGAATATTGGATGTTCTGTACAGCTAAGAATTGTTGGATTAGGATATTATGAATGATTGTAAATGCATGCCTCCATGTTTCATGATCATTATGCCTACCTAGAGTGTGAGGAACTGTCCTACATACTACCCACTACCAATCTCTCCAATGGCCAAGCTCCTACCAGTTATTTTTCCACCAACCTTTCCAATGTTCAAGCCTGCAACAGCTCCAGTTAAGATGAAGATAAAACAGGCCCCAGGCCTCACTACTCTTCCCAGCTGCTTGCCAAAGGAAAGTGATGCAGTGCATTAGCACCAGCACACACTATGGGGGAGATTTATCAAAAAGTGTGTAGAGGAATAGTGGTGCAGTTGCCCATAGCAACCAATCGTATTGCTTCTTAAATTTTCACATGCCTCTTTAAAAATGAAAGAAGCAACCTGATTGGTTGCTATGGGCAACTGCACCACTCTTGCTCTACACAGATTTTGATAAATCTCCCCCTATATGTACTTGTGGTGCCAACAAGGAGGACTGCTATAGAAATCCAGAGCAGCCGAGGGTGGTAGTCCCCCAGCAGAGTCTTTAGTGTGGTCACAGATGGCTTTATAGTTGGCTAATCCTGTATTTCTCTGTGAGCCCTTGCAAACTCTGTAACTTGGGTTTTGCACCATAGGTGGTAGTACTTGACCTCTGGGTAACATAGTAACATAGTTCATAAGGTTGAAAAAAGACCAGAGTCCATCAAGTTCAACCTATTTCCCTAATGAGTCCCTACTGAGTTGATCCAGAGGAAGGCAAAAAACCCCTCATACTAGAGGTAAAAATTAGTTCCCGACTCCAAATATGGCAGTTAGAATAAATCCCTGGATCAACGTTCTGTCCCTATAAATCTAGTATACATAACCATCAATGTTATTACTCTCCAAAAATTCATCCAAACCCCTTTTGAACTCTTTTACAGAGTTTACCATCACCACCTCCTCTGGCAGAGAGTTTCATAGTCTCACTGCTCTTACAGTAAAGAACCCCCGTCTGTGCTGGTGTAGAAACCTTCTTTCCTCCAAACGTACAGGATGCCTCCTTGTTATAAATACAGTCCTGGGTATCAATAGATCATGGGAGAGATCTCTGTACTGCCCCCTGATATATTTATACATAGTTATTAGGTCTCCCCTAAGCCTTCTTCATCATTTCATCAGAAGTGACGAGGATCCAGTTTGAAAATGATGAAGCCAAAAATTATTGGGCCAAAAATTGGTGGGCATATAAATTGGTCTGTTGTACAAATATGTTGACCAATTAATCCAAATTTTTTTTTTTTAAATAATCAATTTCAGTAAGGCCATCCATATTGAACTGGATTCCTGAGCTGGGCACGAACTCAGGAATCTGGGCTTCATCATTTTCTGGGACTGGGGTCCACACAGGGTCACTTGTTTCCGGTGCTGGCTCAGGCAGTATCCTGCGACGCCTTTGTCACGGTTCCTCATCACTACTGGAGGAGAATAAGGAGGAGGACGGCAAGAGCAATGGGGCGTATTCCTCTTCTGCCTCACTGGCCATCTCCGTATCTGTATGTACGCCTCTGCCACTGTAACCACCCCTTGCGCTGACCGGGTTGGTTGAGGCATTATATATTTGGTGTTTCAAATTTGGGATGGGGTGTATGTAATGCTTTTTTACATGTGTGTGTGTGTGTGTGGGGGGGGGGGGGGATTAAGTCAAGTAGCGGTGTATGTGGTGATTTAACACGTGTGGGGATGTGAAGAATATAAGAACTTAGATTTTTTTTTTAAATAACTGTTTTTTTTTTCCAATATAATAATTTTTATTGTTTTATGCATAGAAAAACAACAGCAAGGACACAAGTCAAGTAAAATCAGCAGAGTCGTATAGTGACATAAACAGTCGAAGGAGTACAATTAGGCACGATAAGGCAACAGTTCAGGCCGGCTACAAGTGTACAGTACACAATACAACAATTCTGCCTTAGACTCTTCATTCTCTATCTACCACCAATGATGCTGTGAAGGTGGGTACACTAAGACCTCCCTAATGGCTTATGTTTAGAAGGGGCGTAGAGAATTTCTAAACATATACAACGAAACAATAAATGTTAATGTATAATAACCTGAGCGTATACGACTGGGGGGAGAGGGAGGAGGAGGGGGGAGGAAGGGCGGGGTGGAGAGGGGGGGGGGAAGGGGAGGGAGGGCAGGGAAGGGGGGGTCGGAGAGGAGGAAGGGGAAAGCATGTGGAAAGGTGAGTCACGGAAAGGTAAGAAAGAAAAAAGGAAGAAAAAGAAAGAGGAAGAAAAGGAAAGAGAGATAAAGGGAGAGAGACAAGCAAGTGATCAGATAGTAGCAGTGATGGGTACCTTACTGGATGGACAACTCCCAGCATCTCCAGATAATTCTGCTTACTCCGGGGTGGACTGGAGTCAGTAGAGAGGACAAGCCATGGCAGCATTGAAATATGGAGTCACAGGGATGAGTGCGGTGGGGGTCTCATATAAACTGTTGTCAAGACGTCAGGTGTAGGGACGTGAACTAGGGGGAGTCCAAGAATGTGGTCCAAGGAGTTCAAGTCAATGTATAGGTCGTCAAGGTATAGCGTGTGTCTGCAGTCAGTTCCTCCATCCTGTGTATGTGGGACACTTCTTTGAACCAGGATGAAATAGTGGGGGGAGACGTACTCTTCCATAGTCTCGGTATTACCGCCCTTGCAGCCAATAGAAGATGCAGAATCAACTTGAAGGTGTGCTTAGGTATGTAGGGGGGTAAGATGGAGAGAAGTGTAATTTCCGGTGTTGGTTCGAGGTGAATCGAGGTCACGCAATGAATAATGTGCATAATATTCCGCCAGAAGTCGGTCAGCACGGGACAGGTGAGCCATATATGTAACATCATGCCCTTCTCTGTAGAGCATCTCCAGCATCTATCCGAGACACTGGGGTAAAAAGATGCTAGGAGGGAGGGGACCCTGTACCACCGGGCCAATATCTTATAATTAGTTTCCTGCGCCTTACAGGACAAGGAAACTCTGTGACAGTTCAACAATGCTCTCGCTCTATCCTCCTCCGAGATACAGTGACCCATCTCTCGCTCCCATTTCTCTAAAAATGACAAGGGTTGTGTTGTCGATGCCTCAAGTATAATTGTGTACAGTGAGCTAATAGAGTGTGGTATACGCCCAGAGGACACACATAAATGCTCAAATTTGGTCAAGGATCTCAGCCTGACCCGTGCTGTCCGAAAATAATGACTGAGTTGGGCGTATTGGAGGGTTCGTATAAGGGTGCCACCCGCAAGCAAGGTTGACAGAGGTTTCAGTTGGGACCGCTCGACTAAAGAATGGAATGTTATACCTGTGCCTCGAGTAAAGGACAGGAAGGTCCGCTGAGAGTGTGTTGGCCGGAAGTCCGGGTTATTGAATAAGGGTGTCAGGGGGCCTCCCGAGGGGAAAAGGTCAAGTCTCTGTAGGTAAAACCTGCGTGCGCGTTGGATTAAACAGAGCACCGGTGGCAGGTCACCCAATTTATTTGGGGCCACAGAAGAGCGAGGGAACCACATAAACGCCATTAGCTCGCCATCCATATCATGGCTTTCCAGTGACGTCCATTGTTTTCCATCTTTGTAGAGACAACAATCCAGTACCCTGTTCAACACAGACGCAAGATAGTATGATAAAAAGTCCGGGAGGGCCAGACCACCGCTTCTCTTCCTCCGCACTAGGATATGTCGAGCCAGTCTCGGTTTATGACTGCACCATACAAATTGTGTCTGAAGTGATGTCAACTCGTTAAAGAAGGACCTAGGGAGATGGAAGGGGATGCAGGAGAATAAGTAGAGTAATCTAGGGAGGAAGTTCATCTTTAATATGTTCACCCTTCCCAGCCAGGAGAAGTCCTTTTTCTCCCATCTAGATAAGTCACCCCTCAACGAGGATAGAAGGGGGGAAAATTCAGTTTGTAGGTGTCAGTAAATTTGGCTGGTACTTGAATACCCAAGTATTTAAGGGACGATGTCTGCCATTTGAAAGGGTAGGCATCTCTAAGGTGTTTTGATAGGTATAACGGGAGAGTCAGATTCAATGCCTCGCATTTAGTAGTATTCAATTTATAGTTACTAACCTTAGAGAAGCACTGTATCGTGGTCAACAATGAGGGAAGGGACATGAAGGGCTGGGAAAGGTACAGTAAGAGATAATCAGCAAAAGTTGCACATTTGCAATGGCACGGTCCCACAGCCAGCCCTCTGATATCGGGATTCTGTATGTACAGTAAGGGCGAGAGAGGGCAGCCCTGTCTCGTGCCATTGCTAATATCGAAGGGTTGGGAGAGAAGGCCATTGATCCTAATTTGCGCCTGGGGGTGAGTATATAGGGCCATTATACGGGATAACATAGCCGCTCCAAGGCCAATTTGCTCCAAAGCGGCTGACATGAATCTCTAATCCACCCGGTCGAATGCTTTCTCAGCATCTAATGAGAGGAGGAACAGGGGGGTGCCAGATTTGCGAGCATAGTGGATAGCTGAGAATGTACGGAGAGTATTATCTCTGGCCTCCCTTCCTTTAACAAATCCTACCTGATCTGGGTGAATCAGAGAAGACATGTGGTCCGACAGTCTATTGGCCAGGAGCTTTGCAAAGAGTTTAGCGTCAGTGTTTATTAAAGAGATGGAGCGGTAACTGGCACATAACTGAGGGTCCTTTCCCTCTTTGGGTATAACTGTGATGTAGGCGTGTAAGAAAGAAGGCGGGGAAGGGTTCGTGGTAGAAATATCATTAAAAGCTGTCAAGAGGAGAGAGGAAAAGTCAGGGTGAAGGGTTTTATAGAATTTTGAGGTGTATCCATCGGGTCCTGGACTTTTACCGGCCGATAGCGAGGAGATCGCCCTCTCTAATTCCATGTCCGTGAACGGCAGTTCTAGGCTCTGTGCGACAGTGGGGTCCAATCGTGGGAGAGCTGGCCGAGTGATATAGTGGTGAAGAGTTTCGGTCTGTGTTGGTGAGGGTCTGTCAGTCGGGGGGGGGGGATGTTAGGTTATACAGTGATGTGTAATATTGTTGAAATGATTCAAGGATATCCGGAGTTAATACACACGGTTGCTATAAACAGGGAGGATCTTTTCTCCCGTAAGGTGGCTGCAAGGAGCATACCGGCTTTTTTGCTCCATTCATAGAAATATCGGCCGGTAATCTGTTTATAGTATTTATACTGGGAGGAGAGTAGAGCAAACAGTTCTCTGCAGGTTTTAATAAGCTCCCTCATGATATTGTCCTGTTGAGTGAGTTTGTGTCTTGTTTCTAACTCATGTAATGTCTGGTGGAATTTAGACAGTTTCGCCGACGCTTCCCTCTTCAGTATGGTACCATGCTTTATCAAGATACCCCTAAGGACACATTTCAAAGTTTCCCACTTCAGCATAGGTGGAGAGTCGTCAGAGGCATTATCCATAGTGAAGTGGCGTATCGAGTCTCTCAAGTCTTGGAGACAAACAGAGTCAGTAAGCAAGGACTCGTTCAGTTTCCAAGAAGTGCGAGGTTTCGAGAGAGAGGGGAGCGTCAGCGAACAGGTAACTGGGGCATGGTCTGAGAGAACACGTGTGCCAATGGAGGTATGTGTGACAGATGGGAGGAGAGAGTGTGGACAGATAATATAGTCTATGCGGATGTAAGTGTGCCTCGAATGGGAATAGAACGTATAGTCCTTGTCGTCAGGGTGGAATACTCGCCATGCGTCACTAAGTTGCATGGCGTGCAGCTTCATACGTAACGCTCTTAATTTGCTATGGGGGATAGTGGAGGAGCCCGTTGAGGTGTCCAATTTGGGGAGTAAAGGCAGATTGAAGTCTCCACTCAGAAGTATGGGACCCGTGGCAAATTCTGAGAGAGACTTCAATGTTTTGAGGAGAAAAGGTACTTGGTCTCTGTTCGAGGCACAAACTAGGCTATGGTAAACAGATTATGTGCAACTTCACAATTTGTAAAAACAAATCTACCATTGGGTTCAATTTGAGTGGATAGCAGTTTAGCAGGGAAGGATTTGTGGAAAGCTAAAGACACGCCCTTCGATCTGGAGTCAGGATTTGTGCTGTGTATCCAGGATGTATAATACTTGGTAGATATGTTTGGGACATGTCCCGTTTTAAAGTGTGTCTCTTGTAATGAAATAATGTGCGCTCTCTGTTTGTGAAATGAGTATAATAATTTGTTGCGTTTCTCCGGGGTGTTAAATCCCTGTGCATTTAGTGTGATCAGTTTCATGTCTGCTGCCATGGTATAGGGATGAATGTGTGAAGCAACTCACCAGTCGCAGTAAGAGATACCAGGTTGTCCGATCCAGCAGTGCCATCAATAGGGGTAGAGGAGAGCCTGCAATAGAAACAAGAGAAGGAAGTAATTAGCCAGAGGAAGAGAAAGAAACACAGTAGAAGCAGGAGCCCCCATAAGGGAATGGGGACAAGGGGACTATAAGAAACAGTCATAAGGACCAGAAATTGGACTGGGACCAGCCCAATCAGAATCCTAGTGGGGGTCGTCGTGGAAGATGCACCAACGAAAGGCATCAGTTTGAAACTCAATATAGGGGAAAAGGGCATTAATGATTAGTAGTACTCCAATCCCGCCAAGGCTAGCAGGAAAGGGGCCAATTGCTGTATAGGCTCATGGATGGGTCAAGAGGCTATATAGACTCAACTAGGACTATGGAGAGGGGGAGGCAGGACAGGAGACAGAAGTACATATTAACGGTCAGAACAGGTCTCATATGGTATTAGACCAAGGAACATTAATGTAATCTAACAATGAGAGACAGAGTAAGGTTAATGAGGTAAGGCACAACGGTAGACTATCTCAGAGAAATGTCCCGAACATCTCAACCTATGAAAGGAGAGTAAAACTGAACATAAAGAAGTAGCGGACATGTAATGGCAACAGAGCAAGTTTTTAACCGCATCAAGTCTTGGAGTCTGGACGGGAGACACGATGAGTCAGAGCCAGCAGTTTCGCCTTTTCTTGCTGCTGCTGGCGCTGGTCAGGAGGTCTGGCCCTCAGCCATGTCGTAGGTATAAATAGATCTTCCCACTCTTGGAGTTGCATTGGAGGGAGCTTGAATGTCGCCAAAAAAGCCGGTAAGTCCTCTGGTCTGCGAATAGTCGCAGTTGTGCGGCCGTGCTTAGCTGTTAGAGAGAAGGGGAATCCCCATCTATAAACAATTTGAGCAGATTGAAGCTTGCTGAGGAGAGGCTTGAGAGAAGCACGTAGCTTGAGGGTCCACAGCGAAAGATCTGGAAACAGGTAAATAGGAGCACCTTTATAGGTCAGGTGTTTTAAGTCCCTCGCCCTACGCATGAGATCCTCCTTTTGCACATAGTGATGAATTCTACAAATCACGTCCCTGGGCTTGGACGGGTCAGGGCTCTTGGCTTTCAGCGCACGGTGCGCTCTATCAAGTTCTATAGGGTTGTCAGGAGGTTTTTGCAGTATTTCATTAAACAATCTTTGCAGCGTCCCCGAGAGTTCTTGTGGGGAAACTGATTCCGGGAGGCCCTTGATCCTAACATTGTTCCTTCTGTTTCTGTTGTCCAGGTCGTCCATATGATCGAGCATGGATGCTTGACGTAAAGGTGGCCTTGGCGTTGTCATTGATGGCGTGTATTTGGGCCGAGACTGAAGAGCGGAACTCCTCCAAATCCCTTACACGGTTTGTTAGGCTGGCGACTTCGTCTTTCACCTTTTTAAGATCTTTTCTCCACGCCGCCTTTAGGTCTGAGGCTAGTGAGTGCATGTCTGCTTTGGTAGGCAGCAAGTCTAGTAGCGCCTGCAGTTGCGGAAAATTTTTTAGTGTATTAGTTGCAGCCTCAGGAGTAGGCAGATGCGAGTCAATACACAAGCGGGTGGGAGTATGAGTGCGATCAGGCATAGCATATCTGCGATGCGGGCGGTCTCGTTTTGTGACAGTATCATCTGAGGAAGAATGGCTCGCATGTGACAGTGACCTAGGTGGTCTCTTATGAGGGGTTCTGAACAATGTTTTCTTCGCCGGGGGGCTAGCCCCCCAGTACTCCGGATTGTCACTATCCGCTGCTGACTCCTGTGATCCCCCATTTGAGTCTTAGTCCATATGGATTGACCAGTCTGTCACGTCCTGAGGGGGCGGCCCCGGTTCCACTGGAGGAAAAGCAGATGTCTGTGGGCTACCTGACTGGCTTGGGAGATTAGGGAAGGTGCCAGAGATATCCTGAATTACAGTGGGGCCTTCTCTAGGGCGTTTCTCCGCCGATGTGGGCCTAGTAGTCACTGATGCTGCTGGAGGAGACTGCGGTGTCTGTGCCACTTGTGCAGGGGGCTGTAGCTTGCCCTCAGATGGTTCAGCCTGTGAGGTTGCCATAGAGGTGGCCGGGGTCAGTGATGTCTGGGGGGTGGTCAGTCCCTTCTGGCCCGAGGAGCCTCCACTCCCGTGTGTGGTAGCAGCATGGCAGGAGGAGGCCTCACTCTGGGGAAAGGTGGCGTACCTTGTCTCTGGCGTGCGCGCTATACGCGCAGTCTCCGGAGCCTGGGGACGGTGCGGATCCCGCTGTGGGAGCGGAGGCTAAGGAGCTCCGTCCTCCACGTGAGCCATCTTTCCGGTCTGTGAAGGAGTCAAGTGCTGTGCCATCACTGCCGGGGATGTTAACGGCACTGCTGTCTGCAACGGAGGCGCGTCCTTTCGCGCAGCTGGTAATGGCAGGCGGGACGCAGGAGGTGAAGGCCTCAGGTCTCCGGTCTGTTCCTGAACCACTTTAAAGAAAGCAGCAATATTTCCCTGGCGGTCTCTGTGCTCCAAGGTGCGTATCCCCTTAGGTTTGCGATTGTGCCTGCCTCCCATACTCTATTTAGGAGCCATTAAAGCTTGAGCCCTGCAGGAGCTCTCACGCTGTGCTGCCTCTCATCAGCGCGCCAAGCCACGCCCCCAAATAACTGTTTTTTTATTTAGAAAAAATATTTCCAACATTTTTTACAGACAATGAATAAGATAACTGAATGCAAAACAAGGTAGTACAAACATGTTTTTTAACTTTACCTAAATGTCCCTAACGCCCTACCTAAAATAAGAACCCAAACTAAACTAATTTTTTGAAAAACGGACAGCGCTAATTCCTATCACCTAGTCTAAACATTGTCCCCCTAACTGCCTGTAACTGGAAATTCTACTCCTAAACTAAGAAAGATTTATAAAAAATAAAAAAAAAGGACGCCAACTCCTATTCTCCTTACCTAGATGTCCAACCTGCCTAGCAACAGGAACCTAAACTCCTAACAACTTAATGACTATTTTTTTAGATATATATTTATAAATATATATATATATATATATTTATATTATTCTTCTTATTTTTATTTTTTTTACAGAAAAAAATTGACACCAACTCCCATTCCCCAAGCCTAGACATCCGCCACCCTAACAACCTGCCTGTGAACAGGAACCTAAACTCTTAACTACTATTTTTTTTTTTCTAAGATACATGTTCAGTATACAGGGTGGGCCATTTATATGGATACACCTTAATAAATTGGGAATGGTTGGGGATATTAAATTCCTGTTTGTGGCACATTAGTATATGTGAGGGGAGAAACTTTTCAAGATGGGTGGTGGCCATGGCGGCCGTTTTGAAGTCAGCCATTTTGAATCCAACTTTTGTTTTCTCAATAGGAAGAGGGTCATGTGACACATCAAACTTATTGGGAATTTCACAAGAAAAACAATGATGTGCTTGGTTTTAACATAACTTTATTCTTTCATGGGTTATTTACAAGTTTCTGACCACTTATAAAATGTCTTCAATGTGCTGCCCATTGTGTTTGATTGTCAATGCAACCCTCTTCTCCCACTCTTCTCACACTGACAGTAACACCGCAGGAGAAATGCTAGCACAGGCTTCCAGTATCCGTAGTTTTAGGTGCTGCACATCTCGTATCTTCACAGCATAGACAATTTCCTTCAGATTACCCCAAAGATAAAAGTCTAAGGGGGTCAGATCGGGAGACCTTGGGGGCCATTCAACGACCACGACGACCAATCCACTTTCCAGGAAACTGTTCATCTAGGAATGCTTGGACCTGACACCCATAATGTGGTGGTGCACCATCTTGCTGGAAAAACTCAGGGAACATGCCAGCTTCAGTGCATAAAGAGGGAAACACATCATCATCTATCACCACTATCTTTGTACCCCATATACCACACCATACCATCAATTTTTGTGTTCCAACAGTCTTGGAGGGATCTAACGTGGGTTAGTGTCAGACCAATAGCGATGGTTTTGTTTGTTAACTTCACCAGTCACATAAAAGTTGGCCTCATCACCATCACTGAACAAAATCTTCTGCGTAAACTGAGGGTCCTGTTCCAATTTTTGTTTTGCCCCTTCTGCAAATTCAATGCACTGATCTGGGTCATGCTGAGAGATGCTGCAGTAGCTGGAGTTTGTAAGGGGGCCATTTGTAAGTAGCTAATATCCGCCGAAGGGATGTTTGACTAATGCCACTCTCCAGTGACATGCGGTGAGTGCTATGCTGTGGGCTCTTGCTAAATGAAGTTAGAACAGCCAATGATGTTTCTTCATTAGTGACAGATTTCATGCGTCCACATTTTGGCAAATCCAACACTGAACCAGTTTCACGAAACTTAGCAAGCAGTTTGCTAACTGTAGCATGGGAGATGGTTGGTCTCGTAGGGTGTCTTGCATTGAAATCTGCTGCAATGACCCGATTACTGTGTTTACTTGACATCAACACAATTACTATCCGCTCCTCACGTGTTAACCTTTGATGACATGTAAATGGCTGTAAACAATGAGTAAACTTGTAAATAACTAATAAAAGAATAAAGTTAAGTTAAAACCGAGCATAACCAGTGTTCTTCTTGTGAAATTCCCAATAAGTTTGATGTGTCACATGACCCTCTTCCTATTGAAAGCACAAAAGTTGAATTCAAAATGGCCGACATCAAAATGGCCACCATGGTCACCACCCATCTTGAAAAGTCTTGATAAAGGGCCCACCCTGTATCCATATAAATGGCCCACCCTGTATATCCACAGAAGGGACAGGGAGACTCCGGTAAGGACACTGGTAACACTTGGGACACTGTGGAGGCTGATAAAATTACTTTTTACACCAGTCTGCTCACCATGGGGAAACAGAATGGAGGTGAGCAGAACAGTGTTTATTCTTTACATTAGGCGGTTTGGCTGCGACTGGTGCGGTCCCTCCGGTCCAGCCAATCGCAGCTGGACTGCAACAGAACTGCCTAATGTAAACACTGGTGATGATGGTGCTGTGCTTTATAACACCTAACATCACTGATGATCTCTGTTACCAGGGTAACAGGATTTTCCAAGCAAAATGCTGTCATTAGCTAGTCAGATTTGACTAGCTGATGGCAGCGATCGTGGTGAGGGGGGGGGGGGGGGGTGCGATGCAACCCCCTGGGTCCCGAGGTAAGATGGCTTGCTATCAGTGATAGTCACCATCTTACCGGGCGTGGAACGATGCCGCAAATAGCGGCAGGTATCCGCATGACGTACATGTATGTCATAGGTCGGAAAAACCTCCCCGGTCATGACATACATGTATGTCATGGGTCGGGAAGGGGTTAAAGGTGTCAAGGGGTCCAATGGAAAACAATTTTTTTTTTTTTTAAATCAACTCGTGCCAGAAAATTAGAAAGATTTGTAAATTACTTTTATTTAACCCCTTAAGGACCTGGGGTTTTTCCGTTTTTGCACTTTTGTTTTTTCCTCCTTACTTTTAAAAAACATAATTATTTATATTTTGCACCTAAAAAACCATATGATGGCTTATTTTTTGCACCACCAATTCTACTTTGTAATGACATCAGTCATTTTACCCAAAAATCTACGGCAAAAAGAAAAAGAAAATCACTATGCGGCAAAATTGAAGAAAATTTTTTTGAGGGCTTCCGTTTCTACACAGTACGTTTCTCGGTAAAAATGACACCTTCTCATTATTCAGAAAGTCCATACGATTAAAATGATACCCTACTTAGTAGGTTTGATTTTGTCGTACTTCTGAAAAAACTAACTACATGCAGGAAAATTGTTATTTTTAACCTGTTGGAGATGGCCTGTACGCCCTTCGCCCACTCCCTTTCTATAATGCGGGGCCAAAGGATTGGGGATATCCTTTGGCCCCACGTTATAGAAAGGGAGTGGGCAAAGGGCGTACAAGCCGTCCCCAACAGGTTAAAAATAGAAATTTTCCTGCATGTAGTTAGTTTTTTCAGAAGTACGCTGCTGGGGACCCCTGGGAACGCCGCTGCGGCACCACGCTATTATTGCTGCACAGAGCGAGTTCGCTCTGTGTGTAATGGCGGGCAATACAGGGGATGGAGCAGAGGGATGTCATGGCTCTGCCCCTCATGACATCAGGGCCCGCCCCCTTAATGCAAGTCTTGTATTGAGGGGACAGGCTGTGACGTCACGAGGGGCGGAGCCGTGATGTCACGATGCTACGGCCCCTGTATTTCCCTTCATCAAGCGCAAAGCGAACTCGCTCTGTTCAGTAATGATAGCGGGGTGCTGCAGCGGAGATCCCGGGGGTCCCCAGCAGCGGGACCCCGACGATCTGACATCTTATCCCCTATCCAAAGGATAAGATGTCTAGGGGCGGAGTACCCCTTTAATAAAGATCATTTAACCCCTTCCCTAATAAAAATTTGAATCACCCACCTTTTCCCATTTAAAAAAAAACTATGTAGATAAAAATAAAAACATATGTGATATCGCTCCATGTGGAAATGTCCGAATTATACAAATATATTGTTAATTAAACCGCACGGTCAATGGTGCACGTGCACAAAAATTCCAAAGTCCAAAATAGCGTAGTTTTGGCCACTTTTTATATCATGAAAAAATGAATAAAAAGCGATCAAAAAGTCCGATCAATACAACAATGATACCGCTTAAAACTTCAGATCATGGCGCAAAAAATTATCCCTCATACCACCCCGTATGCGGAAATATAAAATAGTTATAGGGGTCAGAAGATGACAATTTTAAACTTATACATTTTCCTGCATGCAGTTGTGATTTTTTCCAGAAGTACTACAAAATCAAACCTATATAAGTAGGGTATCATTTTACCCAAAGTTTTTCAAAATGGCATTTTTCTTACTTTTTTTGCACAATGATTTTTTTTTCCTTTCGCCGTAGATTTTTGGGTAAAATGACTGATTTCATTACAAAGTAGAATTGGTGGTGCAAAAAGTAAGCCATCAATTAGATTTTTAGGTGCAAAATTGAAAGAGTTATGATTTTTAAAAAGTAAGGAGGAAAAAATGAAAAAGCAAAAACGAAAAAACCCTCCGTCCCTAAAGGGTTAAAATTGTCATCTTCTGACCCCTATAACTTTTTTATTTTTCCGCGAATGGGGCGGTATGAGGGCTCATTTATTGCGCCATGATCTGAAGTTTTTAGCAGTACCATTTTTGTATTTTTTAACACAAATTCGAAGCTATCTGTGGACAGTGTGTAATAGTTTACTTATTTTAATAGTTTACTTATTTTATTGTACTATTCTAACCATTTATGTTTCATTTATCGGAGTGGATTTCCGGCATCCACTTTGATGTTTTATGAACTATAAACTAGCCATTTTCAAAACTGTTATTTTCTACTATTTATTTACTTTTGGGCATTTTTCAGCCTATATCCCTGTAGTCTACTACCCACACATACACACTCATACTTTTTACTTCACCCATACTACCAAATTAGTCCTTGAGAACCAGTACATTTTCTTACAATTTTTGTATTGATTAGACTAATTGATCGCTTTTTATTAATTTTTCATTCTATAAAAAGTGACCAAAAATACGCAATTTTGGACTTTGGAAGTTTTTTTGCGTGTACGTCATTGACCGTATGGTTTAATTAATGATATATTTTTATAATTTGGACATTTCTGCACACGGCGATACCTTGTATGTTTATTTTTACTTTTATTTACACTGTTTGTTTTTTTAAATGGGAAAAGGGGGTGATTCAAACTTTTATTAGGGAAAGGGTTAAATGATCTTTATTAATTTTTCTTTCACTTTTATTTTGCAATGTTATAGCTCCCATAGGAGCTATAAAACTGTACACACTGATCTTTTACATTGATCAATGGTTTCTCATAGGAAACCATTGATCAATGATTCTGCCATTGACTGCTCATGCCTGGTTCTCAGGCACTGAGCAGTCATTCGGTGATCGGACACCAGGAGGAAGGTAAGAGGACCCTCCTCGTGTCCTAAAGCTGTTCGGGATGCCGCAATTTCACTGTGGCGGTCCCAATCAGCCCCCTGAGCTAACCAGCATTAGTTTAGTTTCACTTTAGACGCGGAGATCAACTTTGAACGCTGCGTCTAAAGGTTTAATAGCGCACGGCACCGCGATCAGTGCCGCGCTCTAATAGCCACGAGTCGCGGCCTTTGTTAGAGGCCGGGCCCGACCCGCTATGACGTGGGGCCACGCCGTGGCCCCGCGTTCTAGAACAGGAGCGGAGCGGCGGGGATAGGTGAGTATTAAATGCACTTTTTACATTGCACGAATCCCTCAACATACGATGGGTCATTTGGAACGAATTACCATCGTATGTTGAGGGACCCCTGTATATGGTCGACACCAGAATACCCTGGTCGCAGTATGGGTGTATAAAGCGCGCTTACAAGCATAGCTCGCTTCATATCTGTCGAGTACCTGCTGCTATCACCTGCCTCTGTACTGTCCTAATGGTGCTCTGCTTCTACAGTCTGCATTGGCAGGCTGGAGAAGTGAAGCAGTGTTACCATTGATCAATGCTAGGCTATGGCACAACATTGATTGGTTGCAATCGGACAAATTTTATGGGATAGTCACCTATGGAGAATAAAAAATAGTGAAAAAAAAGTATTAATAGGCTCCTCTCTTAATAAAGAAGCCTCTTTTCACATTTTTTTAATTATATAATATAGAACAAAAATAAACATATTCGGTATCAATATGAATTTGCATGGTGAATGGCATAAATGTAAAAAATACCAAACTCTATAATTCCTAATTTTTGGTCACTTCTTTTATTTATTTTTTTCTTTCAAATCTATTTTTTTATATAGATTTTTTTTTAACAACAGAAAAAAGCAATTACATAAATCATAGAGCCCAATATTTGTATTTTTTATATGAACTTTTTTTTTTTTATAAGGCAGCACACATGCCCAGGTCATTAGACAACTCATGTACCTGTAGTGAAGTATGTCAGAAGGCTAGAGAGACTGGTAGCCTCACATGTATTGATAGACAGGGGGAAAATAGGAATTAAGGGAGGGGGGGGGGAGTGTGATGGAGCAATTTTTGGTGACTTCTCATATCAGAAAAAAATTAATAACAAGTGATCAAAAAGTCCCATCTAAACAAAAATAGTAGCAATAAACACTAAAGATTACAGCTCAAAATGTGAGATCTAAAACAGCCCCATAAATGGAAAAATAAAAGTGTTTTGAACAAAAATAAACATTTGGGATCAATATGAAACTGCATAGTGAATGGCATAAATGTAAAAAAAACTATCTCTAGAACTCCAGAATAGCTAATTTTTGGTCATTTCTTTTTTTAATTCTTTTTTCAAATCATTTTTTTTTTATATAGATTTTTTAAATTCAAACAACTGAAAAAAAGTAAGTACATAAATCATAGAACGCAATACATGTAAATGAAAAATTACAAATTCAATAAGGCAGCACACATGCCTAGGTCATTAGACAACTCAGGTACCTGTAGTGAAGTATAATTTCAGAAGGCTAGAGAGACTGGTAGTGTCACATTTGTTGATAGGGGGAAAATAGGGAGTAAGGCGGGGGGGGGCAATTTTTGGTCATTTCTTAAATCAGAAAAAAGTGATCAAAAAGTCCCAACTAAACAAAATTGGTAGCAATAAACACTAAAGATTATGGCTCGAAGTGTGGAAAAATTTAAGCGTTATGAAGGACAATGACAATTGCAAGCATTATCATTTTCTTACAAAAAGTTCCATTAATTCTTTAGTAAAATAAAACAAAATCTTTCTAAATTCGGAATCTTTGTAATAGTATTGACCTACTGGATTAAGTTAACATTCAACCCATGAAGTGCACAGCGTAGAAACAAAACTCCTAAAAGTTGCACATTTTTTTATTTTATTTTGTTCCACATATAATTTTTTGGGCTTCTCCATAGATTTTTTGGGTAAGATAATGGATGTCATTACAAATACAATTGGTCCTGCATAAAACAAGCCCTCATATAGCCCTGTTGGTGGAAAATTGAAAGACTTATAGCTTTAACCCCTTAAGTAATTTTTATTTTATTTGACTATGCTAGAGGGGCTGTAAAGTTAGTGTGATTCATAATATAGTGTCTGTACCTGTGTGTGATGGGAGTTTCACAATTCTTCAGTGATTTTCGCCTCAATATTTATTTTTAACAGCATACAAATTTACTCAGGCGTCAGTATTTCCCAGGTTGCAGTGCGTCGAGACCTGACATCACTAGTGAGGTGATCAGAGGGAGACTTTCCTGTTTCAATGGGTGGAGCAACTGCTGGGTGGGAGAGAGATCATTTGCATCAGCTGTATGCACCCTGATTAGAAAACATTGGTCTTTCGAATCGAATGAAACCATTTTTGTTTCAATGGGTGGGGTGGCTGATGTGTGGGAAGGAGGAAAGTTACTTCACACTTACAAACTATGGAACTATGGTACTTGTAGTTTGAGAACAAAATCTAACCGGAAATACCCAGTTCACAAAAAAATAGCAACAGCATTATGGTAAGCTCACAACTTAGCCATTTAGACCCAAGACAAGCACTCTGCTTGTAAGGAAAATAGACATTCCAAATAAATTATATATTGATTCACATATACAATATGTCTACTTTATGTTTTTAATCATAAAGTTGACATGTTTTGATTTTTGGAAGACATCTGAGGGCTTCAAAGTTCAGCAGCAATTTTCCAATTTTTCAAAACATTTTCAAAATCGGAATTTTTCAGGGACCAGTTCAGTTTTGAAATGGATTTGAGGGGCCTTCATATTAGAAATACCCCATAAATGACCCCATTATAAAAACTACACTCCTCAAAGTATTCAAAATGACATTCAGAAAGTGTGTCAACCCTTTAGGTGTTTCACAGGAATAGCAGCAAGATAAAGAAGAAAATTCAAAATCTTAATTTTTAACATTCGCATGTTCTTGTAGACCCAGTTTTTGAAATTTTACAAGGGGTAAAAGGAGAAAAAGCCCCCTAAAATTTGTAACCCAATTTCTCTCGAGTAAGGAAATACCTCATATGTGGATGTCAAGTGCTCTGCGGGTGCCCTACAAGGCTCAGAAGGGAAGGAGAGACAATGGGATTTTGAAGAGTGAGTTTTTCTGAAATGGTTTTTGGGGGGTATGTCACATTTAGGAAGCCCCTATGGTGCCAGAACAGCAGAAAACCCCCCACATGGCATACTATTTTGGAAACTACACCTCTCAAGGAACGTAACAAGGGGTCCGCTGAGCCTTAACACCCCACAGGTGTTTGACGACTTTCCGTTTAAGTTGGATGTGTAAATGAATTTATAAATTTTTTCACTAAAATGCTGGTTTTCCCCCAAATTATTTTTTTACAAGGGGTTATAGGAGAAAATGCCCCCCAAAATTTGTAACCACATCTCTTCTGAATATGGAAATACCCCATGTGTGGACGTCAAATGCTTTGCTGGCGCACTACAATGCTAAGAATAGAAGTCACATTTGGCTTTTGGAAAGCAAATTTTGCTGAAATTTTTTTGGGGGCATGTCGCATTTAGGAAGCCCCTATGGTGCCAGAACAGCAAAAGAAAAACACATGGCATACTATTTTGGAAACTACACCCCTCAAGGAACAAAACAAGGCATACAGTGAGCCTTAACACCCCACAGGTGCTTGACAAACTTCTGTTAAAGTTGGACGTGAAAATGAAAGATTTTTTTCACTAAAATGCTGGTGTTACCTCAAATTTTTCATTTTCACAAGGGGTAATTGGAGAAAAAGCCTCCCAAAATTTGTAACCCCATTTCTTCTGAGTATGGAAATACCCCATTTGTTTACGTCAAGTGCTCTGCTGGCGCACTACAATGCTCAGAAGAGGAGGAGCGCCATTGGGCTTCTGGTGAGAGAATTTGGTTGGAATAGAAGTGGGAGGCCATGTGTGTTTAAAAAGTGGTGCCAGAACAATGTGACTCCATTTTGGAAACTTTACCCCTCACAGAATTTAATAAGGGGTGCAGTGAACATTTACACCCCATTGGCGTTTGACAGATCTTTGGAACAGTGGGCTGCGCAAGTCAAAAATAGCATTTTTCATTTTCACCGACCACTGATCCAAAAATCTGTCAGACACCTGTGGGGCGTAAATGTTCACTGTACCCCTTATTACATTACGTGAGGGGTGTAGTTTCCAAAATGGGGTCACATGTGGGGGGGGGGTCCACTGTTCTGGCACTATGGGGGCTTTGTAAACACACATGGCTTTCAATTTCACCTTCTCTTGCCAAAAGCCTAATGTCGCTCCTTCTCTTCTGAGCATTGTAGTTCGCCCGCGGAGCACTTTACATTCACATATGGGGTATGCTCTTACACATAAGAAATGGGGTTACAAATTTTGGGGGGCTTTTTTCCTATTCTCCCTTGTAAAAATGAAAAATGTAGGGTAACACCAGCATTTTAGTGAACCAAATATTTTTTTTCACATCCAAATTTTACGAAAATTTGTCAAACACCTGTGGGGTGTCAAGGCTCACTATACCCCTTATTATATTCCATGAGGTATGTAGTTTCCAAAATGGGGTCACATGTGGGTATTTATTGTTTTGCGTTTTGTCAGAACCGCTGTAAAATCAGCCACCCCTGTGCAAATCCCCAATTTAGACCTCAAATGTACATAGTGCGCTCTCACTTCTGTGCCATGTTGGGTGCCCATAGAGCACTTTACGCCCACATATGGGGTAGTTCTGTACTCAGGAGAATTTGCGTTACAAATTTTGGGGGTCTTTTTTTCCTTTTACCTCTTGTGAAAATTAAAAGTATGGGGCCACACCAGCATGTTAGTGTAAACATTTTTTTTTTTTACACTGACATGCTGGTGTAGACCCCAACTTTTCATAAGGGGTAAAAGGAGAAAAAGCCCCCCAAAATTTGTAACACAATTTAATCCGATTACGGAGATATCCCATATGTGGCCCTAAACTGTTTCCTTGAAATACGACAGGGCTCTGAAGCGAGAGAGCACCATGCGCATTTGAGAGGTATACTGTGTAGGGGTATGTAGTGTTTTACTTTTATTTTGTGTAGTGTAGGGTTTTTAGGGTACATTCACATGGGCAGGTTTAAAGTAAGTTTCTCGCTGTGAGTTTGAGCTGCGGCGGAAAATTTGCCATATCTCAAACTTGCAGCAGAACTCATAAACCTGCCCGTGTGAATGTACCCTGTACATTCACATGGGGGGGGGGGGGGCGGGCAAACCTTCAGCTGCTGCAAAACTACGACTCCCAGCATGCACTGACAGACCATACATGCTGGGAGTTGAAGTTATGCAACAGCTGGAGGCACATTGGTTGCGAAACACTGAGTTAGGTAACAAACTCTGTTTCACAACCAATGTGTCTCCAAAACTGCAACAATCGGCATGCATTGACAGCCGAAGGGCACGCTGAGAGTTGTAGTTTTGCAACAGCTGGAGGCACACTGTTACAACTCCCAGCATACCCTTTGGTAGTCTGTACATGTTGAGAGTTGTAGTTATGAACAACTGGATGCACACTTTTTCATAGAAAAAATGTGCCTCCAGCTGTTGCAAAACTACAACTCCCAGCATGCCCTTTGGCTTTGCATGCCGAGAGTTGTTGCTAAGCAACAGCAGGAGGTGAACAGGCCTCACCTCCTGCTGTATCCTGCCGCCGGACCGCCGCGCTGTATCCTGCCACTGGGACTGATCCTGCTGCTCCTGTCGCCACCATCGATTCTGAGGGGACCTCCGCCGGACCAGGGCAAGGTAGAAGACCCCTGCCGGCGCCGATCTCCGCTCCGATCGCCATTCCCAGCAGGTCCGTGATTGATCGGTCGTTCCGACCAATCAATCACAGGATCGTGAGGCGGCACCCATGCCACCTCACTCCTGCTGAGTAAGGGTGAATGGGGTTGTCTTTGGCTGCCCCATTCACCCTTTTTTTCCAGGTCACAAGAGACCCAGTTGACCCATAATAACCGCAAATCGCAAGTCTGAATTGGCGTGCGATTTGCTGCGATCACCGATATGGGGGGACCTCAGGACCCCCCTGGGCGATATTCCGGGATGCCTGCTGAACGATGCCAGCAGGCATCCTGGTCGGCGAGCGGCAGGCGCCGGAAGAACGCAGGGCATACCCATACTCCTTAAGGACTCGGAGACGGGGGTGTATGGATACGCCCTGCATCCTTAAGGAGTTAAATGATGCTTACCTGACAGTTCCTATCCATCCCTCTCATCAACCATACCTTCAATTCATCTGGAAGAATGAGAAATGGCAATTCACTTGTCTCCCCTTTGGACTTTCTTTAGCCCCTTGGTGCTTTACAAAACTGTTGAAACCGGTGATGGCTACATTGAGGAGTCGGGGTCTTCGTCTGATAATCTATCTAGATGACATTCTCATCATGGCCCTTTCTCTTATACAACTACATCTTCAATGGACATTGTCACTTTTGGAGAATCTAGGATTTCTGATAAATCACAAGAAGTCAATTCTATCTCCTTCAAAAGAGGTAGAATTTCTAGGCTTCATGGTGAACACCAAATCCGCTATGCTGAGTCTTCCCCACAGAAGACTGAAAATGATTCGGAAAGAAATCTGCTTCATTCTAAACAAAGACCTTTTTTCACTATGATCAATAGCTCTGATTGTAGGGTTACTTTCAGCTTCCATCCAAACTATATTTCCAGCCCCTCTACATTATCGAGCACTTCAACATCTAAAAACCCATCACCTGAGTAATGGATTAGGATATTCAGACGAAATATCCCTCTCTCCAGAGTCCAGAGAAGAGTTACTCTGGTGGCTGCGCCACATCCAAGAATGGAATGGAAAAACTATTTGCCATTCCAAACCGGATCTCATCATCGAATCCGATGCGAGCCAACTAGGTTGGGGTGCTCGTTGCGGACACCTATCCACAGGAGGGAAATGGTCTGCAAAAGAATCAACTGTCTACAACTTCTAGCAGGGTCATTCGCACTCAAGAGTTTTATTAAGAACCAATCGAACTGTTGCATTCTGTTGAAGGTGGACAACATCTCAGCAGTTCAATATGTGAACAGACTGGGAGGTAAAAAGTCGAAATTTCTGACCGACATATCAAAAGAGTTTTGGCATTTTTGCCTGAAAAAGAATATAATCCTGAAAGCAGAATACCTACCAGGTCTTTCCAATTCGGTGGCAGACTGAAACTCTCATTTCTTTACAGACTCCAATGACTGGAAAATGGATCCGATCATCTTTCAACAAATCAACTGTCATTGGGGTCCATTATACCTGGACCTCTTTGCATCAAGACTAAAAAGGTCGACCAGATCCCGAAGCATCAGGGATAGATGCATTTCTTAAAGTTTGGCCTCCACAAATTCTGTATGCTTTTCCTCCCTTTGCAATGATTTCCAGAGTACTTTCACAAACCCTAAACTCAGAATTCCATTCTAGTTCTTGTCACCCCATGGTGGCCGACACAATCGTGGCTCCCTCAGATTCTAGGAATGACGATAGATTTCCAAAGAATCTTACCATTCTCTTCTTCAAGCTCCTTCAGGGAATCCTCACCCACTGATCATCTCAGGACAATTGCCTCTAGTGGCTTGGTTAATATCAGGACAAAAGAGCCTGATTCAGAATTTTCATCATCAACTAAAAACCTCCTAGCAGAAGCTCAGGCTCCGGGTACCAAAACTGCTTACCGATCAGCCTGAAAAATTTGGGCTCATTGGTGCCCACAATGGAATCTGGATCCCGTTCATGCCCCTTTAGCTCACATTTTGAACTTTCTCTCGGAATCTTTTGATTCAGGGAAAGCTTATAGAACTTTAAATGTTTACCATTTGGCCATTTCCTCTAACCATATCCTTATTGAGTCTATTCTGGTAGGTAAACACCCTCTAATTTGTAGACTCATGAAAGGCAGTCGCTGCAAAAGACCTCCTTTACCAAAATACCATTTAACCTTGGATGTGAATAAAATTCTAGATTTATTTGTATCTTGGGAGGATAATGATTCCCTAGCCTTAAAACTTCTGTCTTTTAATCTCACTACCTTACTTTGTTTGATCTCCATTAAAAGAGTATCTGATGTCAGAGCTCTAAACATCTCTCACAGACAATATTCTCCCCAAGTTGTTATTTTCAAGGTTTACAGACAGACAAAAACTAATCTACTATGAAATTTTTATCATGCTTTCCCTTATCAGGATAAATTATGTATAGGTCGTTGTCAAAAATCCTATGAGAAAAGAACTGAATCCCTTAGGCTGGGTTTACACTGTGGAATTTCTGGGCAGAATTTCTGCCAGAGATCGAGCCAGCGGCACTAGGACCGCGCAGACTACATTGCCGTCCCTATAGATGGCAATGCATTTCTGAACAGATCTTCCAAAAGATCCACCCAGAAATGCGTTGCAGTCTATGAGGGCAGCAATTCAGTCTGCTCGGTCCTAGCGCTGCCGACTCTGCCCAGAAATTCTGCAGTGTGAACCTAGCCTTAGAAATCTTTGTTTTGCCAATTAATCATTGTTTACTGTTGACCGTGCTTACCTGTTTCTTCACCCACTTTAGCTAGATGGGTCAAACAATCCATGATCCTGGCTGGCATCAACATCTCTATCTTTGGGGCACACTCATCTGGAGGTGCTATGTCAACTAAGGTGATGCAAGCAAGTGTTTCTTTATCCGACATCCTTTAGGCAGCCAATTGGTCCTCTGAATCCACCTTCAAAACCTTTTACTTTAACCCCTTAAGGACCCAGCCAATTTTCACTGTAGGACCCGGCCATTTTTACTCTGCTTTTACCTTTCATTCTGATTCCAAGAAAGTTTTTTCGTGACGTATTCTAATTTCTTGGTGAAAAAGTCAAAAATTTGATGAAAAAATTGAAAATTTTGCATGTTTTTTTTACTTTGAAGCTCTCTGCTTATAAGGAAAATTAATATTCCAAATACATTATATATTGATTCATATACACAGAGGGGGGGGGGGATTCATCAACATCAGTGTATGGTAGAGCTTTTTTTTTACCCCTTTCTGTATTTGTCATTTACCTGCGCAAAATGTACTAAACTTGCGCACGGGTCTCTGTGAATCATGTGCAGTAATAGAAACCAGCCCATCTCAGCTCGTGAAAAAAATATAAGGCAGACTTGTACGTGTGCTCGGAGCTGGTGTATATTTGCACAAGAAAATGACACTTGCGTCCTTTTTTTGCTCCAAAAAAAAGACGCAGTTAATAAATTCATGTCTACAGGAAAAACAGCTCTACAGTACACCTGAAGCATGACATCTTTAGAAAAAATTCCACCAAAAAAGACGCACAAAAAGAATGCAGGAAATATCCTTGCGCAAGATTTTGCGCAAAAAAAATACACCTTAAATGACTCTATATAGATTGATGAATCCCCCCCAATATGTCCACTTTATGTTGGCATTATAAAGTTGACATGTTTTTACTTTTGGAAGACATCAGAGGGCTTCAAAGTATAGCAGCAATTTTCCATTTTTTCACAGAATTTTTCAAATAGAAATTTTTCAGGGACCAGTTCAGTTTTGAAGTGGATTTCAACGGCCTTCTTTTTAGAAATACCCCATAATTTACCCCATTATAAAAACTGCTCCCCTCAAAGTATTCAAAATGACATTCAAAAGGTTTGTTAACCCTTTCGGTGTTTCACAGGAATAGCAGCAAATTGAAGGAGAAAATTCAAAATCTTCATTTTTTACACTGGCATGTTCTTGTAGACCCAGTTTTTGAATTGTTACAAGGGGTAAAAGGAGAAAAATCTTCCTAAAATGTGTAACCCAATTTCTCTCAAGTAAGGAAATACCTCATATGTGTATCTCAAGTGCTCTGTGGGTGCACTAGATGGCTCAGAAGGGAAGGAGCGACAGTGGTATTTTGGAGAGTGAGTTTTTCTGAAATGTCACATTTAAGAAGCCCCTAAGGTGCCAGAACAGCAAAAAAAAAAAAAACACATGGCATACTATTGTGGAAACTACACCCCTCAAGGGACATAACAAGGGGTACAGTGAGCCTTAAGACCCCACAGGTGTTTGACGACTTTTTGTTAAAATTGGATGTGTAAATGATTTTTTTTCACTAAAATACTAGTTTTCCCCCAAATTTTAAATTATTACAAGGGGTAATAGGAGAAAATGCCCCCCAAAAGCTGTAACCCCATCTCTTCTGAGTATGGAAATACCCTATGTGTGGACGTCAAGTGCTCTGCTGGCACACTGCAATGCTCAGAACAGAGAGAGACACATTTTGCTTTTGGAAAGCAAATTTTGCTGAAATGTTTTTGGGGGGCATGTCGCATTTGCCAGAACAGCAAAAAACAACAACAAAAAAAAAAAAAACACATGGCATACTATTTTGGAAACAACACCCCTCAAGGAATGTAACAAAGGGTACAGTGAGCCTTAACAACTCACAGGTGTTTGGCGACTTTTTGTTAAAGTTGGATGTGTAAATGAAAAAAATTATTTTTCACAAAAATGCATTTTTCCCCCCCAAATTTTACATTTTACTAGGGGCAATAGGAGAAAATGCCCCCCAAAATTTGAAAATACATTTCTTCTGAGTATGGAAATACCCCATGTATGGACGTAAAGAGCTTTGCCAGCTCACTACAATGCTCAGAAGAGGAGGAGCGCCATTGAGCTTTTGGAAAGATAATTTTTTCTGAATGGAAGTCAGGGGCCATGTGCGTTTACAAAGCCCCCCGTGGTGCCAGAACAGTGGACTCCCCCACATGTGACCCCATTTTGGAAACAACCCCTCACAGAATTTAATAAGGGGTGCAGTGAATATTTACACCCCACTGGCGTTGGACAGATCTTTGGAACAGTGGGCTGTGCAAATTTTCACGGACCACTGTTCCAAAAATCTGTCAGACACCTGCGGAATGTAAATGCTCACTGTACCCCTTATTACATTACATGAGGGGTGTAGTTTCCAAAACGGGGTCACATGTGGGGGGGGTCCATTGTTCTGGCACTATGGGGGTTTTGTAAACACACGTGGCCTTCAAATTTTCTCTTCAAAAGCCCAATGGCACTCCTCTTCTGAGCATTGTAGTGCGCCAGGAGAGCACTTTACATCCACATATGGGGTATATTCTTACTCAGAAGAAATGGAGTTACAAATTTTGGGCGGCTTTTTTCCTATTTTCCGTTGTGAAAATGAAAAGTTTAGGGTAACACCAGCATTTTATTGAAAAATTTTTTTTTTTCATTTTCCCATCCAAATTTAATGAAAATTCATCAACACCTGTGGGGTGTTAAAGCTCACTATACCCCTTGTTACGTTCCATGAGAGGTGTGGTTTCCAAAATGGGGTCACGTGTGGTATTTATTTTTTTGCGTTTATTTCAGAACCGCTATTAAATCAGCCACCCCTGTGCAAATCACCAATTTAGACCTCAAATGTCCATAGTGCACTCTCACTCCTGAACCTTGTTGTGCGTCCGCAGAGCATTATACACCCACATATGGGGTATTTCCGTACTCAAGAGTAATAGCGTTACAAATTTTGGGGGTCTTTTTTTTCCTTTTGCCGCTTGTGAAAATAAAAAATATGGGGCAACACCAGCATGTTAATGTAAAAATGTTTATTTATTTTACACTAACAGGCAGGTGTAGCCCCCAACTTTTTCTTTTCATAAGGGGTAAAAGGAGAAAAAGCCCCCCAAAATTTGTAGTACAAATACCCCATATGCGGCCCTAAACTGTTTCCTTGAAATACGACAGGGCTCCGAAGTGTGAGGGCGCCATGCGCATTTGAGGACTAAGTTAGGGATTGCATAGGGGTGAACATAGGGGTATTCTACACCAGTGATTCCCAAACAGGTTGCCTCCAACTGTTGCTAAACTCCCAACATGCCTGGACAGTCAGTGGCTGTCCGGAAATGCTGGGAGTTATTGTTTTGCAACAGCTGGAGGCTCCATTTTGGAAACACTGCCGTACAATATTTTTTCATTTTTATTGGGGGGGGGGGGGGATAGTGTAAGGAGGTGTATATGTAGTGTTTTACCCTTTATTATGTGTTAGTGTAGTGTTTTTAGGGTACTTTCACACAGGGTACATTCACACAGATAATTTGCCGCAGCTCAAACTTCAAGCAGGAAACCTACTGTAAACCCACCCGTGTGAATGTACCCTTCAGCTGTTTCAAAGCTACCACTCCCAACATGTACTGACAGACTGTGCATGCTGGGTGTTGTACTTTTGCAACAGCTGGAAGCACACTGGTTGGAAAACCTTCATTTAGGTTCTGTTACCTAACTCAGTATTTTCTAACAAGTGTGCCTCTAGCTGTTTCAAAACTACAACTCCCAGCATGTACTGATTGCCAAAGGGCATGCTGGGGGATGTAGTTATGCAACAGCTGGAGGTATGCTACTACAACTCTTAGCATGCCGAGACAGTTGTTTACACACTGCACAGTGATCTCCAAACTGTGGCCCTCCAGATGTTGCAAAACTACAAATCCCAGCATGCCCAGACAGCAAACTGCTGTGTGGGCATGCTAAGAGTTGTAGTTTTGCAACATCTAGAGGGCCACAGTTTAGAGACCACTGCACAGTGATCTCCAAACTGTAGCCCTCCAGCTGTTGCAAAACTGCAAATCCCAGCATGCCCAAACAGCGGTCTGGGCATGCTTGGAGTTGTAGTTTTGCAACATCTGGAGGGCTACAGTTTAGAGACCACTGTATAATGGTCTCAAACTGTAGCCCTCCAGATGTTGCTAGGAAACTCACTGGCTTCCGTAGGATGCAGGGAGCCGCATCGCCATCCTCTTCGGCTGCCGATCACCGCCGCCAATCGCCGCTCGTTGCCGCCGCCGATGGGTCAGTGGACCTTCGGCGCCGGTCCACGTCGGTTTCCCCATTCTGCCCTGCCTATTGTGCGTGGGCAGAATGGGGAAACCAAAAGTTAACCCCCCACCCCCGATCTGCTATTGCTCATCGCTTCTAGACGACCAATAGCAAGGTTAGGAGGCGTGACACCCCTCCCACCTCACTCCTTTCCCTTCAGGGGGATCGTGGGTGTCTTGGACAACCCTGATGCCCCTTATTTTCTGGGTCACCGCAAATTGCCGGAATAGCCGCAAATCGCCGGTGTGAATTCACCGGCGATTTGCGGTGATCGCCAACATGGGGGGGGGGGTCTGATGACACCCCTGGGCATTTGCGTAGGGTGCCTGCTTATCGATATCAGCAGTAACCCCGGTCCGGTCCCCGCCCGGCACGCGGAGGGGACCAAAATTCCCACGGGCGTACATTTACATCCTGGGTTCTTAAGTACCAGGGTGTCAGGACGTACCTGTACGCCCTGGGTTCTTAACTGGTTAAACCTTATTCTCATGTTTCCATGTCTATACATTCAATTTATTTTTTATTTAGTTTTATAATATTATATATGCTAGCTTTAAACCTGCATAATATGAAGCCTCCTGTCTGCCATAAAATTGGAGATTTTCCTAGCCTTGGTGCTGGAAAATATGGATTTTATTAAAGACAGGAGGCGAATATTATCCCACCCTTTACCCAACCCATTACATTTTACTGTTATTTTTATATCTTATATTTTTCAGCCTACTAAAATCCTGTTGATGGAACAGTTACACCGAAATGTCTTCCAGTTTCTCTTCTTCATTTGAAAGGTTATATTCTACGCTGTTCGGTTATTCTACACAACAATGAAAGAAGAAGTTTTACATGAAGAGACACATTATATCAACTCTGCTGCACATTGATTGGCTGTGATACTCATTTACATGCATGACATCATACTGATTGCATTTTTCTTTTCATCTGTTTAACCCCTTCAGGACGGAGCCCATTTTGGCCTTAAGGACCGGAGCGTTTTTTGCACATCTGACCACTGTCACTTTAAACATTAATAACTCTGGGATGCTTTTAGTTATCATTCTGATTCCGAGATTGTTTTTTCGTGACATATTCTACTTTAACATAGTGGTAAATTTTTGTCGATACTTGCATCCTTTCTTGGTGAAAAATCTGTAAATTTGATGAAAAATTTGAAAATTTTGCATTTTTCTAACTTTGAAGCTTTCTGCTTGTAAGGAGAATGGATATTACGAATACATTTTTTTTGGTTCACATATACAATATGTCTACTTTATGTTTGCATCATAAAATTGACGTGTTTTTACTTTTGGAAGACACCAGAGGGCTTCAACGGTCAGCAGCAATTTTCCGATTTTTCACAAAATTTTCAAACTCAGTATTTTTCAGGGACCAGTTCAGGTTTGAAGTGGATTTGAAGGGTCTTCATATTAGAAATACCCCATAAATGACCCCATTATAAAAACTACACCCCCCAAAGTATTCAAAATGACATTCAGTAAGTGTTTTAACCCTTTAGGTGTTTCACACGAATAGCAGCAAAGTGAAGGAGAAAATTCACAATCTTCATTTTTTACACTCACATGTTCTTGTAGACCCAATTTTTTAATTTTTACAAGGGGTAAAAGGACAACATTTTTACTTGTATTTGTAGCCCAATTTCTCTCGAGTAAGGACATACCTCATATGTCTATGTAAAGTATTCGGCGGGCGCAGTAGAGGGCTCAGAAGCGAAGGAGCGACAAGGGGATTTTGGAGAGTACGTTTTTCTGAAATGGTTTTTGGGGGGCATGTTGCATTTAGGAAGCCCTTATGGTGCCAGAACAGCAAAAAAAAAACACATGGCATACCATTTTGGAAACTAGACCCCTCGGGGAATGTAACATGGGATAAAGTGAACCTTAATACCCCACAGGTGTTTCACGACTTATGCAAATGTCAAAAAAAAAAAAAATTACCTAAAATGCTTGTTTTCCCCAAAATTTTTAATTTTTAAAAAGGGTAATAGCAGAAAATACCCCTAAAAATTTGAAGCCCAATTTCTTCTGATTCAGAAAACACACCATATGGGGGTGAAAAGTGCTCTGCTGGCGCACTACAGGTCTCGGAAGAGAAGGAGTCACATTTGGCTTTTTGAAAGCAAATTTTGCTCTGGGGGCATGCCGCATTTAGGAAGCCCCTATGGTGCCAGGACAGCAAAAAAAAACCCACATGGCATACCATTTTGGAAACTAGACCCCTCGGGGAACGTAACAAGGGGTTAAGTGAACCTTTATACCCCACAGGTGTTTCACGACTTTTGCATATGTAAAAAAAAAAATTTTTTTTTTACCTAAAATGCTTGTTTTCCCAAAAATTTTACATTTTTAAAAAGGGTAAAAGCAGAAAATACCCCCCAAAATTTGTAAAACTATTTCTCCCGAGTACGGCGATACCCCATATGTGGCCCTTAACTGTTGCCTTGAAATACGACAGGGCTCCAAAGTGAGAGCGCCATGCGCATTTGAGGCCTAAATTAGGGACTTGCATAGGGGTGGACATAGGGGAATTCTACGCCAGTGATTCCCAAACAGGGTGCCTCCAGCTGTTGCAAAACTCCCAGCATGCCTGGACAGTCAACGGCTGTCCGACAATACTGGGAGTTGTTTTGCAACAGCTGGAGGCTCCGTTCTGGAAACAGTGGCGTACCAGACGTTTTTCATTTTTATTGGGGAGGGGAGGGGGGTTGTATAGGGGTATGTGTATATGTAGTGTTTTTTACTTTTTATTTTATTTTTTGTTAGTGTAGTGTAGTGTTTTTAGGGTACAGTCGCACAGGCGGGGGTTCACAGTAGTTTCTCGCTGGCAGTTTGAGTTGCAGCAGAAAGTTTGCGGCAGCTCAAACTTGCAGCCAGATACTTACTGTAATCCTCCGCCCATGTGAGTGTACCCTGTACGTTCACATTGGGGGGGGGGGACATTCAGCTGTTGCATAACTGCAACTCCCAGCATGCCCGTTGGCTGTCGGTGACTGCTGAGAGTTGTAGTTTTGCAACAACTGTAGGTACACTGGTTATGTATCACTGAGTTTGTGACCCAACTCAGTGTTTCACAACCAGTGTGCCTCCAGCTGTTGCAAAACTACAACTCCCAGCATGTACGGTGCATGGTGTACGGTGACTGCTGAGTTGTAGTTTGCAACAGCTGGAGGCACACCGGTCGTGAAACACTGAGTTAGGTAAAAAAAAAACTCTGAGTTTCACAACCAGTGTGCCTTCAGCTGTTGCAAAACTACAACTCTCAGCAGTCACCGACAGCCAACGGGCATGCTGGGAGTTGTAGTTATGCAACCAGCAGATGCACCACTACAACTCCCAGCATGCACTTTAGCTGTTTGTGCAAGCTGGGAGTTGTAGTTATACAACAGCTGAAGGTACACTTTTCCATAGAAAACATGTGCCTCCAGCTGTTGCAAAACCATAAGTCCCAGCATGCCCATAAGGGAATGCTGGGAGTTGTGGTTGTCTGCCTCCTGCTGTTGCTAAGCAACAGCAGGAGGCTGTCACTCACCTCCAACGATCCAGCACATGGTGTTAGTCCCGCCGCTGCTCCTGGGGAACCGATCCCAACATTGACGCCGGGGATCGGGGTCCCCAGCACCCGGGGTGCACGTCCCGCACCCGCTCACGTCCTCCGGAAGAGGGGCGGAGCGGGTGCGGGAGTGACACCCGCAGCAGGCGCCCTGATTGGTCGGCCGGCAATCCGGCCGACGAATCAGGGCGATCGTGAGGTGGCACCAGTGCCACCTCACCCCTGCAGGCTCTGGCTGTTCGGGGCCATCAGAGACGGCCCCGAACAGCCAGTAATTCCGGGTCACCGGGTCACTGGAGACCCGATTGACCCGGAATCGCCGCAGATCGCTGGACTGAATTGTCTAGCGATCTGCGGCGATCGCCGACATGGGGGGGCATAATGACCCCTCTGGGCGATATGCCGGGATGCCTGCTGAACAATTTCAGCAGGCATCCGGCTCCGGTCCCCAACCGGCTAGCGGTGGGGGCCGGAATTCCCACAGGCGTATGGATACGCCCTCGGTCCTTAAGGACTCGGGATGCAGGGCGTATCCATATGCCCTATGTCCTGAAGAGGTTAATTAACTATTGCTGCTCCGAAGTAGTAATTGAAAGATGTAAGCATAATATTCGTCTCCTGTCTTTAATAAAATCCATATTTTCCAGCACCAAGGCTAGGAAAATCTCCAATTATTCTTATGCAAGAGCATCTCCAGAGAGCAGGCAAATTACAAAGACTACCATGGTTTGGTCACAGTGAATCTGCTGGGAACACACTCCAAAGTGCATAGTTTATTGGTACCATAGAGGTGTTGGAAGATGAGGCATAGGAATCAAAGTGAAAGGCACAGGCTGGTTGGTCACAAAAGAAGCCTGCTAGGTCACAGGAGCAACAAGAGAAGCAAAGGCAGGCATGTATAGGTCATCCAGATAACTGAAGAGTCCTTGCAGAGCCTTTATGGTTTTCATGCTGACAGGAGCCAAAAATGTATACATGTCTACAGAGAGAGGTGTAGATACAGCTGACCTGCTGATACTGTTAAATCTCTTACCGGAAATGTGGATTAACTAAGACATAATCTGTTTGCCACTGGCTAGACAGGGATGTGGACTCTAAGGGATCCCCTGGCCTTAACTCTTAAAGGGGTACTCCCCTGGAAAATATATATTTTTTTTAATCAACTGGAGCCAGAAAGTAAAACAGATTTGTAAATTACTTCTATTTAAAAATCTTAACCCTTTCAGTACTTATCAGCTGCTGTATGTTTCAGAGGAAGTTCTTTTCTTTTTGAATTTCCTTTCTGTCTGACCACAGTGCTCTCTGCTGACAACTCTGTAAATTTTAGGAACTGTCCAGATTAGGATAGGTTTGCTATGGGGATTTGTTCCTGCTCTGGACAGTTCCTGACATGAACAGAGGTGCTGATGCTACCTACCTGATGCTACCATGCAAACTGTGCTGTTTTATATGAATGCTTGGCAATTCAGTGCTGTCCTTCACATTAATTTCTCATGCTGAAGGAATAAATGAACTTGCCAGTTTTCCCAAGTTTATTTTACAGTGACTTTTTTCTTAACTTCAGTAGACTTCAAATATCTTAAACAGAAGCAGTTGTTCTAGAGATCAGTCAATTTTAACATTCTGCAGACACAAAGTTTGAGATGTGGGAATGCTTGCAAGGTCAAAAGTAGATGAGTCAATGTCAGCAGTGATTTGTGCCTCGCGGATGTCTGGAGATATGAAAACTTTTTTTTCTATTATTATGTCTGGACTTTGAGAATCTGTTTCTTTTGGTAAAGAAGCTAAACAAAATATGTTCATGTTTTACAGATCTTGATTTTTTATAGGTTCACAGTTTCTTTTTTTCTGCAGGATTTCCAGAAACCTATGACACAAAGTATAGCACAGAAAAGACCCATGGTAAGGGCTCATGCACACTAAGGAAATTCAGCAAGGAAATGCCTTTCTTAAAGAGGTACTCCGCCCCTGGACATCTTATTCCCGATCACGGGGGTCCCTCTGCTGGGGACCCCCGGGATCTCAGCTGCAGTATCCCGCTTTCATTGAGCAAGCTCGCTCTGTGCATAATGACGGGCTATACAGGGGCCGGAGCATTGTGACATCACAGCTCCGTCCCTCTTGACATCAGCAGAGGGACCCCCGCGATCAGACATCTTATCCCCTATCCTTTGGATAGGGGATAAGATGTCCTGGGGCAGAGTACCCCTTTAAAGCGTACCCGTCAGATCCAACAAAAAAATTTGTTTTAATATATCACTCAGTATCTAATCCTGACCATGTAGATCTAATTTGTATGTGTCTAGCACCTTTATTTTTTTTATTACAATTTTAATGTAGCTCACTAGTCTGAATTCCTCTCAAAGGGAGGGGGCGTGGCCTCACTGTGCAGGTCTCCGCCCCCTAGCATTAACAAAACTACAACTCCCAGCTTGTTCTCACTGACAGTAGCGGGACACAAGCTGACAGTGAGAGGATTTTTCCTCCAGCTGTGAGCCCTGCGCTCACAGCTGTCAATCACGGAAGTGTGTCCATGACATAGGTGATGATGCAAGGACACAGCAGGACTAGTATGTTTTCAAGCAGGCAGGGACGGAGTTGTTTGACTGGCTTTTTCAGTACGAAATACTAATTGAAAGCAATTGCTAAACCTATTGGTTTTGCATGATTTACAACATATCAAAAGTTTTTGTACCTGACAGTGCTCATTTAAAGGAAATCTGCAGTTAAATAAACCAATACCCTCTCCACAGGATAGGGGATAAGTGTCTGAACGTGGGGGGTCGGAACGCTAGGACCCCCCATCATCTCCTGCATAGGGCCCCTGCCCTGCCGCGGCTCTCCTATGCAGGAGGTGTGCCGGTCACAGCATGGCACCGTAGACAACATTCCTCCTCCAAGTAGTTCTATGGGAAAAGGCGGGAATGCAGTGTTTGTGCATCCCCGGCTCTCCATTAGAGCTGTATGGGGGGGCGTGTCCGTCAAGCCCAGTGAGCTCGACCACACATGCATTAGCCAGCTCATAGCATGGCAATGCCAAAGCCTCGTTCGGGAGATCACAGGGATCCCAGCGATCAGACCCACACGATCAGACACTTATCCCCTATCCTGTGAATAGGGGATATGTTTATTTCACTGCAGTTGTCCTTTAATTGCGTCAGTGGATCTGCTCTGCCAGGAATTGTAGTTTATTTTGCACAAAATCTGCAGCAGAAATGAACCCCTTCAATTCAAAGTCCAATTGACAATGGGCCTTTCTGGGTGGATTTGCCCAGAAAGAATGAACATGTTTATTCTTTCTGCAAAATCCATATCCACATCAGAAGTTCTGCTGCGGAATTTCCGTAGTTTGCACGGAGCAGCAGAATCCTAATGAGATCAATAGAATTCTGCTGCAAACAGATTCTGTTCTGAATTAATCCCAAGCAGAAAATCCATAGTGTGCATAGGCCCTAAGACTGGCCCATCAGAGCCCCAACAGTACAACAGCACAATACAGCCTCATTTGGAGCTGATTTTAAAACCGATAATCCGATTTTCACATCAGGTGGGGAACAGTGCAGACCAGAGCTTGCCCCAAACCACTGTCCCTACCTACTTGGACAATCAAATGGGAAACTGTGTTAACTTGCTCAAGGTGTCAGGGAGGTCAAATTGGTCAGGTCAGCAAAACATAGATATGTCAGGAAACAAATCAGCAACCAAGAGGCTACCCAGGGACAAGCTAGAAAACTGATAAAAGCTTGGGAAATAACCAGATAGTAGCATTACCTAATGATAAGAACAGTAACCCCTTGTGGACATGAGGAAGGTGCGAGTTAGCTCCTAAATGTGTTGTCCAGTAACTGTGAATAAATTGTCCTGTGCACCTGTGTCATTTCAATTATTCTTGCATGAACAGTAGCGCTCTACCAAGACCCCGTTTTTTGTTCTTTCATTTGCCTCCAAGCTAGAAAATGTAATCCTCTAGGGGAGCGTAGTACAAAATCAGACCCAGAAACAGAGTCAGGACAAGCAAAGGTAAAACCAGGAGGGCAGCATAGTACAAAATCACCAGGCAAGAGAGTAATCAGGGAACAGACAAGGGTCAGGTTACAGCAGGTCAGAACATATCATAAATACAGGGAATAACACAGGGAACAGAAATGCAAGGGAATTGTAGGCACCACAATCACAGGCATCCAAAAGACAGCAGATGCCTATTTCAATCTCCCACCGCTGGGAGGTGAAAGCATCGGTGCGGCAGCTGTTTGGATTGACACTTCCACATATCAATGGACAAATGCGCCTGTGCCAGAAAAGAGCTGTTTCCAGTATGATGAAGAATGCTCCTAGCTGTACATAGGAGAGATTCAAGTTGGCATTGAACCCAGGAGAAGTATGTGTGGTGTCCCAGTACCGTATCCTATACGTTACCTGTATAGAGGTCCCCATAGTCAGAGTCCCTAGGACATCAGGGTCCCTCTTGTCTAGTTTTCCTCTTGTCACCTCTCACTTAGTCAGTACATATATAGTACTTCTATTTGATATTTATATAACTATAGGTATATAAATGTATATATTTAGTTTTGTACCTGTTTGCAGCATAGCAGGACCTGCGGGTCATGTGATCAAGTGGAAAACGCTATGGTTTTTCTTTAGGACCTTAGGAGGTCCCAGTGACGTGTTCACCCACCATGCCTTGTAGCGGTGAGTGACAGCTGACACGGGCCAATCCAAAACGGCCCTGCCCCGGCTATAAGGGAGCGGCGGCCATTACTCACTCTCTTGATCCTGCGCTGCTGATGAGGACGGATCTGTGCAGCTGTGATCAGCAGTGACTAGGCCCAAGCCTTGCGGCAACAGCCATGTTACAGTACTGTGAGTTATCTCAATCCCTGTTAACTTCGCAAGATCACCGGACCTAAACAGACCCCTAAATCCGGACAGATCTCTGCAACAATCCTAATTCTATTAATCCTTGGATAAGTCAATGGTCCGCAGCATCTGTCAATCACTGCCGTACTATATAGAGACTGTATTACTAAGACTGTTGCTGTTAATTGGATGTACCGCAAGTACTTCAGTAAAGTTTATGCAAGTTCAAGTTCATCCCTATTGTGGACCTTAATTCATTTAAGCACGCACCTATCGTTTCTGGGAAGGGTGGCGATAGGCCGAAGATTTACCTCAGCGTATTAACCCTCACCCTGGTGTCACGAGTGACGGGGGTTAAATTAACCCCTCATATACCAAAGCAACACCTCCACTGTATTATAACTCCCCAAGGGCTACCACATATGTATGTTGCTTGTGACTTCCAAAAAGTAGGGTGGGCAATCATTACCCCTGGTAGGCCCCAGGAACTTAACCCCTTAACGACGCAGGACGTATATTTACGTCCTGCGCCGGCTCCCGCCATATGAAGCGGGATCGCGCCGCGATCCTGCATCATATCGCTTCGGTCCCGGCGCTCATCGACGGCCGGGACCCGCGGCTAATACCACACATTGCCGATCGCGGCGATGTGCGGTATTAACCCTTTAGAAGCGGCGATCAAAGCTGACCGCCGCTTCTAAAGTGAAACTGAAAGTATCCCGGCTGCTCAGTCGGGCTGTTCGGGACCGCCGCGGTGAAATCGCGGCGTCCCGAACAGCTGATCGGACAACGGGAGGGCCCTTACCTGCCTCCTCGGTGTCCGATCAACGAATGACTGCTCCGTGCCTGAGATCCAGGCAGGAGCAGTCAAGCGCCGATAATGCTGATCACAGGCGTGTTAATACACGCCAGTGATCAGCATAGGAGATCAGTGTGTGCAGTGTTATAGGTCCCTATGGGACCTATAACACTGCAAAAAAAAATGTTAAAAAAAAGTGTTAATAAAGGTCATTTAACCCCTTCCCTAATAAAAGTTTGAATCACCCCCCTTTTCCCATAAAAAAAATAAAACAGTGTAAAAAAAAAAAATATAAACATATGTGGTATCGCCGCGTGCGTAAATGTCCGAACTATAAAAATATATCATTAATTAAACTGCACGGTCAATGGCGTACGCGCAAAAAAAGTCCAAAAAAGCGCATTTTGGTCACTTTTTATACCATTAAAAAAATGAATAAAAAGTGATCAAAAAGTCCGATCAAAACAAAAATCATACCGATAAAAACTTCAGATCACGGCGCAAAAAATGAGTCCTCATCCCGCCCTGTACGTGGAAAAATAAAAAAGTTATAGGGGTCAGAAGATGACATTTTTAAACGTATAAATTTTCCTGCATGTAGTTACGATTTTTTCCAGAAGTGCGACAAAATCAAACCTATATAAGTAGGGTATCATTTTAACCGTATGGACCTACAGAATAATGATAAGGTGTAATTTTTACCGAAATATGCACTGAGTAGAAACGGAAGCCCCCAAAAGTTACATAATGATTTTTTTTTCCGTTTCGCCGTGCATTTTTGGGTAAAATGACTAATGTCACTGCAAAGTAGAATTGGCAACGCAAAAAATAAGCCATAATATGGATTTTTAGGTGGAAAATTTAAAGGGTTATGATTTTTAAAAGGTAAGGAGGAAAAAACGAAAGTGCAAAAACGGAAAAACCCTGAGTCCTTAAGGGGTTAAAGGAGTTATCCAGGAAAAAACTTTATATATATATATATATATATATATATATATATATATATATATATATATATATATATATATATCAACTGGCTCCAGAGAGTTAAACAGATTTGTAAATTACTTCTATTAAAAAATCTTAATCCTTTCAGTACTTATGAGCTGCTGAAGTTGAGTTGCTCTTTTCTGTCTAAGTGCACTCTGATGAAACCTGTCTCGGGAACCGTCCAGTTTAGAAGCAAATCCCCATTGCAAACCTCTTCTACTCTGTGCAGTTCCCAAGACAAGCAGAGATGTCAGCAGAGAGCACTGTTGCCAGGCAGAAAACAACTCAACTTCAGCAGTTGATAATTATTGAAAGGATTACGATTTAATAGAAGTAATTTACAAATCTGTTTAACTTTCTGGAGCCAGTTGATATATAAAAAAAGTTTTTTTCCTGGAATACCCCTTTAAGTCTGACTCTATGACCCAACAGAGAATTGGTCAATAAGGGTTCATCATGTAAGTCATTGAGGGTTCATTAGGATTCATTGGTATTCATTTGCAATGCATCTTTCACAGCTGTTGAGGGGATCTGCCAGATTTTAGCTGAAGGAGCATTTTTTTCTTGCATAGATTCTGTTTAACATTATAGCATAATTCATAGTTTAATAGCCTAGTCCAGAGCTCCGCTTTAATATTCAATATTTAGCAGGCTTATTTTCAGTCTTAACAGTATCCCAACAAAAGCATCTGCTTTTTATTACAGTAGCCTGCTCAGAATCATCATTGGAACAGACTAGCAGAATAATATAGCTGAAGTCTACAATATGAGAGGGATGACCTGTGTCAGAGACACTGATAAAATGAGGCCTGTGTACTGCATAGTGTTATGCATAGAGGATTTGGAGTTTATTATCATGGGGGGACAGCATTATCCCTTATTAATCCTGTCTAGAGGACTCCACAATTCCACTTTATCTGTGAGTTTTAGCAACCAGTTAACACAGACTTTACTGAATGCTCTTTCTTTAATAAATTATATGTTTGTTTCAATCTTTTTATTATAATTTAAGTAAAACTGAGCACTCCTAACATCAAGAGAAATGCACATCAGAAAGTGACATACAAAACAACCCTAAAGGATTTTTTTAAACTTTTTTTTTAACAAGGGCTGTAAAGTTAGTGTAGTTCATAATATAGTGTCTGTACCTATGTGTGACGGTGGTCTTTCTTTCATTCTTCTGTGATTTTTGCCCCATTATTCAAACAGCATACAAAATTACTCAGGTCTAAGGTTTTCCCAGGTTGCAGTGCGGCCAAGATATGTCATCGCTAGTCAGGTGTAGTGTTGCTCGCGAATATTCGCAATGCGAATATTATTCGCGAATATCGCATATTCGCGAATTCGCGAATTTCGCGAATATATCGCTATATATTCGTAATTACGAATATTCGTTTTTTTTTGTTTTTTTTTTTTCTTCACAGTACACATCACAGTGATCATCCCTCTCTGCTTCCAGCTTGTGTGGTGTAAAGAAGGCTGTAATACCACTGTATGAGACTGGCGTGCGACAATTCGCATATGCGAAAATTAGCACATGTTAATTTTCGCATATGCGAATTTTCACATATGTTAATTTTCGCATACGCGTATTTTCGCATATGCGAAAATAAAACGAGAATATAACGAATTGCGAATATTCGCGAATATATGACGAATATTCGTCCATATATTCGCGAATATTCGCGAATTCGAATATGGCCTATGCCGCTCAACACTAGTCAGGTGTGCCAATGAGTCAGTCCTACTTCAATGGGTGGAGCAACCGCTGGGTGGGAGAGAGATCATTTTGCAACATGTCCATTACTGTCTGGCAGGTATGTACTAAAACCCTATGGTGGAAGAAAAATGTTTGCATTCAGTATGATGTTTGTAGGGAGGACTAGTTAATGCTTTGCCCCTCCATCTTGCCCCTCCCCCTAAAATTGGAACCTGGTTCTTGAAAGAAACCTAAAATTTTATTTGTCTGGCTTGACAAGAATGGCCCGCTGCAGACTGTCGCTCAGGAAGATAGAAGAGCTTGTGGCTGAAGGACCAGTGATGGGCGGAGCTCATTAATAGAATAAGATAAGTGCTGGTGAAGAACCTGCGATGACAATGTGATAGGAGAAGATAACTAAGTGGTGGTGAAGGACCTGTGAGGATGATCATGTACAGGACTGCAAGCTTAACAGTAGGAGAAGATACGTGGTAATGAAAGACCTGTGATTATGATCATGTGAGAGGAATGCAAAGCTTGAAAAAGGGAGGGAGAGGGAGGGCCTTCCTACTGGGGGAAAACTACAAGGGGAGGTGGAGGGAGGGCCTACCTACTGGGGGCAAACTACCTATAGGAGGGACCTACCTACTGGGGGCCTGCTGCCTACAGGGGGGGCCTACCTACAGTGTCAGGCTACCTATGAGGGATGGGAAAGGTCCTAACTACATTTAAAAAACTACCTAAAAAGGACCTACATACAGGGGTAAACTTCCTACACAGAAACCTACCTCCAGATTTTAACTTCCTACATATGTAGGGAACCTACATGGAGGATACTGCATAATGGGGCACTTACCTAATAAGGGCAACCTGTGGTGACTTGTCTATCTATTGAGGTAAACATACCTTCTTTTTCTCAACCCACCTAAACCTTGTGCCAACCTATTTACCTACATGTACACACAGGGTCGGCCTTAGTGTTCAGGCGCCCTGTGCGAGCTAACCTTGTGGCGCCCCCCCCCCCCCCCCCCAATTTCCCAATAAACATATTTTTTCATTACAGATAATTTAAGTGCAAGTGCAAACAAGTACAATAATAAATAACTGGATTGACTGGTAACAATCATTTTTATCAAGCACATTAAATACAGAAAAAAACTGCTAACTGAGATAATATATGTGCAAATGCAATAATAACTGGGAACATTGGTAGACAAAATATACTCCTCCTGACAAGTAATATTAATCTAAACCTCAAAATACAACTTTACGTGCTTTTGCCTTTGCAAACTCATCAATCACGTCGTTCATGTCCAACATCTTCAATACATCGCTTTCAATTGATAACACTGATAAGGAGGTTAGTCTGTCATCTGTCATTGATGATCTCAGATAAGTTTTAATGAGTTTTAACTTGGAAAAGCTGCGTTCTCCTGACGCCACAGAAACAGGAATTGTTAATAGATCAAAGGCAATTTGAAGCACACAATATGCCACCTTCATTCTCATCACCAAAACCCTTGGCCACCCGTTCAATAAAACACTTTCTTCCCCTTAATCAGTCCCCTGCCCCTTCACCAGTCCCCTGTCCCCCTTAATCAGTCCCCTGTCCCTTTTAATCAGTCCCCTGTCCCCCTTAATCAGTCCCCTGTCCCCCTCAATCAGTCCCCTTCCCCCTTCATCAGTCCCATGTCCTCCTTAATCAGTCCCCTGTCCCCTTAATCAGTCCCCTGTCCCCCTTAATCATTCCCCTGCCCCCTTAATCAGTCCCCTGTCCCCCTTAATCAGTCCCCTGCCCCCTTAATCAGTCCCCTGTCCCCCTTAATCAGCCCCCTGCCCCCTTAATCAGTTCCCTGCCCCCTTAATCAGTCCCCTGTCCCCCTTAATCAGTCCCCTGTCCCCCTTAATCAGTCCCCTGTCCCCTTAATCAGTTCATGTCCCCCTTCACCAGTCCCCTGCCCCCCTAATCAGATGCAGACCTCCTTAATCAGGTCCTCCCCCTTCACCAGTCCCCCTTAAGCAGACTCAGACTCCCCCCCTTCACCAGTCCCATGTTCTTATTACTCAGTCTGCTGTCACTCATAATCAGACCATCTCCTCCCCTTTACCCCTTAATCAGACCCTGCCCCCTTCACCAGTTTCTCTTAATCATATTCAGACCCCCCTCCCGCCTTCACCAGTCCACTTCTCTGTCCCCATTAATCAGACCCTCTCTTTATTCCATAATTAGATGGACCGACCCTACCCCCCTTCATTATTTAAAAAATAAATAAATTAGAAAGCACAAAATAAAACAATTATTTAGAATAGCCAGGTACTTACTTTTGAAGGCTGCTGCTCCCTGGAATCAGCTTGTAGAGCACCGGCCACCGCGCAGCATTTCCATGCTGCCCGTGCCCACAAGCTCCTCCTCCACGCTCCGGACCTTGCTTCCTCCTTCAAAGCAGCTGCAGCCTTCAGCTCGCTTCTCCCCATCTTCGGCCGGCCTGTTACACTCTGAGCTGTGTGTTATAGCTGGTGGTATTTCCTGGAGGATCTTATATATTAGTTTCTCTATCACTGGGTCATTACCAATGCTCCCTATAACAGATCCTTCAAAAAGCTCCTTTTTCTCCAAAAAAGCAAAAAAATTTAAAAGTTATAGGGGCAGATGACAATTTTAAAAGTATACATTTTCCGGCATGTAGTTATGATACATCAGATGACCATCCCATGTACTTTTTCAGCACCCTCTTAAACTTTTCCCCATCCTTAGTACCCCAAATGGTAATAATGCTGCCCTTGGGAGTCAATATTTTGGGTAAATGCCTCCAAAACTTTGCACAGTTCTGTTATCACTGTGCAGGTGGCCAGTTCTGTCTCAGGTTAGATCGCTCCTACAATTGGAATATTAATTGTTTTTCTTGTTTGTAGCAGGCTTTGGCTTGAACAGAAAACCTAAACTTTATGACTGGAGCTAGAAGATAAAATCTGACTAGGTGCAACCACTTCTCTGGCCTACGCCTGACTTACTAGTCTACATAGCAGGCACAGAGCTAGGAGGGATGTGAACACTACTCTGGCTAGAGCCAGACTAAACTGGTTTTGGGTCAAACCCTCTGGGAAAAGAGGGGTGACTATGGAAGCTTCTACATAAAAAGTAGTCATATGACCAACGATCCACTCATCATGTACAAGTGCAATGCAAATGTTAACCCTTACACCGTTGTGATTCCTCAGTGTCTGTTATAAGAAAAAGAAAAAAACACAGTTACACAACTTAATTCAAGATACCCCAAATACAGATTTAGGCTTTTGAAATAAGGAGTCCTTAGCCACAAAAAGTTAAACAGAATTGTAAATAACTTATATAAAAAAAAATCTTAATCCTTCCATTACTTATTAGCTGCTGAAAACTACAGAGGAAATTCTTTTCTTTTTGGATTTATTTTCTGTCTGACCACAATGCTCTCTGCTGACACCTCTGTCCAGAGCAGCATATGTTTGCTATGGGGATTTTCTCCTGCTCTGGACAGTTCCTTATATGGACAGAGGTGTCAGCAGAGAGCATTGTGGTCAGACAGAAAATAAATCCAAAAAGAAAAGAATTTCCTCTCTAGTATTCAGCAGCTAATAAGTAAAGGAAGGATAAAGATTTTTTAATCGAAGTAATTTACAAATCTGTTTAACTTTTTGGCACCAGTTGATTTAAAAAAAATGTTTTTCACCGGAGTACCCGGTGTACTTTACTTGTGAATTACTTATATTTAAAAATCATAATCCTTTTAGTACTTATCAGCTGCTGTATGCTCCACAGGAAGTTGTGTAGTTCTTTCAAGTCTAACCACAGTGCTCTCTGCTGACACCTCTATAAATGTCAGGAACTGTCCAGAGCAGGAGAGATTTCCTATTGGGATTTGTTCCTGCTCTTGACAGTTCCTGACATGGACAGAGGTGTCAGCAGAGAGCACTGTGGTTAGACTGAAAAGAACTTCACAATTTCCTCTGTTGTATACAGCAGCTGATAAATACTGGAAGGATTAAGATTTTTAAATAGAAGTCATTTACAAATCTGTTTAACTTTTTGGCACCAGTTGATAAAAAAAAAATATATATATATATATATATATATATATATATATATATATACATACCGTATTTATCGGCGTATAACACGCACTTTTTAGGCTAAAATTTTTAGCCTAAAGTCTGTGTGCGTGTTATACGCCGATACACCCCCAGGAAAGGCAGGGGGAGAGAGGCCGTCGCTGCCCGCTTCTCTCCCCCTGCCTTTCCTGGGGTCTAGAGCGCTGCTGCCGGCCCTTCTCTCCCCCTGGTTATCGGCGCCGCTGCCTGTTCTGTCCCCCTGACTATCGGTGCCGGCGCCGACAGCCAGGGGGAGAGAAGGGGCAGCGGCACCCATTGCCGGCGCCGCTGCCCCGCTGCCTCCCCGCATCCCCGGTGGCATAATTACCTGAGTCCGGTCCGCGCTGCTCCAGGCCTCCGTCGTGCGTCCCCGACGTCATTGCTATGCGCTGAACAGCGCGGCGCATGACGTCAGAGCGCCGCGCCGTGCATAGCAACGACGCTGGGGACGCACGACGGAGGCCTGGAGCAGCGCGGACCGGACTCAGGTAATTATGCCACCGGGGATGGGGGGAGGCAACGGGGCAGCGGCGCCGGCAATGGGTGCCGCTGCCCCTTCTCTCCCCCTGGCTGTCGGCGCCGCTTCTCTCCCGCTGGCTATCGGCGCCGGCACCGATAGTCAGGGGGACAGAACGGGCAGCGCCGCCGATAACCAGGGGGTAAAAAGGGCCGACAGCAGCGCTCTAGACCCCAGGAAAGGCAGGGGGAGAGAAGCGGGCAGCGACGGCCTCTCTCCCCCTGCCTTTCCTGGGGGTGTATCGGGGTATACACGCGCACACACGCACCCTCATTTTATCATGGATATTTGGGTAAAAAACTTTTTTTACCCAAATATCCTTGGTAAAATGAGGGTGCGTGTTATAGGCCGGTGCGTGGTATACCCCGATAAATACGGTATATATATATATATATATATATATATATATATATATATATATATATATATATTTTATTTTTATTTTTTTTTTCCCCCACCGGAGTATACCTTTAATTTTTTTTTTTTATCTCACAGTTACTGAAGAATTGTTGGAGAGACAATAGTGGGGAGGGGGGTAATTCTCTGAGGTCAGCTTTTGGACAGCAAGAGGCCCACATACTGTTTTTGCATGGGGACTCTCTGCTGTATTCACTTTTGCTTGAAGTAAATTAATAATGAGTAATCTGGTTAATGTTTACTATTTGCCTTTTGTGTATTTTGTATACACCCAACCAAATATTTTATAACATTTTAATGCAATGTAGTGAAAATTCTGTACTTCTGGTCTGAACCTAATGGCTTCTACTAGCAAGTGCGATTGCGGTCCCTCTCTGTATGACCAGTAATAGCTGATATTTCATGTACTGATGTAGAGGCTAATGATTTGTTGACACATACTCAATGACTCTGTGCTGGCGATGTAATGTGTACAATATACAGAAGCACTCCAGATAATGAAACTAGTAAAAGCAGTTTTCCACAGAAAGCATGAGTTTGTTTTTTCTACAATATAGATAACTTATAAAATTACTATAGTGTAACTCATATTAACATCGTATGTATTTTATATTCATGTGGTAAATTCTTCTAATTATTCTATCTAGCAATACGTAAGAGGAAGTCTTCTGCATTCTTTTTCTTAGCATATTTTGCCATCTCCAGTGGTAAGATTACAGGTTTACTGTCATTAGAAAAAACTTCTGACATGTTGCACACACATGTCAAAAGTATTGATGGTTCAGGGTCTCACTCCTGAGACCTGCTGTGGAGTAAGTCAGACCACGTGCAATCAAAACTTTTGACATGTTTGGGAAACATGTCAAAAGTGTTTTCTAATGCCAGTAACTCTAAGATAAATATATGGGTGTCAAGTACAAGGCCAATCTGTCCTTCCTTGGGAAAATACCAAAGTCAAACTTCTTCTGACAATCTTAATAAGATACTTTGTTGTCAGTTTCTTAAGATGCAGTAAATAGACATGATTGAATCGAATCTGATGAATCTGAATTCGTTACCAATTTCCTGAAAAATTCAATTCATAAGGAATCCGAATATTGCCGTGATTCGATAAAACGAATCGCTTCATTAAACTCCATTTAGTGCGGTCCAGGGCATCTAAAATGGCAGGTGTGTAGGAGGGACAACCCTGAATCACATGGTGGCATGCATGCAGCCTATCAGCAGCCAGCCAGCCCCTGCCTGTGATGTCACAGCCCTATATAAGAGAGAGAGAGAGAGAGAGAGAGAGAGAGAGAGAGAGAAATTTCTACTACTCTATGGCTAATAGGGGATAGTTAGTGTGAGCACTGAAAGACCAAGTCACCTGCTTTTAACACCTAATTGGGGTTTAACTGAACTAGGGTGTATTGTCCTCACATAGTTACTGTTTTAGGCCAGCAAAAACTGCTGCCCATACCTACGGGGAAAGGGGGGGTTAACTGCTGCCTACTATACCTATGGGGAAAGGGGGGTTAACTGCTGCCTATACCTATGGGGAAGGGGGGGGGAGTTAACTGCTGCCTATACTTATGGGGAAAGGGGGGATTGACAGCTGCCTATACCCATGGGGTAAGAGGGGGGGGGGGGATTATTAACTGCTGCCAATATCTATGGGGAAAGGGAGGGTCAACTGCTGCCTATACCCATGGGGATAAGGTATAATTTTTACCAAAATATGCATGGCGTAGAAACGGAAGCCCCCAAAATTTACAAAATGGCATGTTTTCTTCAATTTTGTCGCACAATGAATTCTTTTCTGTTTCACCGTGGATTTTTTGGTAAAATGACTAATGTCACTGCAAAGACAAATTGGTGGCCCACAAAATAAGCCATCATATGGAATTTTAGGTGCAAAATTGAAAGCGTTATGATTTTTAGAATGAGGAAAAAATTAAAATAAAAAAACGGAAAAACCCTGCGTCCTTTAGGGGATATATTCACTTATATAGTATACAGATCCTTTATAGTATACTGGTCTGTGTATAGTGGTTTTATTCAGTACAATATGGCGGTATTATCCAGTTATTGTGTGGTGGTATGTATTTACTCCTTGTATGCCAGTTTTATTGGTCATGGAAATTTACCTACGTTAAAGCGTACCCGTCAGATCCAACAAAACATTTTTTTTTTATATATCACTTAGTACCTAATCCTGACCATGTACATCTAATTTTTATGTGTCTAGCACCTTTATTTTTTTTATTACACTTTTAATTTAGCTCACTTGTAAAGGTGTAAAAAAAGAGTGTGTGTGTGTTTTCTTACTTTCTTGGGTTGGGGGCAAACACAGGGTCCACTCCTGGTGCCAAATGCTCTAGGTACGCCCCTGCATGGGAGGTGGTGTTGCGAGCGTTAAGGCTCCTGAAACAGACACCGTTGAGAAACCTGAGGAGGAGATCAGTAACGTGTAGACACAACTCAATGATGATGAAGCCGATCGCACTTGGGAGCCGGGTGCAGAAGGGGCTTCATCATCATCAGGAGAAGAGGGTTGCAGGTTTCCCATGAGGCAGCAGCTGAGCCAACAAGGTGGTAGAATGGTTGGGAGTCAGCATGGTGGCAGCAATGGGAAGTCTGGAGCCAAGCGTGCCCGGGGTAGACCACCTGCTTCGCGGCAGCCTTCCATGGCACCATGGCCCAGCGTCAACATATGAAGCATCACCATAAAGCGGCCTGGTAGAACCGTGGCTCCGATGCAGTGGCCCAGCCTGCATCACACAGTGGCATGCCACTCCCTGTTTCAGCCAGCCAAGGCTCCACCACCTCAGCTGAAGGGAACTGTGCACCATACCCATCTTCTGTTGGTCCAGATGCCCCTGCTCCTCATACTTAGAGTCAGTCATTCCGGCAGCAATCCATCAGCAATGCAATGTACAAGAGACAGCAGTATGTGCCCACTCATCCAACGGCGCAGAAGCTGAATGTGCTCATGTCCAAGTTGCTGGTGCTGCAGTCCCTGATGGACTCTGCACCTTTCAGAGAACTGATGGCTTGTGCCGAGTCAAGGTGGAGAGTCCCAAGCCATCATTTCTTATCTAAAAAGGTAGTACCAGCCCTGCAGAAATAAGTGGAACATAAGGTGGGCCAGTCCTTAAGCCTGTCGGTGTGTACCAAAAGGCAGAGCAACACCGACATGTGGAACTGTAACTATGGTCAGGGACAATACATGTCCTTTATGGCCCACTGGGTGAATGTGGTTCCTGCACACAGCCACACCAGCAACTTGGCCAGGTCACACCGCTTCCGCCTCCATGCTTTCACGCCATTGGTCCTGCGACAATGTCCGCCACTGCCTCCTCTTCCTCCTCAGCCTCCACAGCACGGACAAGTCTTAGTGCCCCTCCAGCACACCATGTGTGTAGGTCACGGCGGTGTCATGCTGTTCTCCACCTGGTTTGCCTTGGCGAATGGAGTCACACAGGGGAGGAACTGCTGACAGTGATTCGTCAAGAAATCGAATCATGGCTTTCTCCACGACAACTGGAAATGGGAACCATGGTGACCGACAACGGGAAGAACATCTTGTCTGCGCTGCGTCAAGGAAGGCTGAGCAATGCGCCCTGCACGGCACACATGTTCAATCTGGTTGTCTAGCATTTCCTAAAGTCTTCCACCCAATTGCAAACCATCCTAACAATGGAAAGGAAACTTTGCATGCACTTCAGCAACTCGTACACTGCAAAGCACTCCCTCCTTGAGCTGCAGCGTCAGAACGGCATCCCCCAACATAGTCTGATATGTGAAGTTTCCACCCGTTGGAATTCCACCTTCCATATGTTAGACCTACTATACGAACAGAGAAAGGCCATCAATGATTTCTTGATGATCCAAGTGGATAGGGGTACTCCCCTGTGTAACTTTGATGTCAACCACTGGCAGCTCATACGTGACGCCTGCCATTTTCTCTGGCCCTTTGAGGAAGCCACATTGTTAGTCAATAGCCAGGATTACAGGATGAACAACGTCACTCCACTGTTCCATTTCCTACAACAGATGGTGGAAACGATGGCTGGTCAAGGCACTGGAGACGTGGCGCCTACATCTCACGGCCACATGAGCCCTGTAGGAGCTGAACTGGAAGAGGAGGAGGAGGAGGGGGAGGGGGACAGTGGAGCAGAGGAAATGTGTAAAAAATGGGTGGTTTTTATAGTCATCTAACAGGAGAGGAGAAGCAAGAACAGTCTGAAGAGCTACAGGGTGATGAGGAAGACAAGACAGAGGACCCAGACACACCGTAGTAGTATGCAGTGGAGATGGAGGCAGGGAGTTCCTCCAAGTCACTTGCACAAATGGCATGAAGCATGTTCACTTGCTTGCATAATGACGGCCCAATTGTCACCTTTCGGCAGCGGAATTACTTCAGGCCCTCCACCTTATTGGAACCTTGCTACCGGCACAAAATGAGGGCCTTTTTTACACCCACGGAGTGGGAGGACAAACTGACCTACTACAGAGACATCCTACATAGTCAGTTGGCTGATGCCTATCTGTGCCATCGTCCATCATCTCGCAGGTCTGACTCGGGGTGCCTTCTGCACTCACATTCCACTGCCATGGCTGCTGGGAAGGGATGGAGTGGAAGGAGCAGTACCAGCTCCATCAGCAGCCTGAGTCTACAGTCACTGATGAGTAGCTTTCTTCACACGCATAGTGAGGCAACTCATCAGCAGGTAGACCTGGAGCAGAACCTGAACCAGCAGGTGGTGGCATACCTTGACATGGCCATGCCAACACACCTTGAAGATCCACTGGAATTCTTGGAAGCCAAACTGGATTTGTGGTGGCAACTAGCACAGCTTTCCCTTGAAAAGCTGTCCTGCCCCCTGTTACAGAGATGCTGCTCCCAAGTTACAGAAATTCCTCCGCATCAGACCACAAGTACGTATTGAAGATGTGCATTAGCTTAAATGTAACTTTTCTTAGGATAAAAAGTATGGACCCAAATTTTTTTTTTAATAAAAAAAAGGAAAGGTGTGCAAAAAACACCTACACCATGAAGTATTGATGTGATGCAAAGACTTCTAAAAGGTGGAGGGGAACAACATATGATCCATCGTAACAGGTGGGGTAAAAACTTCCCCTGTAAGGCCCTACTCTTGCCCTGTTGATTCCCTTCTTGGCAAGTGTTACTCGCCCTAAAAAGGGCAGCCCCACACAGGAACCTCTCCCTTTTTCCCCCTAAAAACCCTGCCCTTTCCCAGGGTTTTTATGTGAAAATAAGGAGAGGTTGCTGTGTGAGGCAGCCCTTTTTAGGGCGAGTAACACTTGCCAAGAAGGGAATTAATAGTGCAAGAGTAGGGCCTTACAGGGGAAGTTTTTACCCCCACTTGTTACAATATACCATATGTTGTTCCCTTCCACCTTTTGGAGGCAAGAGTTACTCGTCTTAAAAACAGCGTCCCCACACAGGAACCTCTCCCTATTTCCACCTAAAAACCCTGGGAAATGGCAGGGTTTTTAAGTGGAAATAGGGAGAGGTTTCTGTGTGGGGCTGCCCTTTTAGGGCAAGTAACACTTGCTAAGAAGGGAATTAATAAGGCGAGAGTTGGGCCTTACAGGGGAAGTTTTTACCCCCACATGTTACAATGGACCATACGTTGTTCCCTTCGACCTTTTAGAAGTTTTTGTATCATATCAATACTTAGTGGTGTAGGTGGCGCATGTTGTTTTTTGCACACCTTTCTTTTTGTTTGATTTCAAAAATTTTTGGGTCCACATATTTTATCCTAAGAATAATATTAAAAGTTAAGTTTTATGTAATGCATATCCTCAATACTTACTTGTGCACTTTGACAAAAGAGACAGTTTTCTTCTGCCTCAGCTACTATTCTGATCCTGCCACCCGCCTGGTACCACATATGCCAAGTGCTCCTTTCTTCACCCACCTTCGTCAGTGGGCACTGGTTTTGCCACCCACCACCCCACTCTGTCACCGGTTCACTTTCAGGACTCCTGATGCTGCTGATAACACCTCCAGGCTGTGTCATTCATCCACCATATGTTCTCCTCATGCTGATGCCACCTCCAGGCTGTGTTATTCTGCCACCATATGTCCTCCTCATGCTGATGCCACCTCCAGGCTGTGTCATTCTGCCCTTATATGTTTTCCTCATGCTGCCGCCACCTCCAGGCTGTGTCATTCTGCCGCCATATGTTCTCCTCATGCTGATGTCACCTCCAGGCTCTGTCATTCTACCACCATATGTTCTCCTCATGCTACTGCCACCTCCAGGCTGTGTCATTCTGCCACTATATGGTCTCCTCATGCTGCCACCATCTCCAGGCTGTGTCATTCTGCCACCATATGTTCTCCTCTTGCTGATGCCACCTCCAGGCTGTGTCATTCTGCCCTTATATGTTTTCCTCATGCTGCCGCCACCTCCAGGCTGTGTCATTCTGCCGCCATATGTTCTCCTCATGCTACTGCCACCTCCAGGCTGTGTCATTCTGCCACTATATGGTTTCTTCATGCTGCTGCCACCTCCAGGCTTTGTCATGCTGCCACCATATGTTCTCCTCTTGCTGCCGCCACCTCCAGGCTCTGTCATTCTGCTGCCATTTGGACTCATGATGCTGCCGACAACACTTTGACAAAAGAGACCATTTTCTTCTGCCTACCTGCCTCAGCTACTATTCTGATCCTGCCACCCGCCTGGTGCCACACATCTGATGCCAAGTGCTCCTTCCTTCTCCCACCCTCGTCAGTGGGCACTGGTATTGCCACCCACCACCTCACTCTGTCACGGGTCACTTTCAGGACTCCTGATGCTGCTGATGCCACCTCCAGGCTGTGTCATTCTGCCACCATATGTTCTCCTCTTGCTGCCACCTGCCTCCAGGCTATGTCATTCTGCCCCTATATGTTCTCCTCATGCTGCGGCCACCTACAAGCTGTGTTATTCTGCCACCATATGTTTTCCTCATGCTGATTCCACCTCCAGGCTGTGTCATTCTACCACTATATGGTCTCCTCATGCTGCTGCCACCTCCAGGCTGTGTCATTCTACCACCATATCTTCTCATCATGCTGATGCCACCTCCAGGCTGTGTCATTCTGCCACCATATCTTCTCCTCATACTGATGCCACCTCCAGGCTGTGTCATTCTGCCACAATATCTTCGCCTCATGCTGATGCCACCTCGAGGCTGTGTCATTCTACCACCATATGTTCTCCTCATGCTGCCGCCACCTCCAGGTTGTCATTCTGTCATCATATGTTCTCCTCTTGCTGACACCTCCTCCAGTCTGTGACATATAAGGATGCTACATGCAGGTACGTTCCACAAGAAGAGAGCTACAATGTTGTTTCACAACAGGCTTCTACCGGCTCCACTGCTTTGGAGCTGTGGTAAGTGACAACATCTTGCAGGACTACTACACTAACATCCAATTACTCCATGCTCCTGGCATCATGCACTATCCCTCACCTTACCACACATTGGTCACTAGTGTTGAGCGGCATAGGCCATATTCGAATTCCCGAATATTCGCGAATATATGGACGAATATTCGTCATATATTCGCGAATATTCGCATATTCGTAATATTCTCGTTTAATTTAAATATGCGGAAATTAGCATATACAAAAATTAGCATAAGCGGAAATTCGCAAATGCGAAAATTAGCATATGCAAATTTTCGCATATGCGAAAATTCACACACCAGTATCACACAGTAGTATTAGAGCCTTCTTTACACCACACAAGCTGGAAGCAGAGAGGGATGATCACTGTGATGTGTACTGTGAAAAAAAAAAAATAAAAAAAAACGAATATTCGTAATTACGAATATATAGTGCTATAGTGCGAATATTCACGAATTCGAACTAAATTCGAATTGCGAATATTCGCGAGCAACACTATTGGTCACCTCATGTGGGTATTGTTTGTGGCTGAATTTGGCAGCTGCCATGTAAAGAGTTACCTTAACCACTTAGGGACCCAGGGCGTACAGGTACGCCCCAAGGCTCTGATACTTAAGGAACTAGGGCATACCTGTACACCCGTGGGAATTTCGGTCCCCACTGCTTGCTGGATGGGGACTGGACTTGGATGCCTGCTGAAATCATTCAACAGGCATCCCGTGACAATGCCCAGGGGGGTTCTGAGACCCCCCCCCTCCATGTCAGCAATAGCAAAAGACCCAGAAAATAAGGGGGATAGGGGATTTCCAAGACACCCTTGATCCCCCTGAAGGGATAGGAGTGAGGTGGCAGGGGTTGCCACGCCTCCTATCCCTGCTATTGGTTGGTCAGAAGCGACTGACCAATAGAAGATCGTGGGCGGGGGGGTTAAAGTTCGGATCCCCCGTTGTGCCCATCCACGGTAGTCAGGGCAGAATAGGGGAACTGTAGTGTGACCGGTGGCAGCGGTAGAAGCCCCCTTACCTGCGGCGATCAGCAGCTGCGGGTGGCAATCCTCTGCCTGGTGCAGCGTGCTGCAGACTACAGAATCTGGTGAGTCTGGAGGACTACAGTTTGGAGACTACTATACAGTAGTCTCTAAACTGTAGCCCTCCATATGTTGCAAAACTACAACTCCCAGCATGCCCAGACAGCTTTTTGACAGAACCTAACTGAAGGTTTTCCAACCAGTGTGCCTTCAGCTGTTGCAAACGTACAACTCCCAGCATGCACGGTCTTTCAGTGCATGCTGGGAGTTGTAGATTTGCAACAGCTGGAGATTTGAAGGTTTATATTGGTTTATATTTGGGCGTAAAATGCTCTGCGGATGCACAACAAGGCTCAGGAGTGAGAGCGCACTATGTACATTTGAGGTCTAAATTGGTGATTTGCACAGGGGTGGATGATTTTACAGCGGTTCTGACATAAACGCAAAAAAATAAATACCCACGTGTGACCCAATGTTGGAAACTACACCCCTCATTGCACGTAACAAGGGTATAGTGAGCCTGAACACCCCACAGGTGAAGATGAATTTTCGTTAAAGTTGGATGGGAAAATGAAAAAAAAAATTTTCCAACTAAAATGTTTGTGTTGCCCTAAATGTTTCATGTTCACAAGGGTAAATGGGATAAAAAAAGCCCCCAAAGTTTGTAACCCCATTTCTTCTGAGTAAGAACATACCCCATATGTGGATGTAAAGTGCTCTGCGGGCGAACTACAATGCTCAGAAGAGAAGGAGCGCCATTGGGCTTTTGGAGAGAAAATATGTCAGGAATTGAAGGCCACGTGTGTTTACAAAGCCCCCATAGTGCCAGAACAATGGACCCCCCCCACATGTGACCCAATTTTGGAAAGTATACCCCTCACATAATGTAATAAGGGGTACAGTGAGCATATATGCCCCACTAGTGTCTGACAAATTTTTGAAACAGTGGTTTGTGAAAATGAAAAATTTAATTTTTCATTTGCACAGCCCACTGTTCCAAAGATTTGTCAATTGCCAGTGGGGTGTAAATGCTCACTGCACTCCTTATTAAATTCTGTGAGGGGTGCAGTTTCCAAAATGGGGTCACATGAGGAAGGTCTACTGTTCTGGCAAAATGGGGGCTTTGTAAATGTTCAAGGCCCCCGACTTCTATTCCAACCAAATTCTTTCTCAAAAAAGCTCAATGGCGCTCCTTCTCTTCTGAGCATTGTATTGCGCCAGCAGAGCACTTGATGTTCACACATGGGGTATTTCCATACTCAGAAGAAATGGGATTACATATTTTTGGGGGCATTTTCTTCTATTACCCCTTGTAAAAATAAAAAATTTGTTGAAAATAAAAGCATTTTAGTGAAAAAAATTCATTTACACGTACGACTTTAACAAAAAGTTGTCAAACACCTGTGGGGTGTTAAGGCTCACTGAACCCCTTGTTATGTTCCTTGAGGGGTGTAGTTTCCAAAATATTGTGCCATGTGTTTTTTTTTTTTTTTTTTTTGCTATTCTGGCACCATAGGGCTTCTTATATGCGACATGCCCCCCAAAAACTATTTCAGCAAGCCAAATGTGACACCATCCATAAGGGAGAAGAAGTGTAAGTCCTTCCTTTACACAGGGCCGGATTAACGTAGGGGCGGATGGAGCCGCAGCTCCAGGCCCCTGCATTAAAATAGGCCCTGCTGCCCGCACGAACAGCCCGCACAGACCGACCGGCGCCCACGACAACAATGTTAACTACAGCCCACGGGCAACATGCTTTCAGATGTTTTCAGGACACAGGGATGCCCCTGTTTCCTCTCTGCGGCCCCGCGTTTACTTAAAAAAACGCAAGGACCATTGGGAGGTAGCGCATACAAGGACATCACTGACGCTGGCCAGTGCACGTTCTGATCACTGCTCCGCCGCGCCCATAGCAACAAAGTGCGGTGGAGCAGTGATCAGGACGTGCACTGGCCAGCACTGTACTGTTACCAGCGACACGTCAGCTTCGGTGCTCTGACCACCACTCCTCCAGTCCTGGGACCTACTGCTGGACCGGAGGAGTGGTGGTCAGAGCACCGAAGTGGAGCAGTACACAGGCATACAGCCTCCAGCCATACACTGTATATGGCTGGAGACTGTATGTCTGTGGGGGAACATACTGCACCTAATGTGGGGAACTATACTGCACCTAATGTGGGGAACTATACTGCACCTAATGTGGGGAACTTTACTGCACCCAATGTGGGGAACTATACTGCCAACCTAATGTGGGGAACTATACTGCACCTAATGTGGGGAACTATACTGCACCTAATGTGGGGAACTTTACTGCACCTAATGTGGGGGAACTATACTGCACCTAAAGTGGGGGAACTATACCGCACCTAATGTGGAGAACTATACTGCACCTAATGTGGGGAACTATACTACACCTAATGTGGGGAACTATACTGCACCTAATGTGGGGGAACTATACTGCACCCAATGTGGGGGACTATACTGCACCTATTGTGGGGGAACTGTACTGCACCTAATGTGGGGGAACTATACTGCACCCAATATGGGGGGAACTATGCTGCACCTAATGTGGGGGGAACTATGCTGCACCTAATGTGGGGGGAACTATACTGCACCTAATGTGGGGAACTATACTGCACCTAATTTGGGGAACTATAGTGCACCTAATGTGGGGGGAGCTTTTCTGCACCTAATGTGAGGAACTATACTGCACCTAATGTGGGGAACTATACTGCACCTAATTTGGGGAACTATACTGCACCTAATGTGGGAAACTATACTGCACCTAATGTGGGAAACTATACTGCACCTAATGTGGGGAACTATACTGCGCCTAATGTGGGGGAACTATACTGCACCTAATGTGGGAAACTATACTGCACCTAATGTGGGGAACTATACTGCACCTAATGTGGGGGAACTATACTGCACCTAATTTGGGGAACTATACTGCACCTAATGTGGGAAACTACACTGCACCTAATGTGGGGAACTATACTGCACCTAATGTGGGGGAACTATACTGCACCTAATGTGGGGAACTATACTGCACCAAATGTGGGGGAACTATACTGCACCTAATGTGGGGGACCTATACTGCACCTAATGTGTGGAACTATACTGCATCTAATGTGGGGGAACTATACTGCACCTAATGTGGGGGAACTATACTGCACCTAATGTGGGGGAACTATACTGCACCTAATGTGGGGGAACTATACTGCACCTAATGTGGAAACTATGCTGCACCTAATGTGGGGAAACTATACTGCACCTAATGTGGGGGACTATACTGCACCTAATGTGGGGGAACTATACTGCACCTAATGTGGGGCAACTGTACTGCACCTAATGTGGGGGAACTCTACTGCACCTAATGTGGGGGACTATACTGCACCTAATGTGGAAACTATAATGCACCTAATGTGGGGAAACTATACTGCACCTAATGTGGGGAACTATACTGCACCTGATGTGGGGGAACTATACTGCACCTAATGTGGGAAACTATACTGCACCTAATGTGGGGAACTATACTGCACCTAATGTGGGGGAACTATACTGCACCTAATTTGGGGAACTATACTGCACCTAATGCGGGAAACTATACTGCACCTAATGTGGGGAACTATACTGCACCTAATGTGGGGGAACTATACTGCACCTAATGTGGGAAACTATACTGCACCTAATGTGGGAAACTATACTGCACCTAATGTGGGGAATTATACTGCACCTAATGTGGGGGAACTATACTGCACCTAATGTGGGGAACTATACTGCACCAAATGTGGGGGAACTATACTGCACCTAATGTGGGGGAACTATACTGCACCTAATGTGGGGGAACTATACTGCACCTAATGTGGAAACTATACTGCACCTAATGTGGGGAACTATACTGCACCAAATGTGGGGGAACTATACTGCACCTAATGTGGGGGAACTATACTGCACCTAATGTGGGGGAACTATACTGCACCTAATGTGGAAACTATACTGCACCTAATGTGGGGAAACTATACTGCACCTAATGTGGGGAACTGTACTGCACCTAATTTGGGGAACTATAGTGCACCTAATGTGGGGGGAGCTTTTCTGCACCTAATGTGAGGAACTATACTGCACCTAATGTGGGGAACTATACTGCACCTAATTTGGGGAACTATACTGCACCTAATGTGGGAAACTATACTGCACCTAATGTGGGAAACTATACTGCACCTAATGTGGGGAACTATACTGCGCCTAATGTGGGGGAACTATACTGCACCTAATGTGGGAAACTATACTGCACCTAATGTGGGGAACTATACTGCACCTAATGTGGGGAAACTATACTGCACCTAATTTGGGGAACTATACTGCACCTAATGTGGGAAACTACACTGCACCTAATGTGGGGAACTATACTGCACCTAATGTGGGGGAACTATACTGCACCTAATGTGGGGAACTATACTGCACCAAATGTGGGGGAACTATACTGCACCTAATGTGGGGGACCTATACTGCACCTAATGTGTGGAACTATACTGCATCTAATGTGGGGGAACTATACTGCACCTAATGTGGGGGAACTATACTGCACCTAATGTGGGGGAACTATACTGCACCTAATGTGGGGGAACTATACTGCACCTAATGTGGAAACTATGCTGCACCTAATGTGGGGAAACTATACTGCACCTAATGTGGGGGACTATACTGCACCTAATGTGGGGGAACTATACTGCACCTAATGTGGGGCAACTGTACTGCACCTAATGTGGGGGAACTCTACTGCACCTAATGTGGGGGACTATACTGCACCTAATGTGGAAACTATAATGCACCTAATGTGGGGAAACTATACTGCACCTAATGTGGGGAACTATACTGCACCTGATGTGGGGGAACTATACTGCACCTAATGTGGGAAACTATACTGCACCTAATGTGGGGAACTATACTGCACCTAATGTGGGGGAACTATACTGCACCTAATTTGGGGAACTATACTGCACCTAATGCGGGAAACTATACTGCACCTAATGTGGGGAACTATACTGCACCTAATGTGGGGGAACTATACTGCACCTAATGTGGGAAACTATACTGCACCTAATGTGGGAAACTATACTGCACCTAATGTGGGGAATTATACTGCACCTAATGTGGGGGAACTATACTGCACCTAATGTGGGGAACTATACTGCACCAAATGTGGGGGAACTATACTGCACCTAATGTGGGGGAACTATACTGCACCTAATGTGGGGGAACTATACTGCACCTAATGTGGAAACTATACTGCACCTAATGTGGGGAAACTATACTGCACCTAATGTGGGGAACTGTACTGCACCTAATGTGGGGGAACAATACTTCACCTAATGTAGTGGGAACTATACTGCACCTAATGGGGGGGTACTATACTGCACCTAATGTGGGGAACTATAGTGCTCTTAATGTGGGGAACTATAGTGCACCTAACGTGGTTTTTTTTTCTGCACCTAATGTGGGGAACTATACTTCACCTAATGTGGAGAACTATATTGCACCTAATGTGGGGGACTATACTGCACCTAATGTGGGGAACTATACTGCACCTAATGTGGGGGAACTACACTGCCAACCTAATGTGGGCGAACTATACTGCACCTAATGTGTGGGAACTATACTGCCAACCTAATGTGGGGGAACCATACTGCCAACCTAATGTGGGGGAACTATACTGCAAACCTAATGTGGAGGAACTGTACTGCACCTAATGTGGGGGAACTATACTGCACCTAATGTGGGAAACTATACTGCACTTAATGTGGGGAACTATACTGCATCTAATATGGGGGAACTATACTGCACCTAATGTGGGGGAACTATACTGCACCTAATGTGGGGAACTATACTGCACCTAATGTGGGGAACTATACTGCACCTAATGTGGGGGACTATACTGCCAACCTAATGTGGGGGAACTACAACCTAATGTGGGGGAACTATACTGCCAACCTAATGTGGGGGAACTTCAACCTAATGTGGGGGAACTATACTGCCAACCTAATGTGGGGGAACTATACTGCCAACCTAATGTGGGGGAACTATACTGCACCTAATGTGGGAAACTATACTGCACTTAATGTGGGGAACTATACTGCACCTAATATTGGGGAACTATACTGCACCTAATGTGGGGAACTATACTGCACCTAATGTGGGGGAACTATACTGCACCTAATGTGGGGAACTGTACTGCACCTAATGTGGGGGAACAATACTTCACCTAATGTAGTGGGAACTATACTGCACCTAATGGGGGGGTACTATACTGCACCTAATGTGGGGAACTATAGTGCTCTTAATGTGGGGAACTATAGTGCACCTAACGTGGTTTTTTTTTCTGCACCTAATGTGGGGAACTATACTTCACCTAATGTGGAGAACTATATTGCACCTAATGTGGGGGACTATACTGCACCTAATGTGGGGAACTATACTGCACCTAATGTGGGGGAACTACACTGCCAACCTAATGTGGGCGAACTATACTGCACCTAATGTGTGGGAACTATACTGCCAACCTAATGTGGGGGAACCATACTGCCAACCTAATGTGGGGGAACTATACTGCAAACCTAATGTGGAGGAACTGTACTGCACCTAATGTGGGGGAACTATACTGCACCTAATGTGGGAAACTATACTGCACTTAATGTGGGGAACTATACTGCATCTAATATGGGGGAACTATACTGCACCTAATGTGGGGGAACTATACTGCACCTAATGTGGGGAACTATACTGCACCTAATGTGGGGAACTATACTGCACCTAATGTGGGGGACTATACTGCCAACCTAATGTGGGGGAACTACAACCTAATGTGGGGGAACTATACTGCCAACCTAATGTGGGGGAACTTCAACCTAATGTGGGGGAACTATACTGCCAACCTAATGTGGGGGAACTATACTGCCAACCTAATGTGGGGGAACTATACTGCACCTAATGTGGGAAACTATACTGCACTTAATGTGGGGAACTATACTGCACCTAATATTGGGGAACTATACTGCACCTAATGTGGGGAACTATACTGCACCTAATGTGGGGGAACTGTACTGCACGTAATGTGGGGAACTATACTGCACCAAATGTTGGGGAACTATACTGCACCTAATGTGGGAAACTATACTGCCAACCTAATGTGGGGGAACTACAACCTAATGTGGGGGAACTATACTGCACTTAATGTGGGGAACTATACTGCACCTAATATGGGGGAACTATACTGCACCAAATGTGGGGGAACTATACTTCACCTAATGTGGGGAACTATACTGCACCTCTTGTGGGGAACTATACTGCACCTAATGTGGGGAACTATACTGCACCTAATGTGGGGGACTATACTGCCAACCTAATGTTGGGGAACTATACTGCACTTAATGTGGGGAACTATACTGCACCTAATATGGGGGAACTATACTGCACCTAATGTGGGGGAACTATACTGCACCTAATGTGGAAACTATACTGCACCTAATGTGGGGAAACTATACTGCACCTAATGTGGGGAACTGTACTGCACCTAATGTGGGGGAACAATACTTCACCTAATGTAGTGGGAACTATACTGCACCTAATGGGGGGGTACTATACTGCACCTAATGTGGGGAACTATAGTGCTCTTAATGTGGGGAACTATAGTGCACCTAACGTGTTTTTTTTTTCTGCACCTAATGTGGGGAACTATACTTCACCTAATGTGGAGAACTATATTGCACCTAATGTGGGGGACTATACTGCACCTAATGTGGGGAACTATACTGCACCTAATGTGAGGGAACTACACTGCCAACCTAATGTGGGCGAACTATACTGCACCTAATGTGTGGGAACTATACTGCCAACCTAATGTGGGGGAACCATACTGCCAACCTAATGTGGGGGAACTATACTGCAAACCTAATGTGGAGGAACTGTACTGCACCTAATGTGGGGGAACTATACTGCACCTAATGTGGGAAACTATACTGCACTTAATGTGGGGAACTATACTGCATCTAATATGGGGGAACTATACTGCACCTAATGTGGGGGAACTATACTGCACCTAATGTGGGGAACTATACTGCACCTAATGTGGGGAACTATACTGCACCTAATGTGGGGGACTATACTGCCAACCTAATGTGGGGGAACTACAACCTAATGTGGGGGAACTATACTGCCAACCTAATGTGGGGGAACTTCAACCTAATGTGGGGGAACTATACTGCCAACCTAATGTCGGGGAACTATACTGCCAACCTAATGTGGGGGAACTATACTGCACCTAATGTGGGAAACTATACTGCACTTAATGTGGGGAACTATACTGCACCTAATATTGGGGAACTATACTGCACCTAATGTGGGGAACTATACTGCACCTAATGTGGGGGAACTATACTGCACCTAATGTGGGGAACTGTACTGCACCTAATGTGGGGGAACAATACTTCACCTAATGTAGTGGGAACTATACTGCACCTAATGGGGGGGTACTATACTGCACCTAATGTGGGGAACTATAGTGCTCTTAATGTGGGGAACTATAGTGCACCTAACGTGTTTTTTTTTTCTGCACCTAATGTGGGGAACTATACTTCACCTAATGTGGAGAACTATACTGCACCTAATGTGGGGAACTATACTGCACCTAATGTGGGGGAACTACACTGCCAACCTAATGTGGGCGAACTATACTGCCAACCTAATGTGTGGGAACTATACTGCAAACCTAATGTGGAGGAACTGTACTGCACCTAATGTGGGGGAACTATACTGCACCTAATGTGGGAAACTATACTGCACTTAATGTGGGGAACTATACTGCATCTAATATGGGGGAACTATACTGCACCTAATGTGGGGGAACTATACTGCACCTAATGTGGGGAACTATACTGCACCTAATGTGGGGAACTATACTGCACCTAATGTGGGGGACTATACTGCCAACCTAATGTGGGGGAACTACAACCTAATGTGGGGGAACTATACTGCCAACCTAATGTGGGGGAACTATACTGCCAACCTAATGTGGGGGAACTATACTGCACCTAATGTGGGAAACTATACTGCACTTAATGTGGGGAACTATACTGCACCTAATATTGGGGAACTATACTGCACCTAATGTGGGGAACTATACTGCACCTAATGTGGGGGAACTGTACTGCACGTAATGTGGGGAACTATACTGCACCAAATGTGGGGGAACTATACTGCACCTAATGTGGGAAACTATACTGCCAACCTAATGTGGGGGAACTACAACCTAATGTGGGGGAACTATACTGCACTTAATGTGGGGAACTATACTGCACCTAATATGGGGGAACTATACTGCACCAAATGTGGGGGAACTATACTTCACCTAATGTGGGGAACTATACTGCACCTCTTGTGGGGAACTATACTGCACCTAATGTGGGGAACTATACTGCACCTAATGTGGGGGACTATACTGCCAACCTAATGTTGGGGAACTATACTGCACTTAATGTG